>NC_067460.1:24686785-25030413 GCF_025434085.1 Hippocampus zosterae | reverse complement strand
ATTGTACAGTTGATTTCATTATCAACGGTGAGGCGAGGCCTTGAAACCCAAACTTGAAGGCCAACGTTTGGGTTTCGAACCAAGAATAGGGTTTTAAATTGGGAACGGGTGAAAGGGCGAGACTCCACACACGTCAGCATTGCGATTTACGGTTTCCATGTGCCAGAGAGGTGACTCAGAGTCGAGCCGCTTCTCCTCCACATCGAGAGGAGCCAGATGAGGTGGCTTGGGCATCTGATTCGGATGCCTCCTGAGCGCCTCCCCGGTGAGGTGTTCCGGGCATGTCCCACCGGGAGGAGACCCCGAGGAAGACCCAGGACACGCTGGAGAGACTACGTCACCCAGCTTGCCTGGGAACGACTCGGGATCCCCCGGGGAGAGCTGGAAGAAGTAGCTAGGGAGAGGGAAGTCTGGGCTTCCCTGCTAAAGCTGTTGCCCCTGCGACCTGGCCCCGGATAAGCAGTAGATGATGGATGGATGGATGGATGGATGGATGGTTTCCATGTGATGTTGGGGTTAGGCTTTCAAGTTTTTGAGAACGTAGACACCCGATTTATACAAGGATTAGGGTTTCAAGGCAGTTTCAAACTAAGTTTGCAAGACAATCGTATGGATTTGGGCGGAGAGTTCAGGTTGCAAACGGGCGTTATGGTTTTCAGAGGTAGCTTTAAATGACGGTTTAAAACATGGGTTGGCCTTTCTAAATGAGGGTTAGGGTTTCTAAATTTCTGTTCAGGTTTCAAGATTGTTTCAAACTTTCAAGATAATGTTATGCTTTCTGCCTAGGTTTAGGGTTCAACGTTCAGGTTTGAAGCAAGGGTTATGGTTTTAAGATCTGGGTTTAGAGTTCCTAAATCAGGGTGAGGTTCGAGGATTTCAAATTGGGTTTGAAAGCAGGGCTTTTAACATCGATTGGGTCTGGCTTTCATGTTAGCATTTTAAACATGTGTTGTGGATTCAGAGTAGGGTTTTGAATTCAAAGAGGAAGGGTGCCAAAGTCATATTTCAAACCTGGATGAGGGTTTCAAGTCAGCGTTTGGGTGAGGCGTTAACGCCCGCCGAGTGAAAATGAAACGCTGCGAACGTGGTGGCCGCCTGCCTTTGGCGGTTTCCCTCCGAGCTGGCCTGGCTTGTTATCTCCACGAGGTGGCCCCTGTGAATTCCGACACTTTGATAAATGATCCCGCTGCCTTTTTTAATCATCCCCCCCCCCTAGATTTAATCACGCACCTGATGAGAATAAGCTAGCAGCAAAAATCAGACAAAATGAGTTTTCCTTGTCGCGTCCTTCAGCGACACATGACTTCTGCCAACATATGCAAAGCGACAATGCGCCATTCTCATTATTGGACTTTTTTTTTGGGGGGGGGGGGGGACAAAATGCAATCATGGAAAGTTAATATGCGCCCACTTTGTCTTTTTCTCCCGCTGCAGTGACGTTCCAGAGAGTCGACGGTGGCCTGATGAGCAATGGGAGGTGAGTACAACAACAACCACAACAAAAAAAAGGCAACACAACTTTGGCTTGTCCCGAGACATTAGCAGCCACTGGCACACCGCAAACAAAAAAGAGCCACCAAAAAAGAGCCACCAAAAAGTCTCGCAAAGCAAGAGATGCGTCCCGCCACCGCCGCCCGCCGGCCGACTGCCTTTGGTACGGCTGTGGCTCTTTCCCGTTCCTCAAAAAGCAAAAATATGCATTCCGGTTGCATCCCGGCGCCTTTGCGCGTGGCTTAGATGAACTCATCCATCTCTTTGGCGGAATTAAGCGAAACAATTTAAGCAGAGAGGGCTTTTATTTTGTCATTTATCTTTGCGGGCAAAGCCAGGAGCCCTCCGCAGTGATAAATTTGCCTGTCACCTCGCGCGGGCGGCCGGGATCTGAGCACGTGTAATAATGTAAAAATAATTACCCCGGAGAAAGGTTGCGTGTCCGCCTGCTTGCGCGGGGTGTATGCGTGCGGCTCGTGCGGACCGACCGCTCCATCCGGGTGCGTGTTCGCGGAAGGTCTGCAGAGAGCATCTCAAGTGACATCACTTATGTGCGTGCTTATTGGTGCGTTTTAAAAAAAATTTACAGAAATCTGAGGGCGGCCCGGTAGTCCAGTGGTTAGCACGTGGGCTTCACAGTGCAGAGGTACCGGGTTCGATTCCAGCTCCGGCCTCCCTGTGTGGAATTTGCATGTTCTCCCCGGGCCTGCGTGGGTTTTCTCTGGGTGCTCCGGTTTCCTCCCACATTCCAAAAACATGCATGGCAGGCTGATTGGACGCTCTAAATTGTCCGAGGTGTGAATGTGAGTGCGAATGGTTGTTTGTTTCTGTGCCCTGTGCTGGCAACCGATTCAGGGTGTCCCCCGCCTACTGCCCGGAGACGGCTGGGATAGGCTCCAGCACCCCCCCGCGACCCTAGTGAGGATCAAGCGGCTCGGAAGACAGAAATCTGGATCCAAAACGGAGCCATCCACTCCTCCACAATTTCCCCCCAAATGAGGTTCTTTTTTACCCGACTGTATTGCGAGTCGGAGTATGGGAATAATGATAATAATATTAATGCACAGACACTGTACAGACAGTAAGAAAATACAATGTAAAAATGAGTTAGCGAAGACTCCTCCCATTTAGTTTGGGTGAATGCGATTGGTTGCAGAGTTCAAGTCTTCGGCGTTGTTGCTAACAGCTGTCTGGTGCTTCCAAACGTCAATGTCAAACCAAGTTGATGACTTAGACATGGCAAGCGCACTTTTGGCTTTTCGGGATTGGAACGCAAGCGACGCCCCCCCCCCCCCCGTCAAATTAGCAGAGCATAGCCGCCGCCTCCAGGCAGGAGCTCTCCCATCCGCGTTGTCGTCTTGCAGAGGTCGCAGCTTCCCCATCTGCGCACCCGCATCACAACGTGCGGCTTTTGGGTTGGGTGAGCGTGTTTTTTTTTTTCTTGTCTTTTCTTTTTTGCATTAATCAGACAATCGCAAATGAAGCCGTGTCTCTTTCGGCTTTCCTATTGGCCAGCGCCAAATTGCCACGCCCGAACGTCAACGATTCGCGGAAGATGAATAGGCAGCAGATTGCCCGATTTGATTATTTTTTTTTTTTTGAAATTCATCAAAGGCAACCATTTGCTTCATTGGTTCTTCGTAATAACTTCACCAATCTTAGCTCTGATCTGTGTTTCAGCAACGATTTACTTTACAAGATGTGTTGCGTTTACATTGTTGCCATAGTGATTTGCATTTGCCCCCCTATTTTTTTTTTTTTTTTTTTTTTTGTTCCACGCCATCTCCATTGTTTGACGCGCGAACTCTGGACAATGCTTTTTAATCCAAGCTGCGTTCAGCCCCAAAGACCCTCAAACCCCTGATAAATGAAACTTTCCCTCCGTTTAATATCATCCTCGCTTGCCGTATTTACGACACTCGTTTTTTTTTTTTTTTTTTTTTTTTTAGCCAGCCCAACGCGATGCCAATGAAATTTCATCCGCCAAGGTTGCCATCCATCCTGGGTCAGGCGGGGGGGGGGATTAAAAGTCAGGTGTCAACTCTTCATTAGATGTATGACCACCCATCCCCAAGAGCAGCACATCCTCCACACACACACACACAGATGCGGTGTGTGTGTGTGTGTGTGTGTGTGTGTGTGTGTGTGTGTGTGTGTGTACAACAAATATCCCCAGTAGAAATCAGTCTTATTCTAATTATCCCGAGCGGGAAGTGCTGCGGTGTGACGGATACAAGGACGACGCAGCCATTCAGCTGTCAGGTGCTCGTCTTTCAAACTGTCTGCTGGGCTGGCGGGGAAGGGCCACACACACACACACACACGCACACACACACACACACACACACACATTATTGCGCGCAGGAGGACAAGCAAGACTAATTTTCCAACGTGGCCTTTAGCGCAAGAGGACACACCAAACCCTGTTGGCCCCCAGTGGTAAAAAACTTGACTTTCAGTGGAGGAAAGTGTATGAGGTCACGGTCGAGTGCGAGCAGTCGGCGGTGAGGACGTGTCTGAGGCGCAGCCATCAATTTGAATGACTGCTCTCCCCCCACGGGCCTGCTTTAGCATTCAGGAACCCAGCGACGCTCGCCAGGGCCGCTGTGAATGTAAAACCCTCCCCGCCACCCCGGTCTCGCTTCTCATTAGACCCTGTAGCATCTCGTCCTCGCGGCTGCAGGTGTCCCCCCCCCCACACTCCCCCCTCCTTTCCTTTAGCTCAAAGCCCGCTCCTCAGCTCCTACTGGAGCTGAGACAAGAAGGACCCACCAGGCAGCCGGGCTGCGAAGCGCCGGTGCTCTGCAGCCCCACTGACTGCACGTGCCGGTTCGACACGCAGCACCGGCGGGCATAGACGTGCCCCCCCCCCGCCCCCTCCCCCGCTTTAAATACGGGCTGACGGGTGCGGGGTGAAAAAGGATGAAAGCATATTGTGGCTGTTTCTCACATGTGGAAGTCACGCTTGGATGGTGTGCGCTTGCTGTGATCACGACGTGATGGGTTCAAAGCCAAGTGTAATAATGCCATGTTGAATTTTGTGTGTGTGTGTGTGTGTGTGTGTGTGTGTGTGTGTGTGTGTGTGTGTGTGTGTGTGTGTGTTTGTTTTGCACAAGCAAATATGAGCATCTGTCCCTGCAAATGTTGTTGGAACGAGTGACCTTTGTTTTTTATTGTTGTTGGGTTTTTTTGGTCTTTCCCAAGGTGTCCAGCTGTGCGTCATTGCAGTTTAGATGATAAGGTTGGGGGGTTTGGGGGGGCCAGCAATATCAGGTCTCAGATTTTGGGTTCGAGTGGCTTTAGGGATTGGGAGTTGGGGTTAGGTGGGCGTGGGTTTAAGAGGGAGGTCTGGCTTGTTGCCACCACGATCCTAACCCGCATAAGTGCTAGAGAATGGATTGATGGATGGGTTGGTTCTGGGTCTGGGTTCGCTTTGATTCGGAATTTGGGTTTAGGATAGTTAGGATCGGGTAGGGTGTTGGGTTTGGGGCTAGGTCTAAGGGCTTGGATTAGGATAGGGTATAGGGTTGGTGCATATTACGCCCTGGTCCTGGTCCTGGCTTTGGGCTTGGGGGTCAAGTGTAGTTGATGTATCCATGTGTGGTCAAATTAGAGCAAAATTCGCAGGTTCCATTCAATTGAAGACATTTTTTTTTGAGGGGGGGGGGGGGGGTATTCCCTCAAGTCAAGTCAAGAGTATTTCTGGAGCACTTTCAAACAGCCATCGCTGCATGCAAAGTGCTGTACATGCAGCAATTTAACACGCACAATAAACAGACAAATCGGTAATAAAGGCGGTAGAAAGCACCAAGCGGTAAAATCAAGAACAAATCGAAGTCATGCTGAGTCGAACGCCAAAGAAAACAAGTGAGTTTGGAGGAGGGCTTTGAAGATGGCCAGCGAGGACGCTTGCCCAATGTTCAGTGGGAGCTCATTCCAGAGAGAGGGAGCAATTAACCCCCCCCCCCCCCCCCCCAAAAAACAAAACATGTTACCTGTGTGAATGTTTTTTCAGGATGAGTGTCCTTGGGTCAGGAGTGAAATTCCCGGTTGGAATTTGGTCAAATTGGTCGATGGGCAATCTAAAATTGGATCGAGGAACAAAATCAGAACCCTGATGAGCCCGCACGCTCACATTCTGCATTTCTGGTCCTCACTTAACTGCCGCCTGTGTCGCCCCCCCACACGAACGAAGCTCTGACGTGATCGTACAGTTAAGTGGCCTTAACGGCCCCCGCTGCAGTCACCCGTGACACGTTACACTCTTAGTGGCTGATTTTTATGCTTGGCGTCCCTTACAACACCTGTTCAGTGGAGCCACCTCCTCCACCACGCTCCTGATTTTCGCCAGCAGCTCAATTGGAGGTTGGGGTTTTAGAGTTGGACAAGGATTGAGGTGAGGGGGGGTTCCCAATTTGTTGCCACTTTTGACTAAAAGCTGCTCTCTGATCTTGTGCCCCTTCCCAGCCGGCCAGGCCTACTGAACGCCAGCGACCCGGGCTACCCCTGGTTGGCCGACTCCTGGCCCGCCTCCAGCTTGCCCGTCAACAGCACCTCCGGGGGACCCAACGATCTCGGCAATTTTGGCCGGGGAGGTGAGCGCCATGTCTCGTTTACCCACAAGATGACGACCCGCATTCATCCTGGGCGTCTCTGCCGAGGACGCCCCCGGTGCAAACCCTCCGCCGTCGCCGCGGTGACCACTGGAGAACATTTCATCCTGTTGCCGTCCGCAGGCTCATACATTTGAGTAGCAGAATGGGAGTTGGGAGTGGGAGGGGGGTGGGGGGGGGGGGGTTGCTGTGTGAAAGGATGGTGAGAGAAGCAGCCAGTCGTGAAGGACAGGCGCAGCTTGAGTGGCGCAGATGCGCGCCCGCTTCTGCCGCGGCTCTACATCATCTCCCCTTGGCTGGGCAAGCAAGCGGGGTGGGGGGGATGGCTGCTATCCTTCCCGGGCTCGCTCTCACGCAGAGCAAGCGTTGTGCTTTACGCATACAAATTTGGATGGTCCACACTGGGGCTTGGCCATCTCAAAGAATTGCCTCGCTGGAACATCGGGGAAATGTTTGCGGTCCTTCAAAACGGCTACACGACAGCTTTGCAGAAAAGGTGCTGATTGATGATGGATTGAATTGATTTGGGGATTGCGCAATAAAGCGTCCCGCCACTCTGCATCGCAATGAAGACCAATCGCGGTCCTCAACATGCAGTAGGACATGAAAACAAAAACATGAAGTGGGGGGGGGGAGGCAAATGCTTGAGGAGGTGCCCCTCAAGATGTTAAGGTGCCCCGGTTCGGTGCGGTGCCGACGATAGCCCATCCCTACATTGAGACCCAAAACAAAGGGGGGGGGGGGGCGCTCTTCATCTGACCTTTGAGAAGCTACGGTGTTATGAAGAGAAACGTCATTTTCAAAGTTCATTTGCATCTCTGTAAAAGTGCCGCGGTGTCAAAAATGAATTTATTAGTAGTAGTTGTCGTCCCCATCGACCACTTCCTCCCGCCCAGGGATGTGAATGCCTCCACCCCCCCCTCCCCCCGCCCGTTTCATGGCACTCATTGATTTTTTTTTTTTTAGTATGTGGCATTGAAAAATGGATGGCGGGGCCACTAATGGTCCCCTGGCGATAGTTTGCACACCGATGCTCTAAATCAGGGGTTCCCGATACATCGATCGCCATCGACCGGTCGCTCGCGAACTGGTCCCAAGTCAAATGCGGGAGATAAATTGTCGGCCGCCCCTTTGGCCAAAGCGGGCCGAGATGGGGCCCCGGCCGCCGCGTGACCCCGTCGGGAAATGGACGGACGGCCGGTCACCAAGCAGCTCCCGTATTCTTAAGATTTGCCTTCTTGCAGACATCCAGGGGGACAAGACGGGCACCATGCTGTCGGACGGCGCCATCTACAGCAGCATCGATTTCACCACCAAAGGCAACTACGGCAGCCCGGGCCAAGCGTCGCAGGCCACGCCGTACGCCACCACTCAGATCCTGCACTCGGGCAGCATCCACGAGCTGGCCGTGGAGCTGCCCGAGGCCCAGTGGAAGGCCTCGCTCCAGGCCAAGCAGGAGATGGCCAACCTGGGCTACTCGCTGCCCGACAAGAACTCCTGCAACAACAGTAAGTGGCGAAGCCGACCCGTGGCCCCGCCCCCCTTTCAACGTGGCGCTCGATGGCTCTTCCCGTCCGAGAGCCTCGGCAGTCGCTCGGAAGCGCTCCGAGCCTGTCTCGGAACCTTCTTTGGACCGTTTCCATTTCCTCCCGACTCAAGTAAACGAGCTGCGCTCTCTGCGCCATAATTCACCGATGCTCCGCTCATACGGTGAAACACCCGCCGATTAATTACTTGCAAATGGCCGGATCAGGAGTCCTCATCCATATGTATGATCTCATTTGTGAACAACCCCGAGAAGGCGACTTTGTCGCCGTATAACGCGCACGTGTCCAGTCGAAGGATGGTGGGACTATTTGCACCTGTTGTTTTTATGACAAACACGATTAGCTCGAAATGAAGCCTCCGCGTTTGTTTCTATGGTTCTGCGGTGTATTTCATATACAGTACATACATATATACATATATATATATATACACAGGGCGGCCCGGTAGGCCAGTGGTTAGCACGTCGGCTTCACAGTGCAGAGGTACCGGGTTCGATTCCAGCTCCGGCCTCCCTGTGTGGAGTTTGCATGTTCTCCCCGGGCTTGCGTGGGTTTTCTCCGGGTGCTCCGGTTTCCTCCCACATTCCAAAAACGTGCATGGCAGGCTGATTGGACGCTCTAAATTGTCCCTAGGTGTGAGTGTGAGTGCGAATGGTTGTTCGTCTCTGTGTGCCCTGCGATTGGCTGGCAACCGATTCAGGGTGTCCCCCGCCTACTGCCCGAAGACAGCTGGGATAGGCTCCAGCCCCCCCCCCCCCCCCCCCCCCGCGACCCTAGTGAGGATCAAGCGGCTCGGAAGATGAATGAATGTATATATATATATGCGCAATGTAATCTTTTAGAATGGGTCAAATTGACCCGCAATATACCTGGATGGTTCAAATATTAACACGGGTCAATTTGACCCACAACGTGCACAGGAATCCTCGCCCTGACCCCCCCCCTCCCTTGCCCACTTCCCCCTCGTTATTGAGACCTCGCTATCATGCTTGCTGGGTGCTCGAACTGCATGCGTTTGTTTGCATGCGCTTGTGCTGCCTGTCACCTGACGCCACAGTGATGCTTTGCTTCTCCTCCCCCCCTTTTTTTTCTTCCCCCCCCCTTTGGCCTCACCCACTTGTAGCCCTCCTTTTCATTCCCGACTACCGACTGACCGACGGGCTGTCTAATCGAATTCCGCACAACCACTCGCAAGATTTCAGCACCACCAGCTCTCACAACAGCTCAGAGCGAAGCGGCAGCCTCTCAGGTTGGTTTTCTTTGTTTTGTTTTTTTCCGGGGACACGCCCCCCTCCCGCCCCCCCCCAGGGGGAACTCCGCCTGGTGATTGACAGCTCCTCTAATTGCTCCATTGCTTTGGAATTTGCATGTACAAGGCCGACATCTTTTGATGAATGCCATCCCTTCACCGGCTTCGCTCTGCCGCTCCCCCTCCTCCGCTTTCATGTTGTTATCGCCGGACGACGTTGCCTCAAATCGGCGCCGCGCCCCAATTAATCGACGTCCACTTGAGCCCGACGAGCCTCGAGTGGACGGCTCCCTTTTCCCCCCCGACGAGGAAGCAGAAGAACAGCGCGCGGCTGTCGTTAGCCACGTGATGCCACCGTTTGGCTGCGGCGGTCGTGGCATTTGTAAAGCGGGAAGTCATCCTGGTCTTTGGAGAGACGCGTGCCCCTGAACGCAACACCAAAATGTTATTCTAACCGTAAAAAGCAACCGCCGTTTGCAAAGTACAAATCAGACACAGGGGGTGGGGGGGGGGGGGTATCGCTGACGACTCAAGTGTTGAATACTTATATATAATTTCGCTCCACGTACGGATGCAGACCAACCAGAGCGAGTCCTGAGAGCCAGTTCCGCGGAGTTGCTGCCGTCGTAAGCGCACGGCATAGTCGGCCGCTCTCGTCTCACCTGACCGCCATTTTTCTTTTGTTATTTTTTTTGGTGTGCGTGAAGCCAAATCAAATCGGAGATGCTTGACGGTTATTTTGATAGCCGTCTTCGCCCGGTGAGTTATGTGCAGCTTCCCCTCCTCGGCACCCAATGAAAACACGGCGAGCGTCCGGGTTGCAAATCCGCCACTTTTATGCTTGGGAGTGCCCCGAAAAACCTCGGGGTATAAATACCCAAAGCGGCGTCTATATTTAGAAAGGCGCCCGCCGCTTTGCGCGCCGGCGGCGGAGGCCCGCTTCTGTAATTCGTGCTTGGCTGCCTGGCCGCAGCCCTCGCGCTCTCTACTTTTCATATTTGGGGCGGGGGGGGGGGGGGGGGGAGTTCTCGGGTGCCAGACCACCAGACCTTTCCTAGAAGAAGAAGAATGGGCTTCGTGTCAATTAGTGCTGTCGTTATTGCTCAGGCACAAAGACAACATGGAAACACTCCCAAGGAGCGCATGGCAATTCAGTCCGCGTCTGAAGTAAAGTCGAAGGAGATTCATTCGGATTCCTCCGCTGACGAATTTGTTTTGAACAGCAATGACGTCAAAGTTTCTTTTTTTGGGGTTGAAAGCAATCCCATACTTTGGCCGTCATACTTTGACCCACCGAGTACGTCTGCATCAAATGTCCGGACGGTGAACACGGCAAATATGGTTTTAAAATGATTAATGATAGTTCTGAGGTAGAAATGTTGTGTGTGTGTGTGTGGGTGGGGTGGGCGGGGGTCATTTTCCGTGGCTTTCAACGGGCCATTTATTTTTGATGCCGTGCGAAGAGCTAAGATGAACCCGGATTCAATCAACACGGCTAAAATGGCACATAAATGTCTTTAACTCATTCCGTGCCAGCTATTTTCATTTCCTTTTTTTAATCCTACCTTGTGGGGGGGGGGGGGGGGGAATATACAAGTAAATTGACATCCTTGGAATTAAATGCCCGGATACTTAAAAAAAACCATGTGAAAAATTGTCTTTGGCATTGAATGAGTAAAGAGAGAAAAGCGGAGGAGCCGCAACCAAAATGTGTTCTTTGAAGAGTGGAGAAAAAAAAAGGGGGGGTGGGGTGGTGCTTGTCTGAAACCTGCTGCCAAGCCGGCCGGCATCATTACAAAGATGGACGCAACGGGGGGGGGGGGGCAGGTTTTGGAAGGATGCGGGTGAAGATGGCTGGGGAGGGGTGGGGGGGGGGCCGGAGGTTGGCGGCTCTCCGGTGTAATAAAAGAAATGAAAGAAGTAATGGACTGAGGGCGAAATGCACGAGGACCACACTGACTCCACCATTCATTATGATGAGGCTGCAGAGAGCCCCCCCCCCACCCCCACCCCCCTCCCGTGAAACCAAAAGCGTGTAGTGAAAGAAAGAAGGGCGAGCAATGGGTGGAGCACCAAGGTCTGCGGACGGCTCCTCGCCGCTGTTTCTATGGCGATGGGCGGCTTTTCAGCCTGTCGTTCGATGGCAAGTTGCTTTTCATCCGACGACCTTGGATTTTTTTTTTTCTTTTTTTTTTTTTTTGGTGTGTAGGCAGCATCTTGTTGAAAGGCTCCATTTTCGCTGCTGCGAAAACGTCCGTCTCAGCTTGGTCCTCTAACACAAGTGATTTGTTTTAGGTGGCAAAGGAGGAAAGAAGAAGAAGACCAAGGCCGGTTCCAAAGCCCCGAAAGCCACCGGCTCCACCTGGGCCAATGTTCCCTTACCCCCTCCCCCCATCCACCCGCTTCCGGGCACCGACATGGACCACTACCCCAACGAGCACCACGAAGCAGGAGGGTGGGTTTCAAGAGATGGCGTCACTTGCAAAGTTGCAATAATTTTTATTTCGCAAGAAATTTTCTTTTCTTTCTGTGTTTTTATGAGTTTGAGGAAAATGCTTTGTCGTAGTTTAGTTGTAATTATTAGTACGAGAGTTTTTTGTGTGCAATTTTAAAAAAAACAGCTTGTGGTTTTGTGTGCTAAAAGTGAAGCTATTTTATAACAGTCCGCAAACTTCAACTTGCATTAAGTGCAGCGCATAATGCTGCGTCTAAAGTTCGAGGCATCGCAACGTCTTCAACAAATCTCGGGTGGTCTTGCTTTCCATCCCTTGTCTGCCAACTGGGAGAGTTTCTGAAGTGGATTTGTGGCTTGAGTTATGTTCGGAACTATTAAGCCCATTTCTTTTTTTCTTTTATTTTTTGTACAGTCAAACCTCCCTTTTCCAACGTCTCTGTTCACGACCAAATCATTTTTCGACCAAATATTTCGAGGTTTCGAGGTGAACCAAGATTTTAATTCCTTCAGGCAGTTGGTTAGGGAGGATGGTGGAAGTATGGTATTAGGTTTGATAGAGATGTAGAGCTGGGTGTCATCCGCGTAGCAATGAAAGTGAATGTGATGTTTCCTGAAGATATTACCAAGGGGAAGAAGATAGATTAGAAATAGCAATGGGCCAAGGACAGAACCCTGAGGAACACCTGAAGTGAGGGGAAAGGGGTGAGATCTAAAACGTTTGAGCTGGATAAACTGGGTGCGGTCAGAAAGATGGGAGCGGAACCAGGAGAGGGGGATGCTGGTGATGCCAATGGAGGAGAGTCTGTCGAGGAGGATGGAGTGAGAGATGGTGTCAAAGGCTGCAATGAGGTCAAGCAGGAGGAGGATGGCGAGTGAACCGGAGTCAGCAGAGAGAAGAAGGTCATTGCATATTTTGAGGAGGGCAGTTTCGGTACTATGGAGGGGACGGAAGCCAGATTGAAATTGTTCGTAGAGGTTATTGGAGGAAAGATGGGTGTGAAGTTGAGCAGCTACTGTTTTTTCTAGAAGTTTGGAGATGAACGGAAGGTTTGATATGGGACGAAAGTTGTTCAAGTCGGAGGGATCAGAGCCAGGTTTCTTCAGTATGGGAGTGACGGCAGCAGTTTTGAGATGGGATGGTACAATGCCAGTAGAGAGGGACGTTTGAATAATGTTAGTGATGAGAAGGGAGAGGGCCGGGTGATAGAAGCTTTGACTAAAACAGTAGGGAGAGGGTCAAGTTGACAAGTAGAGGATTTGGACTTCTGGATTAAGATGGAGATTTGGTGGACAGATGGGTATGTGAATGCAGAGAATAGGTGGGTAGGAACCGGGGAGAATGGAGAAGGAGGGTTAGGAGCAGCTGACTTGTTAGCTAGCCTCGCGTTTCGGCCAATGCAGGGGAGCCGTAAAAAACGTAATCTCATCGCCGAGGAGCGAAGTAAAAGGACCGACCACAACTCCCAAATTACTTTTCGACCGACGGCCGTGCTGACGAAATCCATTTAAAATCACCCCTGTTGAAAATTCTTAACCCCGGTAGCCCACTCCATGACCGCGGAATAAACCGTCGACGGCGCAGACGGTTTCAAATGGAATCTCTTATGTCCGGGTTCCGCTTTAGAGTCTTTTTGAGTGCCGCGGACCACCGAACACCTCCGGTGAGTCGCTTTCCTCGGTCCGGTAGCTCGCGTGTCCCCTCGTTCGCCATTTGCAATCTGGAAGAGTCATCCGCTTTAACAGGCCGGCTGCCAAATGAGGTGCCATGTGCGCTGTAAATCTCCTCATGGCAGCCGATTAAAAGTGTAATGTCCTACACGCGTGTGTACTGACAAATTTCTATAATGAACGCTTTCTTCATTCTGCTATAAGGGGCAGTTAGCGACTAGCTCGGCCCGACTGCATCGGCGCGGTTCGGTGAAAACGGCAAAAAGACAAGTTTTCCCGTTCTCCTGGTGGTGCAATTCAAATTGCGTTTGTCATCATTCGGCCCAAACGCGTTCCCCACACTGCCCGTTTTCAAGCATGACGGTCCTGTTTTTGTCCAAGTACCGTTTTTCAGACTCTGAGGTGCACTTAAAATCTTGCCGTTTTCTCAAAAATCAACAGTGCACCTGATATATGGTTGTCATGGAATATCCCTCTATATGGAAATTTCTAAAAAGAGGCCGGTTCCGTGCGCATTTTGCGGTCACGGTTGCTGCATTTGCTCAAATTACAGTATAGTACAGTCTGCTCCAGTTCGGTGAGCATTTTTCAACGTTCCCCTTGTTTAGGCTCGGCAAAATATCAGCAGCTTGTGAAACATATACGCGAATATGCAAATCAGTGGGTGCTGAACCATAAGGATGTGTAGGTCAACTCTATAGGGAGCTGTCTTTTTTGGTTTCGCATTTCCATTGCTTGTTAGTTTCTTCCTTTTGTGTGCATCCATTTTTTGTTGTTTGTTTAAATCCGAAATCCACCTTCCATTCCCCGGCCAGATATGAGGGCGACGGCTGGGGTCCGCCGATGCCGGTGCAGACGTACCTCCACCAGGGCATGGAGGACGAGCTGGAGGAAGAGGAGGAGCGGGTGCCCACCCCGCCCGTCCGCGGGGTGGCCTCCTCCCCGGCCGCCGTCTCTTTCGGCCAGCAGTCGACGGCCACCCTCACACCGTCGCCGAGGGACGAGATGCAGCCCATGCTGCAGGCCCATCTGGACGAGCTGACGCGAGCCTACCAAATGGACGTGGCCAAGCAGACGTGGTAAGCTGCCGTCGACGACCAGACCTTTGCTGGATTACGTTAGCCCGAGACGCCCGCATACGACGCGCTTTCTTTGCTTTGCTAGCTCGCGAAGCCTTTGATTCAACTGGCACGGTGTTACGGTTTTGGGACAAACCTGTTGCGAACTTAATAGAATTCCGTACCAAATTCATGAATATAATAAGAACTGTGGTGAGCAAATTTTTTTTTTAATCACAGATGCAAGTAAACTTTTATTCTTTTTTTGCTTAATTCCTAATCTGCCTTCATTTATCCTCAACCACATCAAGGTTTCATAATAATAATAACCATATTTCGTGATATAGGAATAGATTTAGTCATATTTTGGAATGAAGGGTTCGGTTCAGCAACGGGAATTTTTTTTTCTGAAACAACATAGCAAAAATTACAATGCGGGGTAAAATATATCATCATGTCATCAAATCATGTTCAAAACAAGAAAATATTTTAAAAAATGCAAGTGTTGCTTGAAGGATTTAAAAAAAATTTTTTAAGAACACATCAAGCCATTTCTGGTTAAAATTTGCCATTGACCATTGTCATTTATTCAAAACGGACAGTTTTGAAGGAGACTTAAAATATGCTGCGTACAATAACGAATTAGAAATATAGATACTGGAAAGATGTCCTTATTTGTGTTTCGGTAAAGTGGCTGCCAACCCAAATCAAAAGTTAGCTTAATAGCGCTAACTGCCTACAATCACAATATTAGCAATAACCCAATATAGAACGTTAGCATGACACAAAACAAAACATTGTTTGCAGGTAGCGGAAGAAACAAATTGCCAGACCATTAAATAAGATCCACTGCTTCGGCCTGACAACGTAAACACACACACACATACACACACACTGAGTGTGTATGTGTGCGTGTGATGTAAAAATGCTTACTGTATGCGTATTTGCCAGAGGCGGCAGGATTGATTCTGTTGTTGCTCTAACAGCGACTCTTTGTGTCGCCTGTGTGCGCAGTGGAGATAAACCCATTAATCATTTCATTTTAATGGCACTCTTAGCAGCGTGCTTGCAGACGGACGGACCCCGCGTCCTCGTTTTTACACACATACAGGCGCACGCACACGCACACACACACACACACATTCACATTCCCGGCCTGTTGTGTTGATGCAAGTCACCCGAAGGCCAGGCTCCTTTCTGTCCGGAACGAGGACGTTCTGGCATTCATTGGTACGGGTGCCAAGGGGGGGCGGGGGTCTCATTGTCAGCAAGGAGATGTCATGTTAGCCGTCATAATGACTATTGTTGCTCGGAGGTGGCCGATAATTACAAGCCTTCGGCGTGTCAGACGAACATGGAACAGTGGCGGTCGGGGCACCGCGACAGCCCGCAGCCAACGGGTCGTCGTGTTAGCATGTCAGCCTAGCGGTATTGTGGCGCAACATTCATCCACATGTTAATGTTGCGGTCCTCGCTTTCCCGGGTCCACGACAGGCACGTGCAAGTGGGGTCCCTTCCCCCACAGGCCCCGGCGCCTCCGGTAGGCTACGTGTCAAGCACAATGGTGTCCGACCTGGAGACGGACCTGGCGGACGAGGACGACGAGGAAGATGACGACGAGGAAGACGAAGGCTACGGGGCCAGGCATCCCCGAGGAATCGAGCACACGCCCGGTTCCAGCATGGACAACCTGGACAGCTCTTTGACGGGTGAGCCCACATTTCAGTCCTCCAAAAAGCTTCGTCTTCGGAAGTCACGGATGCCCGTCAGCGGCGTGTTGATTTGCAGTACCTTTGCTGAATTTGTTGTTTTCACTGGCCGGCGCTCGGCAAAAAGAAAGATCTTGGTGGAGTCTCTGCGCGCCCCGATACCAAATGGGGACCACAGTTCTAAGCAACAAAACTGAAGGATATTCACATTTTGACCTTCTACTTGATTTATGGTCTTCTTAATTAGTTTTTAATGGTAGTTTGTGTGTGTGTATACGTTTTTCTTTTCATCTGTGCGACCTTTGGACATTTTCTCAGCAGTTCATTTGAACTTGTTTTACTTCTTTGTGAGCACCGCATCAATTTTGGGTCGCCGTATTTTACCTTTCAAAGGTCTTATTTCAACATGCGCCTCTTTTGGTGGATTTTGAATCATGACGCTTTTTCCCCCCCGCCTTCCTCCGTGCTTAATGAGTGTTATTTTCTATCCACGAAGAACTCCGCTGCGGCGTCATGTCTCAGTTGTTTTGTCATCTCCCGTGACACTCGCCTGATTGTTGTTGTTCATGCGGCGTGTTGCCCGTGCCTCCGCAATGTGTTCATTTAGATGAGAACATGCGCACCCAATGTCCCTCAATCAAGTTTTTAAGCACCGCTGGCACACTCGGGGGGGGGGGGGGGTTATAATTATCCCCTCCTCCCCCCGCTCACCCACAAGAAAAAAAGAACTAAAAAAAAACGATAAGAAAGTCCATGAATTTTAAACAGGAGAGTGAGAGGGAAATGAACAGGGAGTCTGGCGCCACGCGGCCGTATCTCATGGAGGAGATTTGAAATAAAATTCACGTGTGGCAGTGCCTATTTCCATTCCGGACCATTTCCATTTTTACAACTCTCTGAAAACTTTAACAGCCATCTGTCAAAACCCAGGGAGGCGGGGCGGGGCGGGACGCGCGAAGGGCACAACGTGGCTAACGCGCTGACCGCGGCAATGTCGCGCATAAAAGAAACGAGCGCTGTTTGGCCATCCAAGTGGCTTTTGCGCTGTAAAAACGGCGACGCCTTGCTCCTTCGCTCAGTGAAAGTGGAGAAAGCCAATCGGGAAATGTATGTGGGGAAAGCGGAGGGGGGATGGAAAAAAAAACAGGCGGAAAATATCTGAAAGGAATAAAAGATTTGGCTGGCTGCCGCGGCCCTTCGGCGGCGGCTAAAGTACTTTTTCCGCGGCATGATGGAAGTGCGGTTTTGCTTGTGCTGACACATGCTGCTACTGATGTATTTAAGGGAATATAAAGCGGCGACTGCGCCCTAATCCGCCGTATCTCGCCTGCACTGTATTACCCAGAAGACGGCACTATTTCTTCTCATCTATCTGCTCGTCGGTCACATCGCTCGACACCCCGAGTGGGGAGCAATACTGCCCAGATAGCGACGGCGGAAGATTTATTTGCGGCCACCGTACAAAGAGCCAGAAGCTTCCTGACGAGCTTCGATGGATTTGTCATTGTTTCCGAGCGACACAGAAACGGCACTTTGCGTCAGAAAGCCGAGTCTCATCCGAAACCTTTTCAGTGAGGACCCTCGCGGGTGTTCATTTTGCGCATTCGCGTGTCCCTGGCGCCGCAATCCTCTTCAATACTGACCGATTGGGTGCCGGACACAACACGAGAATGCAACTTTGGACTCAGCGGGTCAATTTTCGCTTTATCCATCCATCCATCCATCATCTACCGCTTATGGGCCGGGGCCGGATCGCGGGGGCAACAGCTTTAGCAGGGAAGCCCAGACTTCCCTCTCCCTAGCTACTTCTTCCAGCTCTCCCCGGGGGATCCCGAGTCGTTCCCAGGCCAGCAGGGTGACATAGTCTCTCCAGCGTGTCCTGGGTCTTCCTCGGGGTCTCCTCCCGGTGGGACATGACCGGAACACCTCACCGGGGAGGCGCTCAGGAGGCATCCGAATCAGATGCCCAAGCCACCTCATCTGGCTCCTCTCGATGTGGAGGAGAAGCGGCTCGACTCTGAGCCCCTCCCGGATGACCGAGCTCCTCACCTTATCTCTAAGGGAGAGCCCGGACACCCTGCGGAGAAAACTCATTTCGGCCGCTTGTAACCGAAAAATTTTCGCTTTGATCAGCATTCAAATCTGACTTGACAGATTTTTTCCCCCCCATGTCATCGGTGGCAGAACTTCACTTGTGTTTAAGGGAGGGGACTCGAGACACGCCGGGCCATTGTCACCGTCCCCAACTGAATGGTCGGTTGTGTGAAAAGAGCACTTTTTGCTTTTTTCAAAGACCAAGGCAACAAAGAACACGCTTGCCGGGTTGTTTTTGGCGTGCGCATTCCCAGTCCGGGTCGTGTTCTTATTTGTCTGTCGGTTTCGAAACTGGATTTGCTTTACTACATTGGGTGCCAAACCATGAAAAGTTCATGGCCCCTTTCCTTTGAATTGTGAAGCCGTCGACGGGAGTGACTTGAGCTAATTTGACACGTCGCGACTGTGTTAACACAAGCCAGAGCAGTCGTCATCTTCCAAACCGCACCATAGCGGTCGCCGCATGCTCGTTGGGGTGAAAGTTTTTCCTTCCCCTCAATTTGAGCGTCAAAAGTCATCCAGAGTTGGTTTTAAAAATCGGAGCAACGTTCCCCCTTTGAGCTTAAAGAGAAAACCTGATTGAATTTTTATCAAATTACAGCAGTTTTGATTGCGCCCGCTATTTCATCGAATGTAAAGTGGCTGTTGAGGGGCGGGGGGGAAATTAAGTGGAGCCAAAAAAAAAGTAATTCTGTGATGTGATATGCCGAGGCAGTGTTCCACCTCCAAAGCCGCGGCAGCTTTTTTTGCCTGCCACTGCCCCCACTTCATTATCGCCGCGATTCTTCGCGCGGCGATTGGACCCGCTGGAAATGGCTGTCTTTCTGTCTCCCGGTGAACGTCTGAAAGGAATTTCAAAGGGAGAGGCAAGATGGAGGCTGCAAAGTAGTGAGCACCTCAACTGTAGAAAAAAGTCAAATAAAATTTTTTAAATGGTTGCTGAGAGAGGGTGGGCGCCTGATAGCTTCCCCGTAGCTCACGCAAGCGTACGTTTTGGAGAAGTTTCCTTTCATCTGAGAACTTTGTGACTGCAGCTGAAGTGAAAATATGTTGCAACCTTTGCGCAACTCTTGAAGTGGAAACTCTTTGAAGGGGATTTGCCCCTGTATCTAAATAAGTCATAATCATCTTCCCATCCCTCGCCATCCATATTGCAGCGGTTCAGGCGTTCGTTCGCCTCTTTTGATGCCTGGTCTTGTCAAGTCTGCTCCTAACTTGGGACTCTGCGAAGCAGCCTTCTATGTACTGTTACTGTAGTTCAAAACTGGTGACTTCCAAGAGGGCAGCCTCATGGTTGAACATGTCAACACGTGTTTGAAACTGTGTCAGAGTGTCGTCATGCCCTTGCGCATTCAAAGAGTCGCGCTTGGTGAAGGCTGTGGTTTGTTTTACATGGGCTGCAGTAAAGAGACCAAAGGAAAGGAAAATATTCAAATGTTTTGGGGGGTTTTGTCTTGTGTGGAAAGAGGAACAAATAATGCCATAAGATGCCCAGAGTAATAGGAAAGTCGTTCCTGGTGTGATTTGATCCATTCTTGCCTGTTCTGAAATTGAAGTTTTCAATATAGTTCTCGCGAGGTTTTGGATATACTGGGTGTGTTGGACTTGACAGGTTCCAAGTGAACAACTGGAACGAAAATGTTGAGTGATTAAACGACAAATGAACATGAAAAAAAAAGGCCCCACAAATTGAGCAATGCCAAAGAAGAGGCGTAAAAGCAAGCCTCGGTTGTGACAAAGGTAGCCGAGGCGTTTTCGCGATCTTTTCATATGCTAATTAGAGCGTTAGCACGAATTTAGCAGCATTGCTCTGCTAATCCGCGGGGCTGCGAGCTAGCTAAACGATCTCCAGCAGAAATCTCAAACTACTTGTTAGCGAGGTTCGATTTACAAAGGTAGCCGATTTTCGCGATCTTTTCATATGCTAATCAGAGCGTTAGCACGAGTTTAGCAGCATTGCTCTGCTAATCCGCGGGGCTCCGAGCTAGCTAAACGATCTCCAGAAGAAATCTCAAACTACTTGTTAGCGAGGTTCGATTTACAGCCATTGCTTTTGAACGTGTACAACATCCGTAATGTGGATTCTCTTCACACATTCAAATCCCGTCATGAAGACACCCATCCCAACTTGCAAACGCCGTTTAAATTGCATCTTTATTGTTGATTTTCTCAGTGGTTTTATTGTTTTGTTCTTGATTGTAAAGTGTCCTTGAGTGTTTTGATAGGCGCTTATAAATCAAATGCATGATTATTATTATTATAAAAAGGGAAAGCAAGAACGGAGGGCCCGTTGTAAGCACAACGACCTTTTTAGCAAAGAATAATATGAATTATGATGTTTTGAATCAGAAAATGTGAACTTTTTTTTAACACCTTTATGAAAACGTTTGCTGTGGGCACATTTACCACAGTGCATTTTTTTCCAAATCAGATATTATGGGAGCTGTTTCTATTTAAGGGAGGACATTCAAAAACATTTTTCTTGGGGGGGGGGGGGGGGTCATAATTTATCGTGTAAATCGTAGACATCTAGGCAACTGTCAGTACATCTTTTAAGGCTTCTTATTCAGTTAGCTGAAAAGAGTTGAATTGAATGTCTCTGCATTTTCTGCTCTGTATTTCTTTATCTTCAATGCCACATTTGGAGAAGGGCGTTAAAAAAAAAGGGGGGGAGGGGTGTTAACCCGCCAGTAAAAATCTGGGACTTTGGCGAGCACGAGAGCAGTAATGTGACAGCTTTCTGTGGGGCCCGCTTTGGCACACAATTCTTCAGTGGTTCCCGCCCAAGTGCTCCGAACTCGCTTGTTTGAGAGGGGCAGAGTGCTAACAAGGCAAGCGTGTGGGGGAGCGCAGCTTGAGGGCAAAGTTGACTTTTTGGGTACACCACCACAAGCTGGCAAAAATCACTTTTTTTTTTTCTTTGTGGTTGTGGAAAGTTTCAATTAGAAGATAACCAACTGTTGTACTGGGCATGCCAAGCCACTAGTTGGCGATATCTGTGCAGTGACTCAAATAGTAAATGCAGACTTGCAGAAGAGCATTGTAAGCTAAAGTTGTAAAATGTGAGTTTTTGATACACTTGGGATCAGGAAGCGCAAGTGCCTCCCGCTTGATCCATACATCTACTCCGCAAACAAATGCAGTGTAGCTCAACCTCTGACTAGCGGACGTTTTGTGGCTATTGATGCATTGTATTGATGTTGCACTTCTATGAAAGGGGGAAAAAAAGATTTTAGTAAATGTGTTGTTGTTGTTTTTGCAAATGAAAAATGGCTTATTGTTCCCTTCCCGTACCGAACCGTCGCCGTCACACCAAGGTAGGGCCCCAGTAAAGACCGATTTCCGTGCGTTTGAACCTCGGCCAAACACTCGGAGGAGAGAGACGTTTGCTTCACTGCCGGCGGCGACAACTGTGGTGTTGCAGGCTCCATGGCCAACGGCTGGGGCTCGGCCTCGGAGGACGAGCGCAATTTCTCCAGCCGGCGCTCCAGCGTGGCCAGCTCGTCGGACGGCTCCATCTTTACCCACTGCAGCTTTGCGCAGGCCCTGGTGGCCGCCGCCGACAAGGCGGGCTACCGGCTGGACGGCACCAGCCTCAGCAAGCGCGGCCGCTGTAAAAGAGGTCGGTGTGCCGGCAAGAGCCCGGACCTTCTACCCTCTGGGCCGCGCCTTTCTTCTTCCTTTCTGCTCTGCGAGTGCTCCTCTTCCGTACGGATGCCCGCTTTGCGCATGGCCCCGTTTTGGGTGGCGCCGGCCGGCCGGGTCTTCTCGCTTCTCCTGGCTTCCGACTCCGATCGCTTCGACTCGCCGGCTTCGCGGACCCGCGTCCTCCGCGGCAGCGTCTGCTCTCATGCTAACGTCGCGCTTGCTTGTTGTGTTTTTCCGTCGCCCGGCAGACAAAGGCGCGCCTCACAGGCAGCGGCCCGGCAGCCCGTTCTCCACAGATGGCAGCACAGTGGGAACGCACAGCCTGGGCCACCAGAGGGCCGCCAGGCCGCCGCGCAAACCCCGCAACCAGGCCTCGGCGCCCCACCGCAGAGACGCCGCTGCGGACGGTGGGTGCTTGATATGTTTTTTTTTTTCTTTTTTAGGAGTTTCCTGTCCATTGAAAACCCGTTCACCCTTTTGTGCTGTTTGCGTTTGAAGGGGCGTCAGCTGCAGTTTTTCCGCAGTTACTTCACTGATTTTTCTTTGCTTGAACAAGTAACTTAGTTACTCTACTGATGGCTTGCTTTAAAAAGTTACTTTACTGGTTACCTCCTGTCAAAGAAAATCTTGGGTAACTTATTTACTGATTACTTGCTTTAATAAGTAATTTGGCTATTTTACTAGTTACCTGCTTGGAACAAAATTGGATTTGAAGGTACTTGAAATGACATTCAGCAGATACCGACAACACTGCTCAACAAAAATGACACCCGGTTTTGTCACGGAATTAAAAGTGCGGTGAGATTTAAAAAGACAAAAGACGACCTGTCGGACACACCAAAATAATTGTAATTTAAAAAAAAAATCTATTCTTTTTTTGGGGGGGCAAAACAGACCTACCTCCCCCTCCCGAGCCCCCGCCCGGCCAGGGCCAGGCCCGAGCCCAGACGGGCCGCTGCATCAACAGCATGATCCCGCCTCCGGAGAGGAAGGCCACGTCGCTGGAGCGCCCGCCCATGTCGGGACCGCCGTCCGGAACGGCGGACGACAGGCAGATGGCGCGCGCCACTCTGGAGCATCACCGCCAGGCTCAGGAGCGGCTGGGCTCCGACGACGCCCGGCGAATTCACAAAAATGGTACGTGCCACTCACTCAGTAGCGCCCCCTGGAAAATTTGAAGGGAAAACAAACAAAAGCAGCGCCAGTGCCATTGATCCTCAGAAGTTTTGTCAAATGAGCCCGACGATAGGCCATTGTTCATCTAATTCAATCAAGTTACATTTCTCTGTCGGGTCTAAGGGATGTCGCGAATGGTCATTTTCAAGATCCATTCATTTTTTGTAGGCGGTTAATAAATAGCAAATAATTTTCCTCCGGCGGCCCGGTAGCCCAGTGGTTAGCACGTCGGCTTCACAGTGCAGAGGTACCGGGTTCAATTCCAGCTCCGGCTTCCCTGTGTGGAGTTTGCATGTTCTCCCCGGGCCTGCGTGGGTTTTCTCCGGGTGCTCCGGTTTCCTCCCACATTCCAAAAACATGCGTGGCAGGCTGATTGAACACTCTAAATTGTCCCTAGGCGTGAGTGTGAGTGCGAATGGTTGTTCGTCTCTGTGTGCCCTGCGATTGGCTGGCAACTGATTCAGGGTGTCCCCCGCCTACTGCCCGGAGACAGCTGGGATAGGCTCCAGCACCCCCCGCGACCCTAGTGAGGATCAAGCGGTACGGAAGATGAATGAATGAATACAGGAATGAATGGATGGGTGAGTAAAGAACTTCTCCATGACAGCCATCGATGGTACCAATCGGCGATGGCATCACCCAAAAAGCCAAAGAAGCCTCCATTTGCTCTGTTTGTGAGGCATGTTTTAGTATTTTCGACTTCCTGGAAGAGTGGCAATTGACGGAGGCTGCTCATATCGCCGAGCAGTCGCTCACGCGCTCTCTCGCTTGCTCCTCCGGTGTGAAAGTTAGCGCTCATGCTGCAGTGCGGTCAACAGATGGCACTGTCTGACACTAGCGCTGGCTCCGGCAAATGTGCCAGCTCAACTCTGCCCGGCGAGCCCCCCCCCCCTCGTCGCTGCTCCTGCCAGCGTTTGGCAAGCGCTGCTTCTCCCAAACTGCCCGCAAATGACTTTGGCTTTTGTAGTTCCCGCGACGACAGCAGACGGATCCGGCCTCCCATCTGGGTGCGCCCGTCTGAAGTCGGCGGAAAGACGCGTTGACATGCTAGCTATTGGTGCTAGTGAGGCTGGCGGTGTTGGGAACGGACCGTTGTCGTCGTCGCCGCCACACTCCGCCTCAAGCAAATCTCCCGACGCAGACGGTCAGGCTACAGAGTTGGCTTTCTGTCTGAGGTTCCATCGTTAGGCCGATATCTCTGTTGAGGTTTTTCCTTGCCTTCTTTGGATACCGTTGCTTTTCTTTAAAGGGGAAGTCAACTCCGAAAATGTTCTTTACAAAATGTTGCATCCGCCTCCACACGGCACATTATTGCATTTCCGGGATTTGAATTCAGTGGAGAAGTCCGCCGGTTTTTGTCATGTCAGGCGGCAGCCATTTTGCCACTTGCGGGCGACTGAAAATGACATCACAGTTGCTCAGGTAACAGCCAATCACAGCTCACCTGCTTTTTGAGTTTGGTTTCTCAAGCGGAGCCCTTTTCCTTTTCCTTGCCAGTCTTTCTTTCTGTTATCAATCTTTACTTTTGATTGCGCTTCCTCTGTATGGAGCTAAGCTAACCCCAAGTGCTGATTGGGCTGAAGGGGTGTTGGGGATGCTAGTTAGCTTAGCTTGTCAGAGAGGAGACTATAGCAGCCCAAACATTCAATAAAGCAGGCTGAACAAGGCGGAAAATTCACGGCGCGGCAAGTTAGCCACTCTGGCCCTGGCTAGCCCCACCAAAATGACTCCATTTGCCGATTTCGGAATGAACCCGTGGGATAAAAGAGCGCCGCTCTCCATCGATTTCGCTGGTCGCTGACATGTTTCCAAATGTTTGTGCGCTCAGAGGAGGGCTGCCTGCCGTACCACCGACCGTCCTTCCCGTCGCCGGGCGGCCACAGCTCGTCGGGCACGGCCTCCTCCAAGGGCTCGACGGGGCCCCGCAAGCAGGAAGGCCCGCGCCAGCCGCAGCAGTGGACGGCCATGGAGCACGCCGACTTCCTGGGCGCCAACGGACAAGGGCAGTACTCAGGAGAGCTATGTAAGTGCAAAAACGGCGCTTGTCTTATTTTGAAAGGCGCAACTTTGACTTCTTTTTTAACCTCCGTGACGCACGATGAGGATTTATTGTTAAGTGTTGTGAATTAGGCAGCCCATGACTATTGTTTTTTTTTCCCGTTCACCTTCACAGAGTGTTTCACCTGGATGAGATCTTCAAAAAAAAAAAGTAATGGTTGAGTCCCCCCGCCCCCATTTTGTCAAGGGCAACGACGACTGTCAACCGGAGCGGCGGGCTGTCGGAAGTGTACATGGAAGTGTCCGCGTATGATGTATAGACACAGACATATTGTACATCTCACTATGGTTTTTGTCTTTGAGGAAAATTTGGACTGTGTGGTTTTTTTTTTTGTGTCCAACAAAGCACACAATTTCCGGTGAGCGCCCTTTTCTAACCTCAACTTTCCTTGTAAATATCTTCTTTTAACTTGCTGTTGCTATGCAAGCCTCCAACAGTTTTTTTGGTTTGTTTTTTTTGTTTTATTATTGTACTATATGTGAATGGTGTGGCTGCTGTGCCATAAAATTGTCATTTTTTCCCCCCGAAAGAATCTGTTAATAGTCACTATTAATTATTGTAATATTATTATAATTATTGTTTAGGTTTTTTTTTTTTTTTTGCACTGCAACTTTTGGTGATAAGCACAAAAAAAAGACCATAGCTCCTGCTGACATGAAGGTGATGATGTGAAGAGGAGTTTCTGTACTATAAAGAGAAGACGAAGAGAATTATATCGTGCAAAATGTACAGAGATGTCTTGTTTAAAAAAAAATAAAAAAAATTGGCGAGGCAGCCAGGAAACTCGAAGAGGAAACTGTCACTTTAACGCAACGAATTATTCATTTGGGAGTTGTTGTTGTTTTTTTTTTAACGCAGTTTTGAACGATTTGACCACACTGATGTGGTGTTTCGGCACTTGCGCAAATGTGGAGCGTCCAATTGTTTACATGTCAATTTGATTTTTTGGAATGAATATTTTGGGTTTATTTTTAGGGAGCACTTGACCGCTTTGCTCCTCAACTGATGTTCAGTCGCCCTCATCCGAGAGACGCCCGTCTGCAGTTGTGACGAGGTTTTTTTGGGAAGTGACATGTCTCTCACACACACACACACACACACACGCATGCACGCAGCTGTTTACCGACTACTAAATTGTGCTGCTTTTTACCAGTTTTTATCTTTCTTGAAAGATTCACGTTCTGATATATTTTTTTTCTTTTATCACAACAAAAGTCATTTGTCAAATTGGAATAATTCAAAATAAAAAGTCTAATTCACGGAAATGTTTGTAGTTGTAATTTTTCCATTGATTAATATTCAAAATAAACGCCAAGAATTCTTAAGACTTAGATTTTTGTTGTAATATTGCACTTTTATTCATTGAACTTAAAAAAAAAGTACTTCTAGTTGCTATTTTATGCCCCTACCCTCGAAAATTGTTTTTAATTTTCCTCAGCTGAATTTTACAAGAAAAATCTGTAATATTTTGACAAAAGCTTAAAAATACCCAATGGGAATCAAGTTGCAATTTTCGACCAATCAAGTTGTAATATGGGGCAAAATATTGCGAGGCTAAACTTGTCACTTTTTATGGTCTTCCTTTAAGAAGCTTCCAATTCTGCAGACACACATGCACGCGGCATCAGATGATGTTGTGCTTGTTTCTTTGCCTTCGACCAAATCTCTGCTGCTCAACATTTTTTGTGCTTTGATCATTTCTTTTGTGTGTGTTTTTTTTTTTTTTTTTTTTTTGCTGTTAAAGGGTTGCAAGGTTGTCGTGACGTCACTTCATTCATTTCAACGGGCACAGAGGCCAGTGTTTTCTGGAAATGAGGTGCATGAGAGTATCTCAGGTTCTTTTACATTCTGCTGGTGTTGATGTATATACGTGTATATTTATATCTGTATACATAGACATTCTATCCAGAATGCGGTGCCCCACATTCAGACAAAAAAAAAAAAAAGACCAAATTGCAATTTCTAATGTCCAATAATCATGTTGGCCCTTTTACGTTGACACCACAACCAACTTTTGTATTTATTTGGAGAAAAAAAAAGACTTTAAAAAAAAAGTCTCGTGGAATATGCATAACGATTTGTGGTGTGCGACGAGTGTTTTTCATTTCTGTTTGTATTCGTAAAGTCGAATGCGCGAGGCGTTCCGTGTGAAGGAGCTCCGGTGTGCAGGAGGAGCCCAAATTATTTTTCTTTCAATATCGTCGGTCCTTTGTAACCTCTCTGTGTGTGTACTGCCTTTTTCATAATTAAAAAAAAAAAAAACAAAGAAAGATGATTTTAAAAAGTGGTCGGGTGAAATTTTTGGTGCATTCACTCTGCGAGTCACGTCGGGATCCCCTTGCATGTCCTCCTGGCCTCCACAACGGATGTGTGGCGGCCGCGCACAGAGGGGAGCGTGCTCCTTCTCCCCCCCCCCCACCCCCTCCGTCAGATAACAATGAAGACATGTTCTTTTGCTTTTTCCCTTGTACCCGCCTCAATATCAAATCAAATAAAATATATTTGAAAAAAGGACCACCACAGTCTCAAGTCGTTGAGCCGCAGCCACGATTTTGTTGGGGCCGTCTTTCAAACTGGAATCGGGGGTTTCACATTAGGGTTGCAAAGTGGGGTTAGGGTTTCCAATTCCAATTCCAACCAAGTGTTAGGCTTTCAAACTAGGATTAGGTTTCAAACATCGGGTTGCACAGTAGGATGGGTTTTCCAATTGGCTTTCAAAGGATGACTAGATTTTCAAAGTAAGAGTTTCCAACTAGGGTTAGGCCTTCTAAGTGTGTGTGTGTTGGGGGGGGGGGGGTCAAATTAGATTTCCAAAGCAGGGTTAGGGTTTCAAACTAGGCGCAGCCCATTTTCTGGGTTAGGTCATGTGACATTGGCTCGATGACATCACTCTCACTCGACAGTGGAGGCGATGATGGATAAAACATCAGCCGCTTCATGTGCGCCTCGAATAAATAATGATGTCGTTTCCGTCAAACACCTTCCCAGTAGGTCGCCCCTGAATGCAGGCATGATCAGACACCAGCACAGTTTGGTGTGGAAATGAAATGATATGCTCCAGCAGCTGCGTACGTGCCTCCCGTCCAAAAGATAAGATATGAGAGGGGGGGGGCAGGTGGGGAACACATAAACAGGAAGGCGACATTCATGTCAGGTGGGAAGAAAAGCCTTTAGAAATGCATGACTGTCGCTATTATGCTTCATAATTTGAACAGCGCGTGGGCGCACGACTTGTACAAGAAGGAAGGGGGGTGGGGGGGGGGGGTTACATTGAGCTCAAACCCCTCCTTCAGTGATGCGTGTCACTGAAGCAGCAAATTAACACAAGGAGATGGACGAACGCCGTTGCTATTTTTGCACTTTGTGGCAGTTGATTTCCGATCTTTCAAAAAAAAACTTACTGGTTCCATTCCTCCGTAATCCGCAGTGAAGTAAGCGTCAGGTTCACAACCCCCGCTCCCGCGCCCCAATAACGCCTTACTATACATGGTCGTTTTTTTTCTTCTAAAAACGCCTTGCTATACATGGTCTTTTCTTTTCTGCAAAAAACGCCTTACTATACATGGTTGTTTTTTCATCTAAAAACGCCTTACTATACATGGTCGTTTTTTGGGGGCTGAAAACGCCTTACTATACATGGTGGTTTTTTTTTCACATAAAAACGCCTTTCTATATACGGTCGTTTTTTTCGTCCAAAAACTCCTTACTATACATGGTCGTTTTTTTCAGCTAAAAACGCTTGCTATACATGGTCTTTTCTTTTCTGCAAAAAACACCTTACTATACATGGTCATTTTTGGGGGGCTAAAAACGCCTTACTATACAAGGTCGTTTTTTTCGTCTAAAAACGCCTTACTATACATGGTCGTTTTTTCTTCTAAAAACGCCTTACTATACATGGTCGTTTTTTGGGGGCTGAAAACGCCTTACTATACATGGTCGTTTTTTTTCACATAAAAACGCCTTACAATACATGGTCATTTTTTTCGTCTAAAAACGCCTTACTATACATGGTCGTTTTTGGGGGGCTAAAAACGCCTTACTATACATGGTCGTTTTTTTCGGCAAAAAATGCCTTACTATACATGGTCGTTTTTTTCGGCTCAAAACGCCTTACTATACATGGTCGTTTTTTTTCACATAAAAACGCCTTACAATACATGGTCATTTTTTTCGTCTAAAAACGCCTTACTATACATGGTCGTTTTTGGGGGGCTAAAAACGCCTTACTATACATGGTCGTTTTTTTCGGCAAAAAATGCCTTACTATACATGGTCGTTTTTTTCGGCTCAAAACGCCTTACTATACATGGTCGTTTTTTTCGGCTCAAAACGCCTTACTATACATGGTCTTTTCTTTTCGGCTAAAAACGCCTTACTATACATGGTCGTTTTTTTCGTCTAAAAACGCCTTACTATACATGGTCGTTTTTTTCTTCTAAAAACGCCTTGCTATACATGGTCTTTTCTTTTCTGCAAAAAACGCCTTACTATACATGGTCGTTTTTGGGGGGCTAAAAACGCCTTACTATACATGGTCGTTTTTTTCGTCTAAAAACGCCTTACTATACATGGTCGTTTTATGGGGGCTGAAAACGCCTTACTATACATGGTCGTTTTTTTCACATAAAAACGCCTTACTATACATGGTCGTTTTTTTCGTCTAAAAACGCCTTACTATACATGGTCGTTTTATGGGGGCTGAAAACGCCTTACTATACATGGTCGTTTTTTTCACATAAAAACGCCTTACTATACATGGTCGTTTTTTTCGTCCAAAAACTCCTTACTATACATGGTCGTTTTTTTCTTCTAAAAACGCCTTGCTATACATGGTCTTTTCTTTTCTGCTAAAAACGCCTTACTATACATGGTCGTTTTTTTGGGGCTAAAAACGCCTTACTATACATGGTCGTTTTTTTCGTCTAAAAACGCCTTACTATACATGGTCGTTTTTGGGGGGCTAAAAACGCCTTACTATACATGGTCGTTTTTTTCGGCAAAAAATGCCTTACTATACATGGTCTTTTCTTTTCGGCTAAAAACGCCTTACTATACATGGTCGTTTTTTTCGTCTAAAAACGCCTTACTATACATGGTCGTTTTTGGGGGGCTAAAAACGCCTTACTATACATGGTCGTTTTTTTCGTCTAAAAACGCCTTACTATACATGGTCTTTTCTTTTCTGCAAAAAACGCCTTACTATACATGGTTGTTTTTTCATCTAAAAACGCCTTACTATACATGGTCGTTTTTTGGGGGCTGAAAACGCCTTACTATACATGGTGGTTTTTTTTTCACATAAAAACGCCTTTCTATATACGGTCGTTTTTTTCGTCCAAAAACTCCTTACTATACATGGTCGTTTTTTTCAGCTAAAAACGCTTGCTATACATGGTCTTTTCTTTTCTGCAAAAAACACCTTACTATACATGGTCATTTTTGGGGGGCTAAAAACGCCTTACTATACAAGGTCGTTTTTTTCGTCTAAAAACGCCTTACTATACATGGTCGTTTTTTCTTCTAAAAACGCCTTACTATACATGGTCGTTTTTTGGGGGCTGAAAACGCCTTACTATACATGGTCGTTTTTTTTCACATAAAAACGCCTTACAATACATGGTCATTTTTTTCGTCTAAAAACGCCTTACTATACATGGTCGTTTTTGGGGGGCTAAAAACGCCTTACTATACATGGTCGTTTTTTTCGGCAAAAAATGCCTTACTATACATGGTCGTTTTTTTCGGCTCAAAACGCCTTACTATACATGGTCGTTTTTTTTCACATAAAAACGCCTTACAATACATGGTCATTTTTTTCGTCTAAAAACGCCTTACTATACATGGTCGTTTTTGGGGGGCTAAAAACGCCTTACTATACATGGTCGTTTTTTTCGGCAAAAAATGCCTTACTATACATGGTCGTTTTTTTCGGCTCAAAACGCCTTACTATACATGGTCGTTTTTTTCGGCTCAAAACGCCTTACTATACATGGTCTTTTCTTTTCGGCTAAAAACGCCTTACTATACATGGTCGTTTTTTTCGTCTAAAAACGCCTTACTATACATGGTCGTTTTTTTCTTCTAAAAACGCCTTGCTATACATGGTCTTTTCTTTTCTGCAAAAAACGCCTTACTATACATGGTCGTTTTTGGGGGGCTAAAAACGCCTTACTATACATGGTCGTTTTTTTCGTCTAAAAACGCCTTACTATACATGGTCGTTTTATGGGGGCTGAAAACGCCTTACTATACATGGTCGTTTTTTTCACATAAAAACGCCTTACTATACATGGTCGTTTTTTTCGTCTAAAAACGCCTTACTATACATGGTCGTTTTATGGGGGCTGAAAACGCCTTACTATACATGGTCGTTTTTTTCACATAAAAACGCCTTACTATACATGGTCGTTTTTTTCGTCCAAAAACTCCTTACTATACATGGTCGTTTTTTTCTTCTAAAAACGCCTTGCTATACATGGTCTTTTCTTTTCTGCTAAAAACGCCTTACTATACATGGTCGTTTTTTTGGGGCTAAAAACGCCTTACTATACATGGTCGTTTTTTTCGTCTAAAAACGCCTTACTATACATGGTCGTTTTTGGGGGGCTAAAAACGCCTTACTATACATGGTCGTTTTTTTCGGCAAAAAATGCCTTACTATACATGGTCTTTTCTTTTCGGCTAAAAACGCCTTACTATACATGGTCGTTTTTTTCGTCTAAAAACGCCTTACTATACATGGTCGTTTTTGGGGGGCTAAAAACGCCTTACTATACATGGTCGTTTTTTTCGTCTAAAAACGCCTTACTATACATGGTCGTTTTATGGGGGCTGAAAACGCCTTACTATACATGGTCGTTTTTTTCACATAAAAACGCCTTACTATACATGGTCGTTTTTTTCGTCTAAAAACGCCTTACTATACATGGTCGTTTTATGGGGGCTGAAAACGCCTTACTATACATGGTCGTTTTTTTCACATAAAAACGCCTTACTATACATGGTCGTTTTTTTCGTCCAAAAACTCCTTACTATACATGGTCGTTTTTTTCTTCTAAAAACGCCTTGCTATACATGGTCTTTTCTTTTCTGCTAAAAACGCCTTACTATACATGGTCGTTTTTTTGGGGCTAAAAACGCCTTACTATACATGGTCGTTTTTTTCGTCTAAAAACGCCTTACTATACATGGTCGTTTTTTGGGGGCTGAAAACGCCTTACTATACATGGTCGTTTTTTTCACATAAAAACGCCTTACTATACATGGTCGTTTTTTTCGTCCAAAAACTCCTTACTATACATGGTCGTTTTTTTCAGCTAAAAACGCTTACTATACATGGTCTTTTCTTTTCTGCAAAAAACACCTTACTATACATGGTCATTTTTTGGGGGCTAAAAACGCCTTACTATACATGGTCGTTTTTTTCGTCTAAAAACGCCTTACTATACATGGTCGTTTTTTTCGTCTAAAAGTGCCTTACTATACATGGTCGTTTTTTCTTCTAAAAACGCCTTACTATACATGGTCGTTTTTTGGGGGCTGAAAACGCCTTACTATACATGGTCCTTTTTTTTCACATAAAAACGCCTTACAATACATGGTCGTTTTTTTCGTCTAAAAACACCTTACTATACATGGTCGTTTTTGGGGGGCTAAAAACGCCTTAGTATACATGGTCGTTTTTTTCGTCTAAAAACGCCTTACTATACATGGTCGTTTTTTCTTCTAAAAACGCCTTACTATACATGGTCGTTTTTTTTCTTCTAAAAACGCCTTGCTATACATGGTCTTTTCTTTTCTGCAAAAAACGCCTTACTATACATGGTCGTTTTTTCATCTAAAAACGCCTTACTATACATGGTCGTTTTTTGGGGGCTGAAAACGCCTTACTATACATGGTCGTTTTTTTCACATAAAAACGCCTTACTATACATGGTCGTTTTTTTCGTCCAAAAACTCCTTACTATACATGGTCGTTTTTTTCTTCTAAAAACGCCTTGCTATACATGGTCTTTTCTTTTCTGCTAAAAACGCCTTGCTATACATGGTCTTTTCTTTTCTGCTAAAAACGCCTTACTATACATGGTCGTTTTTTGGGGGCTAAAAACGCCTTACTATACATGGTCGTTTTTTTCGTCTAAAAACGCCTTACTATACATGGTCGTTTTTTTCATCTAAAAACGCCTTACTATACATGGTTGTTTTATGGGGGCTGAAAACGCCTTACTATACATGGTCGTTTTTTTCACATAAAAACGCCTTGCTATACATGGTCTTTTCTTTTCTGCTAAAAACGCCTTACTATACATGGTCGTTTTTTGGGGGCTAAAAACGCCTTACTATACATGGTCGTTTTTTTCGTCTAAAAACGCCTTACTATACATGGTCGTTTTATGGGGGCTGAAAACGCCTTACTATACATGGTCGTTTTTTCTTCTAAAAACGCCTTACTATACATGGTCGTTTTTTGGGGGCTGAAAACGCCTTACTATACATGGTCCTTTTTTTTCACATAAAAACGCCTTACAATACATGGTCGTTTTTTTCGTCTAAAAACACCTTACTATACATGGTCGTTTTTGGGGGGCTAAAAACGCCTTAGTATACATGGTCGTTTTTTTCGTCTAAAAACGCCTTACTATACATGGTCGTTTTTTCTTCTAAAAACGCCTTACTATACATGGTCGTTTTTTTTCTTCTAAAAACGCCTTGCTATACATGGTCTTTTCTTTTCTGCAAAAAACGCCTTACTATACATGGTCGTTTTTTCTTCTAAAAACGCCTTACTATACATGGTCGTTTTTTTTCTTCTAAAAACGCCTTGCTATACATGGTCTTTTCTTTTCTGCAAAAAACGCCTTACTATACATGGTCGTTTTTTTCACATAAAAACGCCTTACTATACATGGTCGTTTTTTTCGTCTAAAAACGCCTTACTATACATGGTCGTTTTATGGGGGCTGAAAACGCCTTACTATACATGGTCGTTTTTTTCACATAAAAACGCCTTACTATACATGGTCGTTTTTTTCGTCCAAAAACTCCTTACTATACATGGTCGTTTTTTTCTTCTAAAAACGCCTTGCTATACATGGTCTTTTCTTTTCTGCTAAAAACGCCTTACTATACATGGTCGTTTTTTTGGGGCTAAAAACGCCTTACTATACATGGTCGTTTTTTTCGTCTAAAAACGCCTTACTATACATGGTCGTTTTTGGGGGGCTAAAAACGCCTTACTATACATGGTCGTTTTTTTCGGCAAAAAATGCCTTACTATACATGGTCTTTTCTTTTCGGCTAAAAACGCCTTACTATACATGGTCGTTTTTTTCGTCTAAAAACGCCTTACTATACATGGTCGTTTTTGGGGGGCTAAAAACGCCTTACTATACATGGTCGTTTTTTTCGTCTAAAAACGCCTTACTATACATGGTCGTTTTTTTCACATAAAAACGCCTTACTATACATGGTCGTTTTTTTCGTCTAAAAACGCCTTACTATACATGGTCGTTTTATGGGGGCTGAAAACGCCTTACTATACATGGTCGTTTTTTTCACATAAAAACGCCTTACTATACATGGTCGTTTTTTTCGTCCAAAAACTCCTTACTATACATGGTCGTTTTTTTCTTCTAAAAACGCCTTGCTATACATGGTCTTTTCTTTTCTGCTAAAAACGCCTTACTATACATGGTCGTTTTTTTGGGGCTAAAAACGCCTTACTATACATGGTCGTTTTTTTCGTCTAAAAACGCCTTACTATACATGGTCGTTTTTTGGGGGCTGAAAACGCCTTACTATACATGGTCGTTTTTTTCACATAAAAACGCCTTACTATACATGGTCGTTTTTTTCGTCCAAAAACTCCTTACTATACATGGTCGTTTTTTTCAGCTAAAAACGCTTACTATACATGGTCTTTTCTTTTCTGCAAAAAACACCTTACTATACATGGTCATTTTTTGGGGGCTAAAAACGCCTTACTATACATGGTCGTTTTTTTCGTCTAAAAACGCCTTACTATACATGGTCGTTTTTTTCGTCTAAAAGTGCCTTACTATACATGGTCGTTTTTTCTTCTAAAAACGCCTTACTATACATGGTCGTTTTTTGGGGGCTGAAAACGCCTTACTATACATGGTCCTTTTTTTTCACATAAAAACGCCTTACAATACATGGTCGTTTTTTTCGTCTAAAAACACCTTACTATACATGGTCGTTTTTGGGGGGCTAAAAACGCCTTAGTATACATGGTCGTTTTTTTCGTCTAAAAACGCCTTACTATACATGGTCGTTTTTTCTTCTAAAAACGCCTTACTATACATGGTCGTTTTTTTTCTTCTAAAAACGCCTTGCTATACATGGTCTTTTCTTTTCTGCAAAAAACGCCTTACTATACATGGTCGTTTTTTCATCTAAAAACGCCTTACTATACATGGTCGTTTTTTGGGGGCTGAAAACGCCTTACTATACATGGTCGTTTTTTTCACATAAAAACGCCTTACTATACATGGTCGTTTTTTTCGTCCAAAAACTCCTTACTATACATGGTCGTTTTTTTCTTCTAAAAACGCCTTGCTATACATGGTCTTTTCTTTTCTGCTAAAAACGCCTTGCTATACATGGTCTTTTCTTTTCTGCTAAAAACGCCTTACTATACATGGTCGTTTTTTGGGGGCTAAAAACGCCTTACTATACATGGTCGTTTTTTTCGTCTAAAAACGCCTTACTATACATGGTCGTTTTTTTCATCTAAAAACGCCTTACTATACATGGTTGTTTTATGGGGGCTGAAAACGCCTTACTATACATGGTCGTTTTTTTCACATAAAAACGCCTTGCTATACATGGTCTTTTCTTTTCTGCTAAAAACGCCTTACTATACATGGTCGTTTTTTGGGGGCTAAAAACGCCTTACTATACATGGTCGTTTTTTTCGTCTAAAAACGCCTTACTATACATGGTCGTTTTATGGGGGCTGAAAACGCCTTACTATACATGGTCGTTTTTTCTTCTAAAAACGCCTTACTATACATGGTCGTTTTTTGGGGGCTGAAAACGCCTTACTATACATGGTCCTTTTTTTTCACATAAAAACGCCTTACAATACATGGTCGTTTTTTTCGTCTAAAAACACCTTACTATACATGGTCGTTTTTGGGGGGCTAAAAACGCCTTAGTATACATGGTCGTTTTTTTCGTCTAAAAACGCCTTACTATACATGGTCGTTTTTTCTTCTAAAAACGCCTTACTATACATGGTCGTTTTTTTTCTTCTAAAAACGCCTTGCTATACATGGTCTTTTCTTTTCTGCAAAAAACGCCTTACTATACATGGTCGTTTTTTCATCTAAAAACGCCTTACTATACATGGTCGTTTTTTGGGGGCTGAAAACGCCTTACTATACATGGTCGTTTTTTTCACATAAAAACGCCTTACTATACATGGTCGTTTTTTTCGTCCAAAAACTCCTTACTATACATGGTCGTTTTTTTCTTCTAAAAACGCCTTGCTATACATGGTCTTTTCTTTTCTGCTAAAAACGCCTTGCTATACATGGTCTTTTCTTTTCTGCTAAAAACGCCTTACTATACATGGTCGTTTTTTGGGGGCTAAAAACGCCTTACTATACATGGTCGTTTTTTTCGTCTAAAAACGCCTTACTATACATGGTCGTTTTTTTCATCTAAAAACGCCTTACTATACATGGTTGTTTTATGGGGGCTGAAAACGCCTTACTATACATGGTCGTTTTTTTCACATAAAAACGCCTTGCTATACATGGTCTTTTCTTTTCTGCTAAAAACGCCTTACTATACATGGTCGTTTTTTGGGGGCTAAAAACGCCTTACTATACATGGTCGTTTTTTTCGTCTAAAAACGCCTTACTATACATGGTCGTTTTATGGGGGCTGAAAACGCCTTACTATACATGGTCGTTTTTTTTCGGTTTAAAAGGCCTTACTATACATGGTCGTTTTTTTCGTCCAAAAACTCCTTACTATACATGGTCGTTTTTTTCGTCTAAAAACGCCTTACTATACATGGTCGTTTTTTTCATCTAAAAACGCCTTACTATACATGGTCGTTTTTTGGGGGCTGAAAACGCCTTACTATACATGGTCGTTTTTCTTCCGGCTAAAAACGACTTATCAACACGTGTTTCAAAGCGAATACCGAGACAGGAAATACAGAAGTTGGCCTGAAATAAATCAAAAATTGAAACACTATTACTAAAGATGGACAAATAATAAAAAGTACATACACATCTGTTTGAAGTTTTTTTTTTAATTATTCATCTTTTTATTTGTTTTTCCTTTTTTTTGCATTATGAAACAAATGTTTGCAGATGTCCTATGAATAAACAACAGCACCCTTAGCTCCCTTGAAAAAAAAGACGGGCGGGGCCTTCATCGCTTCTGTTTTGTCCACCAAAAAAGCTCTTCGTCCTCTCCAGATCGCCCCTCTCGCCTCCTTTGATTTGACATTCCTTTAAGTGCATTTAATCGACAAATCGAAGCCATTTTTTTTTTCATTTGTTCCCCCCCCCCCTGTCAGTTTCATGTGCAATCGTTGATATTACGGTCAATGCCAAACAAATATTTCCATTGCAGCTGTGACTCACATGAACTGTCCTCCTCCCCTCTGTCACTTGAGAACCGGAGGAGAAGACGTGCCTTCGTAAAACGCCGAACGTTACCAACCAAATCATCATCATCAGGATTAACTCGACTCTTTTGTCTTCACCTGCAGTTTCCTGCCGGTAAGACAAAAGGATTAATAGACAACATGGTTTAAAATAAAGTTTAGTGATTGTGCTTTTAAAACCAATGTAAAACAAACAACAAAACAAAAAAAGCAAAGAACATTCTCCAAAAACATGAAACATAACAGTGCATTACAAAAAAAAAAAAAGAAAAAAAATCCCAGAGTGGCACTTGGGGTTGCAATTGACAAACATGGATGGAAATGATAAAATATTTATATTTACTGGCATAATAAAATTAGGATTCCCATTAAAACAACAACAACAACAACAAACAAAGCGGGGGGGGGGGACAAATTGCGCAACCACAATGGGATGACATGTTGACATACCGTACGGATATTTACACACTAAAAGTCCAGCCCTCCCTGCTTGCATGTGTGCCGACTCGACAAAAAGAAACTCTCGACCCCCCCACCCCTCAGACTTCACTCCATATTGCATTGGAATTCAACATAAATATCCTAACGGGCCACTTGAACATTCGTTTTCTTTCCTGATCTCCCCTTTGCTGTGATAAATTAGAAGATAAAAAAGGAGACCTCGGCACGTTTTCCGAATGTAAAGAAATGCTGGGATGCGGTATGATTGGTCGCTGACATAGCGGCAAAATACTGATTTATGTAAGACAGAAAATAGGGGCGATTGGCAAAAAAAAAAATAAAGAAATCATCCTATTTGTCTTCTTCAGCTTTCCACCATCTGGACAAAAAGTGGCAAAACAACGACATTAGCGTCAGGCATTTTTTCTAATGCTCCAATATTTGGTACCTCAAGCTCTTCATTTCGTGTGTGGAAAGCCCCCGTGGCGCTGAGGTTGACGTCGGCCGGGTTCCTGTGGCCCGCGTCGCCTCGCCGCCGCCCCCCCGAGCCTCTGGAGGACATGGAGCTGGAGGAGCTGGGCTCCCTCGGGCTGTTGACCGCCGGAAACTGCGGTCGGCTGTAGGGCAGTATGTCCTCCGTACCTGCCGGGGCGCAAATAACCGTCACCATTCCAAAATCTCCACAAGGTGTTGTTTTCTTTTTTTTTTTTTTGAACTCAGAAATAACAACTTGAAAACAAAATGGCAGACTTCCTGCGTCTGACTTTGGGTCTGCTCATAATAGACATGATTAACACATTTCATGACAAATAAAATTTGCTCCAGAGGCTGAATTCCCCCCCACACCCCCCCCATTGAGAAATGTTTTTGTTTTTGGAGACTTTTTGGTTTAGTCGTGATAGACGTTGCCACCAAATTTCATGCTGCTTTGCGAGAACTGTCTTCCAAGGTTGAATTTTCCAAAAAGTGACCCGTAGCATTTTGGGGTATGGAGCAACAAGTCAAGCAAAATGGCCGTCTCCCTGTATCCCGTACCTAGTTGTTGGCGCCCCCTGTGGCCGCCTTTGCCCCCCTGCGCTTTCTGTCTCTCCTGGGCCTCCCTGCGTTCCGCCGAGCTGGTTCTGGGGTCCGAGCCTTCTTTGGGTCGGAATCCTGCCGCCCCTCGCTTGTCTGTGGATTTGGGTGAGACCACCCCCCGGCCCTCCAGGCCCACCTTGGATGGGTGCGTGGGGGACTTGAGCACCGCCGGCGGAGGGATGGGTGGCGGTGGAAGATCTGAGGGAGAAACACGGCAAGTCCGGTCACATTACAGCCCAATGCAGCTCTTGCCGGCAAACGCAAAGATTCCAACAGTAATGCAAACTGGACATGCGACGGAAAGCAATAAAAAGCAGGAGGGTTGTGGAGTGGAGGGGGCGGGGGGGGGGGGGCGTTTTCTTCCATATGGACCGTGCACAACGACGGGGAAGGTCAAAGGGGCGGGGCAAGTTGCCGCTAGAGGCAAATGAATCAATTCAAGACGTCTTTGTGGCAGACGATTCTCAGTCTGCAGCAAATCAAACGACTTGACGTGTTTGAAGAATCGACAAGAACAGAGATTGGATCTTGTCAGAAGAATTCAGGGCAATTTTTTTTTTTTTCCATCTCGACTGGATTTAATCAACATAATGCGTCTTTATGGTCAAACGAAATACAGGAAGAGACGTAAAAGCTGTGATAGAAAAGATATGAATGAAAAGTTGGGAGGCGGGTGTGCTCCCCCCCCTTCCTGATTTAAATCCGGTTGAGAAGCACGGAAGAAAAAAAAAATACATTCCGTCAATAATAAGAATTAAAACAGAGTGTCTTTTGTTTCAAATCTGGTCATTAAAAATACAAAATGTGCATGAAAATAATCAACCAAAAACTAAAATCTTATCAAATGGTTATTATTGTGTATATACCCCCCCCCCCCCGACCCAGCCCCAACTTCTATTTGATCACCTCCACACCACGCAGCTCGTAAGGGCTGCAGGGAGACGGGATGGAAGCAAAGAGGAGCGGGGGACGGGGGGATGGGATGGGGGTGGGGGTTGGGGGGGGGGGGGTGTGCAGGCAATAACCTCCAAATGAAAAACAATCCATTTAGATCAAATGCAATCAAGCGGCGGACAGACGGACGGACGAAACTGTCAGGGCCGAGCCCTCGCCGCTCAAACAAAGACAGAGCAAGAGGAGGATGGGGAAGGAATCTCGGCAGCGCAAGCCGTCGGCTGGGGGGGGGGGGGGGGGCTCGAATATGTCGCCGCTCTGCCGGCTCCCACCGAGCTGGATATTAAATGGCGCTGTCAAGCTGCTTCCAACACTCAAGGGCGGCCGACACTGAAGAGGACGGCCAGCGGCGCGCACCCCCCCCCCCCCCCCCCCCACATCAGGTGTGCACCGAGACGTTGGCAGCACTCAGTTTTCACGCTTTGCGCTAATAATGACTTTGCTAGCACCGGACACTTTGCATGAACATCCATCCGTTGTTTTTTTTTCCTTCTTTAATTACGCATTTTTGGGCCCGTGCGACATATAATCCGAAAAATACGGTACATGAACGATTGAGGCGGGCGCAAGACGAAATTCCACTCTTTGTATTGTTGAAGCCGTCGACTCCTTTCCTTGATTTTCCATCCATCCATCATCTACCGCTTATCCGGGGCCGGGTCGCGGGGGCAACAGCTTTAGCAGGGAAGCCCAGACTTCCCTCTCCCTAGCTACTTCTTCCAGCTCTCCCTGGGGGATCCCGAGTCGTTCCCAGGCCAGCTGGGTGACATAGTCTCTCCAGCGTGTCCTGGGTCTTCCTCGGGGTCTCCTCCCGGTGGGACATGACCGGAACACCTCACCGGGGAGGCGCTCAGGAGGCATCCGAATCAGATGCCCATGCCACCTCATCTGGCTCCTCTCGATGTGGAGGAGAAGCATTGCTTATTCTCAAATGATGGCTCGTAAATAAAAAAAAAATACGAGAATCAAACCATCAGGCAAGCGTTCTCCCCTCCTACCTTCGCTGTAGGCTTCCCGTCGCTGGTTGCCCACGGCGGGGTGCTGCTTCTGCTTCTTGGGAGGCCTCCTGTGCACGGCCGCCATACTCATGCTGCTGTCCGTGGACACCGGACTGCCGGGACGGTGGCCCGCCGGGGTGATTTGGTATTTCCGCGCTAAGAAAATTAAAAAAAAAAAAAAAAGAGGTCGGGGTTATGTACTATTTTTTTTTGGGGGGGGTTGACTTTGTTGAAAAGCTACCCGACAGCGCCGCACCTTCCTGGCTTTGCGTTGCGGGATGCTTGGCCACCCGCAGGCCCGAGTACTCGGCGGCGGCGGCGACGGCCTGCGCGAAGTCGGCATCGGTGAAGAAGGAGCCGTCGGAGGAGCTGACGGCGCTGGACCTCCCCGAGGAGACATTATCTTCCTCGGAGGCGGAGCCCCAGCCGTTGATCATGGAGCCCGTCACCGAGCTCTCCAGGTCGCCCACGCTAGACGCCGGCGTCTGCTCCATGCCCCGCAGCAGCAGCCGGCGCGGGTGCGTCTGCAGGTGGTGCGCGTGCGGGTGCGGGTGGCCGCGCCGGTAGTTCATCTTGGCCAACTCGGCGTCCGTGTCCTCGTCCTCTTCGGGGATCCGCCCTTCGCCCTCGTCCTCGTCGCCGTCGGTGTCGCCGGGGCTGGCCATGTAGCCGTACGTATGTGAGGGCGAGAGGCGCTGGGGAGGGGGGCTCACGCCGTGGCGCCTGGCGAGACGACGAGAAGGGGTGCGGTTCAGGATGATGTGAGGAAGAAACGGGACAAAAGACACTTTGGTGCGTTCCGTTCCGAAAAGTGGGACCACAAAATGAGCTCCGGGACAACTGGAGATATTTGGGGGGGGGGGGGGGGGGGGGATTTCGCCTCGGACGCTGAGGTGCTCAAGTCTGGCCCCTGGAGAGGCTCTATGCTGCATGTTTTAAACGCTTGGGCACCCCTGAGTTAGCAACATCAAAATTTGGTCCTCGAGTCTATTTTGAACAGACCCACAAAAAATCTTGCTTTGAAGTGGCCATTTCAATTTCGCACGTCACGGTGCCTCAGGGCTCACTTTACCATCGACACGTGACCAAAAACTAGAAACCAGGTCCCGCGTGACCACCCGGATGGCATTTTCAGTCAACAGCAAGTGGCACAAAATGGCTGCCCCCCTGATCAGGTTAAAAACTGGGGGCTTTTTTCCACCTTCACTTGTAATAGGCGGCGCGTGGAAAATATTCATATTTTGATTTGACTTTGCCGTTAAACAACATTTAAAGCCACTTTTCAAACTCCCCATCGTCAACACAGAGCGAGAAAGAGAAAAGCGAGGCGACGGCGACGGCGCACCGTCGGGCCGAGCGTACCTGCGCTCGTGCTCCCGCAGCATAGGCGTCACCTCCTCCTGCGGCGAGGGCGTGAGCGTGGCGGTCGACTGGTGGCTGTACGAGACGGCGGCGGGGGAGGAGGCGGTGCCGCGGACAGGCGGGGTGGGCCCCCGCTCCATCTCCATCTCCATCTCCTCCTCCTCCCCCCCCTCCTCCTCCATCATCTCCTCGAGCTCGTCGGGCTGCAGGTACATGTGAGAGGGCGGCATGGAGCACTGCATGTCTGGCTGGCGGCTGCCAACGACGGAGAGGGAAGTGAAGGCTCATTATTTCCACATCATTTGCCGGAGACGCGCGCGGGTTGCAGGAAAACATTGTGGGAAATATTCATGGCACCCCTCCATCAAGGTTTGACACAGATTAAACCCCCCCCCCCCCCCCACCTCCCCAACCCCCTCTTCGGGCACATGCGTACCTTTCTTCCAATGACAGCGAGTAGTCCTCGGCGTTGCGCGATGGAGGCGGGTTGGCGGGCGGGGGAGGCAGGAGGTCGGCCCAATTCATTGTGCTCTGTTTGGGCGGCTTGGGGGTGCGCGCTCCCTTTTTCTGACCCTGGCTGCCTGCTCCGCAACATACGCAAGAAAAAAAACTTGAAACCGGCAACGACCGGGATTTCCAGTTGCCCTTTGTCGATTCCCCCCACTTTGATAAATGTGTGCATCTAATTTCACGTTGATTGGAAAAACTGATGACGAAGGGATCCCCCCCGAAATCTCAGGGGGCCCTTTATTTTGGCGGGGACTCCTCAAAATCATCGGCAAACTTTGTTTTTTGTAGTTTTCAGTCCCACAGACCGCAATCATTCATTCATTCATCTTCCGAGCCACTTGATCCTCACTAGGGTCGCGGGGGGGTGCTGGAGCCCATCCCAGCCGTCTTCGGGCAGTAGGCGGGGGACACCCTGAATCGGTTGCCAGCCAATCGCAGGGCACACAGAAACGAACAACCATTCGTACTCACACTCACACCTAGGGACAATTTAGAGCGTCCAATCAGCCTGCCACGCATGTTTTTGGAATGTGGGAGGAAACCGGAGCACCCGGAGAAAACCCACGCAGGCCCGGGGAGAACATGCAAACTCCACACAGGGAGGCCGGAGCTGGAATCGAACCCGGTACCCCTGCACTGTGAAGCCCACGTGCTAACCACTGGACTACCGGGCCGCCCTTTCCCCAATCATATATATATCAGTATATATTTTTTTACTTTTCTTTCAGGTGCTTTTGGGCAATCAAAGGCGATGCGTTGGCGGAAAGAATAATAATGAAGGTGGATTCCAAGAGGGCACTTTGCACCACCTCGTGCACAAGTCCAAATGATTGACAGATGACTCGCCGAGTACGAATTGACCACAAAATCAAAATGAATGAAGAATGCCGAGATTTTGTTCGAACAGGCCCACGTGCCTTGCAGGGCTTTAGTAATGGGACGTGCAATAGAGGCAGGTGTTTACCCCCCCCCCGCCCCCCACCCCCGGCAGTAAAAGAAAATGCTGCGGAAAGAAAAGCGTGTCCAATTAATAGCGAGCGCGCGAACCAATGAGCTGTGAGGGCCTGATGACTGCAACTTGAAATGGAAAATCTGAATGGATACGTGACATTAAGGGCGGCAGCCTTGCATGGCGTCTCGAAAATGTGCTCCCATTTCTCCTTGCCCCCCCCCCCTTCCCTTCGACACAATTAAGAGGCAGTTCCACGTTTAAAGCAAAAGCCAATTACGGGGAAACTAAATGTGAAATAAATGCTAACTTGCTTACACAGGACAAAATCAAAGAAGAGTCCTTGAATGTTTGATGTTGAGTGTCGTGGTCCAAATGGTTTTTGATCAATATTGTCATCCCGATGAATAATCGTCATGTTTTGGGGAAACGTCTGTATTTTTACAAAAACTCCTTTTTAACAAACGGTATTTGGAGTTTCCAGCGTAAACAGAAAGCAATCACTCAACATGATTTTGTTTTTGCCCGAAATCCGAAACAAGTCGATGGAATAATTGTATGTTATCATATCGAAGATCATCTCCGACTGTGGTTGTGTTCTTTATCGCCAGTCTCGGTGCTACTTGGAAACGTTTGTGATTCTACTTCATAAGCTTATCACATGTCCAGACAGGGGATCACTTTCAAGGCGCTTAGCCGATATTTGTTGCTCTTTCTTATCTCGCTTGGACTCGGCAGGGTTCGCCCGCTTCTTGCTTGGCCAATTTAGTGATGCCTGAACATCGCAATCACCCCCTGGTGGTGCTTCAATTAGCTAGCGCAGCAGAGCCCGATTTTGAAATGGGGGGGGGGGGGGGGGGGGGCGGGGGGGGGGGGAAATAAAATCAATCGCGCCCATCAGGTTAATTTCTAAATTGTGATCCCGATTCAAATTAGAAGCATTGCGCAGGCCTCGCCGACATCTTTACCTGAGGTGCTGCTGCTGCTGCCTCGATCCGAGCTGTTGTAGGAGCCCCCCGTGTGGCTGTCGTGGCTGTATGGGATGGTGGCCGGCATCATGGGGGTGTCGGCGCCTCTGTAACGATCTGATTGGCAGACATTGGGGGGGGGCAACAGGGTTAGGGTGATGATGCGATTTGATCGCTTCATTCATCCGCTGGCTGCCAGCGAGTTAAAAGCGACTTAAGCACTAATGTTGATGTGAGCAGGCTGTTCAAACTGCGCTCGCATTTCTTAAGCCTTTCGCTTCATCACTTGGGTGGTCAAATAATTCAACAGGTTCCTTGGGACGGGGGGAGGGCAGGTGACGGGCGCTCGGAAGAAAAAAAAAAAATCTTGGTCTTTCTATGTGCGGCCCGATAGCCAACGGGGACCCGGACCGATGTTTGGGGACCCCAGTTCTAAACGATCATCCGAAGCCATTATTCTGTTCTTTTGCGCCACACACGCGTGGAAGGTCTGGGAACTAGATGTCCATGCGAATGCAACACAAACACATGAGAAAAAATAAAAATCCAGCCTTAGGAAAAACACACTTCAGCATGCTAGATCGTGTTAATGGCGTTAGCAAGTCATGCTAGGTGGTTCATTTGAACATGCACATGTACCGAGGAAAAAAAAAAGCCGCCAAATTGTGTGCTTTGCTTTTCCTCAAGTTTGGCGAGGCGGTCAAAAGCGAGGGACCTTTCGGGAAATTTGACACTGAAGATGAACCTTGGAGATGATCCAGATAGCGTCGGGGCAGAAGGGGATGAGAGCATCGCATCACAACACGGTTGCGGATGATGAAAGATTAGATTAGCGCTGGCCAAATGTTTGCCTCCAAAGGGCCACGTAGAGGGAAAAAAAATGAAAATGAAAAAAAAAAGACCAAGCGTTGGCTTTTAACTGAATGGTGGTCTGGATTGGACCCCCCCCCCCCCCCCCCCGTGTTAGATGAATTTCACACACACACAAACAGAAGCTGAAGGGAAAAGTGACAGCATCAAGATGAGACATGGAGGATGGCCTTTCTTCCGTGTCGGAAAGACCGAAGGAGGAGGAGGAGGAAGCAGAGGGTGACGGTGAGGACTTTCGGGGGCTGCCGGCGAGGGGGCCTCTGCGCACACTCACCCTTGTTCAGCTTGTTTTGCTCCATGATGCTGTACTGCATTTCCTGTTTGGGCTGCAGGACGCCGCCGGGGGGCTTCCAGCAGTGTTTGTCATTGAGCTCCCCTCCGCCGGCGTTGTTGCTCATGATGGACGACTGGATGAGCTGCGTGGTGGCGTACGGCGTGGGCTGCCCGCCGGCGCCCACCAAGCGGCCGTCCTTCAGGTTGGGGCTGTTGAAGGTCTTCATCTCGTTGATCTTGTTGGACAGGTCCATCTCACCGTACACGCCCGGATCGGGCACCAGCAGGCCGCTCTGCTTATTGTCCATCTGGCTGTTGTAATTGGCGATGCAGTCGGCTGGAGGACACGGGGGGGGGGGTTACTGACCGAGGAGGCTGGCGACTCCCTATCAAAGCGTCCGGGGCCGTTGCGTGGGCGAGCGGATGACGCGTTTGGATAATTACTCATTCTTTGTCATTTCTGAAGCATGCTGCTTAGTGTCCCACACGCAAACAAACACAAGCGCACGCGCAGGTGTCATGCAAAGGACAGTTACTTCCCGTTACACGACATGTCACGTGTGCGGACACTTACTGGACACAAGCAAAACTTATTTAAGATCATTAGATTGTTGATATTGAATAAAGTGCTTACCAAACTACCAGACATACTTTGCTCCATTTTGACACTAGCTTTCAGCTACATAGCTTGCGAGTTCTTGAGAAAAAGGAGAAGCCAGACAAACGGATGAAGCTAGGGGGCTACTTTTTTTATCATATGCGTAACCAAATCAATAAACTGAAGAATTACTAAATAAAAAAAACATAGTTCTATCCATATAGCTATGTAGCTCATAAGTAGCTTTTAAGCTAGCTAGCTAGCTAGGTAGATTCTAGCTGGCTTAGCTTGTATATAAGATGGATACATCGATTAATCGATCGATAGCTTTGAAGCTAGGTGGCTCAATAGCTTCTTCAAAGGTAGAATGAGCCAACAAAAGATATGATGGAACAACCCAATGATGGAAAGATACCGAAATTCAAAAAGAAACAGTTTTAAAGTAAAGTAGCAGCTCGACATGCAGACTGCTAGCTTGCAAGCTAGCTGGTCTGTTAGCTGTTTTGAAGCTTTTAAGAATGATGTTTTTTTGTTGTTGTAGACCTCCAACTGCTCATTTCACAGTCGGCTACGCACCTAAGCAACATCTCGAGTTTCTTCTCTCTCTTTTCGCGTTCCCTTTTTTTTTTTTACCTGCAAACATGTCAACCTTAGCCTCGGAGAAATCAAACACAGCCGCCTGCTCTTAATCCTAATATTTCCTTTGTGCAGGTCGCGCTTGTGGAGACAGACACACACACGCACGCACGCAGGATAAGAGAGAACTCTCGGGGGAGCTAACCCAGATATCACACTTTACTTCCTCCTGGCAACTCCCACCTGGGTCTTATCTGCGCACTCTTATTTTCAGTGGCTTTGGTGTTGTTGTGTTGGGTTGTTTTTGCGCTTGACGTACCGGGCCGGCTGTACGTGGCCAGGTTACTGTCGCTGTTGCCGTTGCCGGCGGCGCAGCAGTTGATGCTGCAGTTGTTGTGATTGGAGCACGAGTTGGGCCACGTGTCGGCCAGCCAGGGCTGCGTGGCCGACTCGCCCATGTTGAGGAGGCCCGGCCTGCACCCAAAACACGACAACAACGAAAGGCGTTAGCGTTTGAAACTGAACACGCGCGTGACCGTGTCACAAAAAGATGTTGCAATATTGCACGGACAAAAAAAAAAAAAAAATACCCAAGTACTTCAGGATTCAAGAAAGACTGCAGTTGTCATTTTACAATGCCAAAAATAGTTCTGTGCTCTGGTTTGCACAAAAACAGAACCCGGTGGTGTTCACGTGAATGAAGTGCAGTCGCATTACAATCGAAAGAGAAGATTAGGCGCCGTTTATTCATCCAGCAGCTGAGAAGAGGGAAACTACAAATCCGGCTTTAGTACTTTTTTTTGCCTTTTGGACACACACACACACAAACATAACAATCCCAGCTAAACAGATTGTGCGTGTACTCGCCTTGCCCAAAGGCCACAACACTTTGGCTGAGCCCCCGTCGGCATGAGCAAAGCGCCCAGATTAGACACACGGATCAAAGTCACTTGCAATGAGGCTAAAAGTAGCGTCCCAAACTGCCCGCCAAACCCTCGTCACAACACAAGCTCACCTGCTGAATCATCCAGCCCCTCCCCCTTTGTTTTTGGGACAAACCAAACTACAGATTCGGTGCAACAAAAAGTCGAGCAGCAACTGGCTTGGGCCACAGGGAAAAAAAAAGCTAAATTGGGAATGGCGAACTAGAAATGTTAAAGGGGATTACTGCCCCCGTGTGGGCGCTTGCGTCACACTTTTGTCGTGATGCAACGGCGCCGCCTGCTGGTCGTTTTAATGACTTCCTCACAGTGGACTACCACCACGCCCTCTTTTTTGCTCCACGAGAAAGTCCCAGTACGCCCTCTGCTGATCAGATGGGGAAAGAACACCCCACCCAACCATTTTTTCACCGTCTGTTGGGGATCTTGAATAAAGCGAGAGAGAAACGTAATTCGCTCTCGTGACATCTTCTTTTCGCAGAGTGCGGCAGAAGGTGAAAATCATCATGCAGAACATTATTTTATTTCATTTCACAATGACTATTAGCTGAAACTGAATGAGAAAATTCAAGACTATAAAAACAAAACAAATAACAGTGGAGTAGATGTAGTTGCACAATTTTTCCTTTTGGATAGATATATTTTTGGTGGTATGTACCGTTTACATCCTTTTATGTATTTTATTCGTGTTTTGTTGTTTCCAGATTGCGATTGTATTTTTTAAGATAAGATAAGATAAGATAAGATATCCTTTATCCACCTTTTCCCCATTTTTCTTGAATGTATTTTTGAAAATGGATTTCTCCATCGTATATTCAACTTTTCCCATGATATTTTGATTCTATTATAATCACTAGAGGCAAAAATGTGCTTGTCATGTCACTATTTACATTTTCGGTCTTCCATTTTCTCATTTTATTTCCTTATTCTATTCTTTGCGACAATATTAGACTGGAGTCTTCCTCGTCATCGCACAGTTCAAGTTGACTTTTATTGCATTTTTTTTCTTTGCTCGCCATTTGCACCTTTTAGTGTTTCTTACCTCCCAGCACTGCTCACTGCTTCTCCACCTCTCTGGTACGCCACTGCAAAGACAAAAAAAAAAACATGAGGAGTCTTCAAGTTTACGAGTGGGCACACGCGGACGCCTTTGCGCTTGTGTTTACCTGTTGGTGTGAAGGTAAAAGATGGCACTGTTGGGAGAGAAACGTCAAACAATAAATGCACATTATTATTCACAAAATGGACTTTAATAACTACCACGTGTGAGAAAGTTAGAGAAATATAAAGTTAAAGGAATCGTCTTGCATTTTGAACTCATAATGCAACCAAAACAGTGTCGTTTTAGCCATGACTTGAAAGAGCAAAACCCAAAAGCGCCGCCCAATTCTGCGACGTCACATTGCCCTCTAGAGGCCAGGCGTGCTCATGCGCATATCGGAAGTCCAGACTGACCCTTGCGTATGCCGGCGTAGCTGCTGGAGAGTCCGCTCCTCTTCTTCCTGTGCCGGTAGAGCCAGATGCTGAAGACCAGGAGGATGATCCAGCAGGCGGTGCCGATGCCGGCGATGAAGGCCGGCTGCTTCACCACGTCGGAGATTTGCTGCGACAGCGGGTTGTGGGGGTCCGCCGCCGCCGTCATCCGCCCCGACTCATCTAAGCCGCGCACAGTCAAACGCTCAACATTGTCATTTTGTAAACCGCAGCCCTCTATGGGGGTTTCCAGGCTCCTTTGGCCAAAAATTTGGTGTCGAACATTTTTTATTTTCCCTCCAGCCCTACTCATAAGTCAAGGTTTGCACTGGTTTGCGCTCACCGAGTTGGAAGTAGGTGACGTCGCTCTTGACCCCGGGGCCCGCCCCGGTGCTGGCCGCCACCTCCACGCCGTAACGGATTCCCGGGGCCAGACTGGGAATGAGCAGGGAGAAGGTGCTGGCATCCACCGTGCGGTTGATGTGATACCTGCTCTCATTCCCCAAGCACCAAATCTAACGCGGGTGAGACAAAAAAAACAATCAGTCGTGGTATCAAACGTTCAATTGGACATTTTCCCCTTGAATCAGTGAGCTAGTTTGTTAGCTAAATGCTTTTAACTCCGAGTGTAGTTGATGTGAAATGCCGTCATTGGAAAGACTAAAGAGGAGCACCCTCGACGCCAATCGTCGACTCGATTTAATTCAACTACTCTACACATCAACACCATTGTTGATGTGAAACTGGCTCATGATCCTTGTGCACATGCTACATGCATTGATGCTTTCAGATCTTTCTGCTGCAAGAGCTTTGCTGCCATCTTGTGGCATCTGTCAAAAAATATGGCTGTGTCAATCATGCCCGTAAGCCAATTAGAGCGGCTTGGAGGAGCTGTCACTCCCCAGCTGAGCCAAAATGTAGGAGTCACAAAAAGAAGCATACATCCACGTCCGGAGCTTCGTTTCCCGACACGCGTGCGCGCTTCCTGGCCACTCAAAGCGCCGGAGATGAAAGTCATCCAATAGCTCTAAATGACTGAATGAATGTATGTTGTTTCGATCATGTGAAATGCCAGACTTGCAAATGAATGCCAAGCGATACAATACTGTGTCGGCTGCCACTTTTGTTTACATATAAAATTCATGAAATGGAGTGAAAGTAAATTCTGTTCAGCTTTGACAGAGATACTTATTACAATTCTGGAATATGAATTACTTTAACTTTGTTAAATTAGAAATAAAATCTTGCATATTTTCTTTGAATAGATACAATAATAAAGGGCAATAAAACATCTTTTTCTTCCAACTTGAGCTCATTTACCTGACGCAGTTGGGCTTTTCGCCCACTAGATGTCACTATTCCTCAACAGTGTGCTCTGCTTTTTTTTTTTTTTTTTTGATTTCCTTGCTAACCATGCCATCTTTGTGTCTGTGCCTCCACCTCTCCGACGGGTCGGGTCGGGGGCTTGGTTACCTTGTATTCCTGGACCACCCCGTTGCGCTCCTCCTCCGGCGGCGGTTGCCAGGAGACCACAACGGCGGTCCCGTTGTCGCTGCTCTCCGTCACAGTCACCTGGCGGGGAGGCGCGCTGGGCACTGTTGGGAGGTTGAGAGCGTGGACAAAGCAGGAAAAAAAATAAAAAGAGATGAGACACACCTTTTGCGGTACATAAAGAGTTGGAGGTGGTCTTGCCGAGTTCCAGACAACAAAGGAATAATAGCAAAAGGGATGCTGCTGTTTCACACCCCCCTGCTATTTTGGCTGGCAGTTTGAAAGAAAAATCATACCTACAACAAATATTTTCAAAAGAACAACCTTTTATTTTCTTCGCCCCCCACCCCCGGGCATATTTTTGTTTTACCGCGACAAAACAAAATAAGGAGTTCCTCTAATTTGGTTTTAGCTGTCAAGACTGAAATAAATCAAATACAGAAAGCGATCCACTCGTTTCCTCAACCCGACATTTCGTGCCACACGCACTCCCTCACCTCATTTCACAGCAATTTAACAAAACAAACCAAAAGCGCGGCTGCGTTTTCATCCTCAATTTACCGAGCGGGACGGTTCATTAATTTGCGAGTAAATTAGAGTACATTTAAAGCTCCGATTAAAATAATGACAAATACACGCTAAAAACAAGAGTGCGACGTGCTACGAAAGCTGTCATTTTCATGGCAGGCAGCATTCAATTAAACACCAAAACACACGTCAACACTTTCCAGTCGGCGGTGTGGCGGCCTGGCGGGCGTATTGTTTTTCCTTCTGCGGCGTGAATAACAATTCCGCGTCATGGTAACATTTGACAACACGGGAAGAAATAACTAAATAAACACACGTGCTACCGTTAGTTTGCCTCCCGGGGGCTTTTGTTTGGGAGGCTTTTGATTATGCGACTCACTCACGCACGCACTTATTTTATGCATCCTCAAATTTGACAACGACGTTGCGATTTTATCCAAGAGGAGACTAAGGGCAGCAGGAAACCGTAGCGCTGCACCAAAGAGTAAAAGCACTGAAAAAGCTCAGGTCAGAGGTCAGAGAGTCGGTCGGTTCACCTTAGAATGTGTTTAATTTGTCGCATATTCTCAACTATTGCAGTGAGGTAGCAATTTTTCATTGTCTCGCTGTGTGTATCCTCAAATGTTACAATGATGTGGCAATTTGATCCGATAAGAGACTGCGGGTGCTTTTTGAAAAGTGGAGACAGTGGACTCAATCACACAAGTCGAGTCAGAGTGTAAACCGAGGTGTCTCTCTGTGTGTATCCTCCAATGTTAAATTGGCTCTGCAGCATAGTGGAGACTGCGGAGTATAAAAATGCATCGATGGAGCCGAATACGCTTCGGTGTAGAACATTTTTATGTCACCCCCCCAACCCCCGCGCCCCCCCGTAACAAACACACACTCCCCTCGGCGCCCTCACGCCCGCCGCCGCTCTGCCTGGTGTGAACAGCTGTTGTCTCCTCGCACACATGCAAGCTGAGGATATAGCACGCACGTGAGTGCTAAAGTGTGAAAGCACGCTAGGACACACACACACACACACACACACGCACAAACATCCACGCACCTTCCTCCAGGGTGCGTGCAATTTTCACATCGCTGTCGGTGCCCTGGAACTCGTTGAAGAAGGGGCGCACTTTGAACTGGTACGTGACGCCCTTACGAAGTTGCGGCACGACGGCGCTGTCCTCGCCGGGCGTGCGCACCTCAAAGGTGGCCCAGTCGCCGCGCGCCGGCACCCCCTCTGGTGACGGCCGGTACATCACCTTGTAGCCCTGGATGTACTGGGACTGCTGCTCCACCTGGTGGACAAAGAGGCAAATGATTACGTTCAGCAGTAAAAACGGAAGGAAGGTTAACGACCGCGATGGGTGTTATTATTTTTATGCTGCGTATCCTGAAATCCAAAAAGACGAGGAATTTTTATTTTTTATATATATATATATATATATGTTTTTTTTTTTTTAGTTTCTTTAAAACTGGGACAGAGTTAGGGTATTAAATGCATTTGAATACATTTTAATCGGCTAATCTATCCTAAAAAAAAAAAAAAAGAGGTAAATATCTCACCAGATTAAATGTAATCCTAATATTAAAAATGCTGTTCTGGATTTCCTTCTAATCGGAGTGTAAATGTGTAAAGTTACACATGACATGTCACATGTCAAAATAATTGCACATTGCATGATCGTTTTTTCAGTAGAAATGGACAAAATGTTGATACTTTATAACGTTCAGATTTGAAAACGGGTCAATGTGAAGCGCAAACCAACAGGCGAGTCCCGCTTGCGTCTCCCACTGCCACCTTTATTTTATTTGGTTTTATTTCCAACATCTGCAAGCTATTTCCACTGAAGAGCCAGCAGAGTTGGCCGCCTCTTCTTTTCTCACTCGTATTATTTTAACAGCCCTCCACTGTTTTCAATCAAAGAGTGGGGGGCACGAATGGACACGCCCACGCCGCTTGGCGGGCTTCCCCGTTGTGTTAAAATGGATGCCTTTTTTTTTTTTTTTTTTTTTTTTTAAAGGCTGCGTACCGAGACAAAATGACAAAGCCGCCGGGAGCTCGCCAAAGGCGGCATCAGCGGCACTCACCGTCCACTGCACCCTGACGGAGGACGAGGACAGGATGGTGGGGTTGTGCAGGTGGATCAGCACCTCGCCAAGCTCCCTCTGGACCTGTCGGTGGTCCACGCCCTGGCTGGTTGGGGGGATGTCTGCAGGCAAGTCATATTAGCACCAGTGATGTCGCCATCACATTTATTTGCACGCCAGTCACTTGGTTTTCAGCATCAATACCGATCACGTCAAGTGGGCAACTGCAGCAAAGTGGAGACTGTGGAGTATCGTACTGCGGCGTTGGTAAAATACTGTTAGCGTTTCTGCTTATAAATGTTACGTCTTCCTGTGTATTCCTAAATTCTACGACACAACAAGAGGAATCAGAAGGCAAAAACACGGGCCGGTGTAGCCAATGGGAGATTGCGGAGTAGCCTACCTTGTGTTTTCACAGCATCGGTGATTGGACTGGGGTCGCTCAGTCCGTAGGCGTTGGCGGCCCTCACCAGGAAGAGGTAGACGGCGCTGGGCTTCAAGCCCTTCAACACAAAAGACTCGCTTCGGACGTGTTCCGCCAGCGTCTGCCAGCTGCTGCCCGACGCGTGACTGCACGCGGAAACAAACGGTGGTTGGTTTCAGGAGAAAGAAAACAAGACCAAAAAAAAAACAACAACAACAATGGAATTACATGCATTCATTTTAGGAGATTTTTTTGAGATTTATGAGACATGAAGCAAACATTATTTGGATCACTTGACAAAAAAAAGGGGGGGGGGCGTATTTTGTGAAGCATATTTTGTATACAGCGACGGCTGTTTGAAAGTGCTCTATAAATACTGTTGACTTGACTTTACTGTTGAAACGATAGGGCAAAAAAAAACAAAAAACAAAAAACAAAAAAAGAACAATCGAAGATACAAGCAATAGTTTTGCAAGATTTTTTTTCGTATTTGTTTCATGGCAGATTTTTTTAAAAAATGACAACAATGTGTCCAAGATGTCTGGCAGAGGCGTTTACCTGAATGCCTCGATGACGTAGGAAGTGGGCGTGGCCCCGGCATTGAGGTTGGGCCTCCAGGAGAGCGTGACCGAGGCGCGGCTGACGTCGGTGACGTCGGGTTTGGACGGGGCGCTCGGGATCAGGTTGGGGTCGGTGGGTCTGTTTGGCTGCACGGGAACTCCAAATTCTGATGGGACGACGGGACATCGTTGAAACAAGTCGCCCCCCATTTCGACGCCGCCATTGACGACGAGGCGTTTTGGCCGTACCTTGGACTTGTAAATGGGCTTTCCACGAAGCCTCGCCCCCGGGCGTGGAAGCGATGCAGGCGTAGTTGCCCGAGTCGCTCAGCTGGAGCGAGACATTTGGAGAAAATGGAAAAGATCCGTTAGTGTCGGACACACCCAAGCGCGCTCATTCGCCGTTTCCCCGTCATCTCGCTCTCGTGTCTCGGGTGGAAGGTTGACTGGCGGATGCCGAATAGAAAAAGCCGCACAGACTTCTGCATCTGAGTGCTCCCCCCCTCCCTTCACCTCGCCGCCTTAAAAAACTGCACTGGGAAGCCAACAGATGTGACTTGCTATGTTTAAACCCGGCGGCTATTTTCATTAGCTTCTTCTTTTTTTAAATCACGGCTCACAGTTGGGTTAGTTAGCTAATGATGTGATTTGCACCCTGTTTTGAGATAACACACACGCAGCAGTTGATGCTGATCATTTGTATCTTGACGAATAATTTGTAGCAATACATATTGCTGGCAGGGGCCCCGAAAAAAGCAAAAAAAAAAAGCAACCCTTGTACATTGCGTCATCAAAGACAACAAGCCATTTTCAGCACTTGCGATTGCACAATCGCTTGTCAAAAATAAAACCAACAAGTATGGACTAACAAATCGTATATATTGCTGAAAACAAATACAAATGATACCAAATTGTGACTAATGTGGGGGGAGAAATCATTTACGTTTTTTTTTTTTCAAACCATCATGTATTGCGTGGCGGCCCGGTAGTCCAGTGGTTAGCACGTGGGCTTCACAGTGCAGAGGTACCGGGTTCGATTCCAGCTCCGGCCTCCCTGTGTGGAGTTTGCATGTTCTCCCCGGGCCTGCGTGGGTTTTCTCCGGGTGCTCCGGTTTCCTCCCACATTCCAAAAACATGCATGGTAGGCTGATTGGACGCTCTAAATTGTCCCTAGGTGTGAGTGTGAGTGCGAATGGTTGTTCGTGTCTGTGTGCCCTGCGATTGGCTGGCAACCCATTCAGGGTGTCCCCCGCCTACTGCCCAAAGACGGCTGGGATGGGCCCCAGCACCCCCCGTGACCCGAGTGAGGATCAAGCGGCTCGGAAGATGAATGAAGGATGAATGACTGTATTGCAGGGGTGCCCAATATGTCGCAGATCGACCGGTCGTCCGCGAATTGGTCTCAAGTCGATCGCGAAGGTACTGTCAATCATTTTATTTTCTTGGTGGCCATTCTGAACATGCTAACGCTAGCGACTACGTGCTAATGTTTTTGTGTTTCTGGTTTGATGTTTTTAAATCTTGTTTTTTGACTGTAAGGGGGACCAAAAAAAAACGTGTGTGTCTGTGTGGGCGTTATTCTACATTTTTGTGTTGGCGCACAGTGCACACGGAGCATCCTATTAGTTTCACTTAAAAAACAAAAAACAAAAGCAAAAGCAAAAGCAAAAGCAAGCCATCTTCAACCAAGGGTAGCGAACGATTTGCATCACCGGAAGTTGTTAGCGGTCGCTTGTTGCGAATAAAAGCAATTGCCTAATGCGTGGCAATCATCCTCATGAAAACGCTGCGCGGGAGTCGTGACATATTTGTTCATGCAAAAGTGCTTTGCGGTTGTCCAACCTCTACCCCACGACCCCACCCCCATCACCCCCACATTGCTTTCACCGCAGGTCCACTCCCTCTGCAATCTTGTAAACCACAAGACACGCCGAACAGTCACGGCCGCGCCGCAAAGTGACGCGACCTCTGACCCCGTGACAAGGGGCGAACCCTCCCGCCGCCCTCAGCTCTCACTCACGGCGTTTCACACAAAAGCCAGCTCGTGACAGCGAGCCCATTCTTTGCAGAGTCCAGCGCGTGAAGATTGAGTGGCGGCGGCTCACCGAGGTGTTATTTGCAAACCTGCGGCGATGGGATTAACGCACAAACACTTTGGACGTAGTCTGACCTTGGCGTAGCGTATCTGCAGAGCGCCCGTCTCGAGCTGCTTGACGCGCGAGTCGTGAGTGGACACCAGCGCGCCGTCCTTCCTCCACAGGATGGTGGGACCGCCCGAGGCCACGCAGCTGAGGACCGCCGTGCCGTCCACAGCCACCGTCTGATTGCTCGGGCCCTGCCTGATGATCGGTGGCGGGCGGTCTGACACCACTGCGGAAAACAAAAGAGAAAAGAATCGGGTAATTATGTGTGCAAATGGGAAGGGGGGGGGGGTGTGGGGGGTGGTTGGGGGGACGACACACAATAATTACATCCAAAGCTTTGTGTGAGGGAAGTCACAAAAGGTGGCAAACGGGTGACAAGCAGCATGAGAGCAGGGGGAGTGGGGGGGGGGGGGGGGGGGTGAAACCAAGCCATTCTGAAGAACTGGAAGCAATTTTCTAATCATTCCGCAGCAGGCGGACGCCATATCAAACATAAACAGCGCAAATTCAAATCATACGGCCTCAGATTTGACGTTGGGAGGTGGGCACACAGCAGGTAATGGCTTTATTGAGCCAACGCCTTGACCCCCACACACACACGTGATCATTATTATTCATCACTCCGCCCCCCCCCCCCCCCCCCATTCACCAAGCCACAAAGAGCTTTTCGGGCCAATCGCGCATCCCCGCGCACGCACGATGATGCCTGTTTGGGTTTTGCGGAGGTTGACGAAAACCACTATTGGCGTGACCCCCCCATTACGGCTTTGGCGCTGGCCTTCTCACTTTAATAACTGTTATTATGATCCACAGAGCAGGATGGGCGCAGGCAGAGTTGAGCGGAACGTGACGACGAATGGGCTCGAAGGAGATGACGCGAAAAGGCGGGGTGGTGGAACGGAGGCCGGCTTTGAATTTAGCCACTCTGACGGTAAAAAAAATCAGTTTTTGCTTTCACACTTCACTCATTCGCTGCCATGGACGGCAGTAGACGTCAAAGATCCATTGGAAGTGGGCCGTCGGGGAACGAGTCCATCGCTTTGAGTGCCGCCCGTTGACTTGGCCTAGTTGCCTCCGCAGCCTGAACTTTTACCGTCAATGACCTCCAGAAAGGCCTTGGTGATGACGCTTCCGGCGATGTTGAGAGCCTGGCAGCTGTAGTAGCCCACGTCGGAGTCCTCGGCGCCGGTGATGGTCAGATCGCCCGTCTGCGACACCGAGAAGCGGCTGGACGGTTGCGGTGGTTGGTAGGAGAACAGCAGGTTCTGAGGGGACAGTTGCGACAAATGCCATCGTGACGTGCCCCGATTTACAAGCTCCTTTGCTTTAGAAGCACGGCGTAGTGCCGACTTGTCCTGCTTACCTGACTTCCTTCCCGTTGCCAAAATATGGCCGGTTGAGGGTTGCCGGTGGCTTCGCACTGGAAGGTGACGGTCCTGCCGACACCGACCACCTGGTTCCGCGGTCTCACCACAAATGCAGGCGGCACTGGAGAGCAGCAGCAGAGACAGCGGTTAGCCACCGTCTAAGACCGCGGGTAGCTAGCTAGCTGATTTTTGGGGATGGTGCAGAGGGCCTAAGGTCTTCCCACACGCAGTGTTCAGTAAAGCTTCGCGGTGTAGTGTTTGCCTAATTGCTGGGGGGGGGGGGTGTCCTGCGATTTTTGATGACAAACACTTTCGCTAGCTATTTTGTGTCTTTGTCTCATGATTGAATTTGCCACCAACTGATGGCATCTTGGGGCTAAGATCATTTTGGAAATGAATCTTAGTCCACAGCCTCGTCTAATAGAAATGCGTGTGGTATATGCCGGCAACTAAAAATGTTTCATTATTTGAAACCTCCCGTAAACAGCGACAGGAAGTGTGAGTGCTGTTCACAAAAAAAAAAACAACAACAAAAAAGCGGGCAGCTCAGTCTCTGGCTAGCAGATGTCATGGCTAGCGGGATGCTTTGGGCAATTAATGAGTTTGAAACAGCAAGTCATATCAATATGAATATCACGGCTACATGTCAAGTACTAGCTTGACGCAAACGCAACTTTCAGACTGAGCCCTTTGTGCTTTTAGAAGATCAAAATTCAGACGGGTTGGCATTGTTCTTCTCTTCAGGCAAATGATGGTCGATGGATTCCCGCAGCATGCCAAAATGTTTGAATATTAAATTAGCTATGCTAGCTAGCTTAATTAGCTAGCTCCTAGACATTTTTTGCCTGACAGTGGAGATTTAATAACACCTCAAGCGCAAAAAGTCTACCTTTGCCACTGCGCATCCCAACTGTCCATCGTCATGTTGACAATTATGAGCGCCGACTTAGCGACGTGGACGTGGCCTCGCTAAACGCCGCACCGATGCAACTATGCATGTAATACAACCAAGAATGCTTGCCCAGCTGCCAACTCATTTCCATGGAACGAGGGCTCGGCGCATTAAAATTTACACGGAAAGGGTAGAAGACATTTGAACCATCTGCTCCTCGCCAACAGCCTCTTAATGACAACCCGAACGGGCGGGGGCATGGGCGCATTCAACGCCGTCGTCCCTGCGAGGAGATGCGCGTCTGCTAGCATCCAGGTGCGGCCGAACAATTTCCGCCGTCTAATGTGTGAATCATTTGCACGCCGAGGGCATGCATAAAAAAACAATTGGAAAGCCGTCCTTTGAAATCAAGGCGCCGTTTTTCCGCGAATTAGACGCGCTATTTGGAAATGCATTGAAAAAGGGGGAGAGGACAACAACAGAAAAATAAATGAGACACCTTTACCTTGGAGGGCCGAAGACCAGTGGGTTTGTTTTTTTCTTTTACATTTTTTTTTTTTACCCATTTCGTCTCCGTTGCTGGTGACAACAGAGACATGATTGGCGTGTGGAGTGGTGATGGGAGAAGGATGGATGGGGGAAGTGGAAGTGGGTGGAGTGGCGACAGCTTCCTGTGTCGGGTGACAAGTCAACTTACCAGACACGACTAAAAAAAAAAAAAGGAAAGAAAAGAGACAACAACGCAAAATGTCAATGAGCAAGGTCAAAATAAGGTGAAGGGCAATGGGTACAAATGCATACGAGGGAGTGTCATTGACTAACAAAAGACAAGGCACAGTTCACTGTGGGGGGGCGTTGACTAAACCGCAAGTGACCAGTTCTACATTCTCAAAAAAACAAAATAATGTTTGTAAAAATGACTTCATAGAAGACTAAATACATATAAAAACACATCAGTATAGACAAGGCTTGAAAATGGCATTCAAGTATTTTTAAACCATTTGGAAGCAACTACATACTTTTAATTTTTTTTTTACAATGATGTTAATTTTTATTTTAAAAATGTATTTCATATATATATATATATATATTTGTGTATTTCACATATATATTTGTAACCATCCATATGCAGAGTTTGTAATTGACCTGCAGTAAAGCTTGAACGTGAAAATAAAACAAAATGGAGGAGAAAACTCCTTCTGGTTTTTTTAAAATTCTATATTTTGTTATTATGTTTGTTCACTTTATTTTGCTCATTCATGTGATAACGATATTTGATTGGGGGGCGGGTTGTTATTATGATGTTATATGTTATATGTCTAACGATGCAGTGGACTCTCTTTGGTGCTGTTTGGTGAGGAAAAAAAAATACAAAAGTGGAGGGTTGCAAAGAGAGCAAAGAACATTTCCTCCAAACGGACACAAAGAATATTTTGCATGATGCAAACCAAAATGACAAGATGATGGAAGATTCCCCAAGTCAATGCCATCAACACTTGCGCAACGCTCCCAGTTGGCCGAGGGATAGCCGCTCGGTCACCAATGTTAGCGCCGCTCCATTATAAACAAAAGGTGAATGTTAACTTGACACTCTCGGGGGGGGGTCATAAATCTTGCGCGGTCGATGGCTCACCTTATCTAATCTATGCGCTCCCACCGAAACGTAAACGCTGTCAGTCGGAGTAATGACCCACCACGCCTGCTGTCCCCCCCCTCCCCCCCGCCCCCACCCGGCGTCATTGACTCATTTGTGCCCTTGCAGATTTAGACATCCTGCCCGGTGAAGACATCCATTTTTGTACATCAGAAGAGCTTGAAAATGTCAAGACTGTCCCACACGCACGTCCGAGCTTTGAATGAGGCGAGCCCTTTACGCGGCAGGCGGCGTTGTGAGCTCTTTGCTAACTTCATCAAGAAGCTGATCGGAAATCGAGGACGACCAACTGTCGACGGATTTCATCTTTACAATTACGCAAATACTAAAAAGCAAACTGCTAGCAGTACACCCCCCACCCTCCAAAAATTAATTAAGAAAGAACTAAGCCATGGTGGCTGATATACGCGGTGACTAATTTCAAAACTCAACTTGGCAGTTCTCGCGCCGACTTAGCGGCATCCGACCCAGCGGCACTCAAAACCGGCGAGGTGCTGACATCGAAAGGTTATTATTATTATTATTATTAGCGCCACATTCGGAGAACTCACAAGATGAATGGCGACTCCCATCGGGAGTCGTCAGCGTGCATATGTGCTACGCGGAACCATCGGCATGTTGGACATCAACAGTGCGCAAAGCACGATGGAAATGCGCTTGAAGGCTGAGAAAAAAAAACAAAAAACACGCGCACGCGCGTAGATAAACGCGGTCGGTCACCCAGCTGGCGTTTTGAGTGCTTTCTCCACAGCATGCGCGCTGCTGACAAGGAAATTCCTGCCTTGAAGTCTCCCTTCAAGGCTCTTTAGCACGGGCCGTTGGTAACGTCGCTCCGGGGACGGCGAGTCCATTCAAAACCGTTCTGGGCCTCAACTCAAACAAATAAAGACGACTTTTAATTTGTGTGCTAAAGCAGCACGTCATCAAAGTCATTCAAAGGCTTTTCAATGACGTCATCTTTAAGCCTCCAACACACGATGACGAGGGTCCGAAAATGGCCCAAAAGTTGTTCAGGTTAAAACAAGACAACACTAAACTCTCCCAAAGTTGCAAAGATACAGAGAGAGGCCCTAAAATCGGACAAATTCGGCAAAATAATCTTAAAAAAAAAAAAAAGGTCTGGTTGCCGACTCCAAGCTGCGCATTAGCTCGCTTGCCGACTCAATGGCGAAAGTCGGCACATGGCTTGGAGCCAAAGTCTTAACCTGGACTTTGGTGGCTTTCCGCTATCAATGAAAGGGAATATTTTTCTTGACATATTTATAAGTCCCGCGGAGGTGTTGCGGACTGACGAGCGTGTAAAACAACAAGTCGCCGATTTAGTTCGTAACAAGAGCGGCGCGCATCGAAAGAAAAACAGCCCCCGGGGCACCGCTCGCACACTGACTACATTGTTTCGTCCACAGACTGACCGTGGAGGGTGTGAAAAGCCCCCCCCCCACTCCCCCCACCCCCCATTTTCTGGATTCCTCTTCTGGGGCTCAAAGGAGATTTAATTTGCAAGACAGTGGCTCCGCCCCTTCTCATGCTATATTAGATCATAAGATACGTGAAGCCACTGGAGGCTCGAAATTCGTGCGGAGGTGCATTTAGTTGACGTACAATCCACCAAAAGCATCCACGATATGATATAAACTGTACATTTTTTCATTTTTGCTTACATCCAACACCTTTATGATGTAAACTTGAAATGCTCATAAAGAACCACAATTCAAACGCGCAGATTCGTTATGTCCCATAATCCGGTTCGTCGATACCTGATTATGGCATAATCATCATTGTATCGATAATTTGTTTTTTTTATATGAGGGTGACTAGAGCAAGGACACTATTGATTGAACAAGCTCGTCAATAACCTTTGGTCAGGGAGAAAGGTGAAGGCTAGCAAGCGATGCGATGTGACGGGGGCGGGAGGCGTATCGAATTGGTATGGGCAGCCGCGGCTCATCGGACTCCCTGAGCCGGACTCCCAAATCGGAATACGAAGAAATCGTGGCAAAGGGGAGCCGAGCGAGGATGAAGTGGACGTGTTTGTCGACAGGCGGCGGGGCTCGGCATGCGCTTGAAATTGCCCCGCCCGCCTCATTATATCCGAGCGCCGCCGACTGCGGGAAGTGACATGAATACGGCTGACCTCAGCGCGGAAAACCTCTCCGACGGAGCCGGCGCACGTCCCAATTGCCGAGACGTTCCGCATGGCTGGCCAGACGCCCGCTCAACCATCTTTTCACCCACCCCCCCCCCGTCCCCCACCGCTCCCGACATTCCCATTAGTTTGCCGTTAAATGGCCCCTGTGTTCCCTCCCCATCTCAAGGGGCGCCCCCCCCACCCCCAACCCGCCCAGCTCCCCTGAATGGGCTCTTTTTGAATGTTCACGCTCTGTGACCGGCCGCTTTCGATTCAAAGCGTGTTAATAAGACGCCCGGTGGAGAAGGCCACAGGAGGCGCGGAGATGTTTACAAATAGCAGCGGACGGGCTGAAGATGTAAATGAGGGGGGGGGGGCGGAATAATAAAAGAAGGGCAAATGAGATCGATTGAAGGGTCGAGCTCCCACCTCGGTAGTGGTTATGGATTCCTGCGATTAGAAATCAATCGGCTAATCGCAGGAATCGCGGCCGACCTCAAATGGGATTTTCTAGCAGGCAAGTCTGACCTTTGGCCTTTAGCCGAAACGGGCGCTTCAAGCCTTTGTTCGCTTGCAGGCGGATTCGCTCCGCTCCGCTTTGCGTTGGTCGATCCTAGCGATGCGAACACGCCATTTTGCTTCGGAAGCTTAACAACGAGTCAGTTTTGAGGTTGGGGGGGGGGCCTCTGAAGTGCATCATTTTCCACATGTGGTTGAAATTACATTTCGGGGGGTCTTTAGGCAATTCAGTGGTGGCTGGAAGGCGAATTAAAGCCGCAAGCGGCATCGAGCGGTTCGCCGGCCTCCACGATGAGATCACATTTCGACATCTCAAGCGTCTGTGTTGGATCGCGACCTGCTGCCGATCGCTCCTGCTATCTCGGATTCGTGAAGGATCCATTTCAGACCCGCAAATGTCAAAAATGAGCGAATCAGAGCGGTCGCCGTGGATGGGGCCCGTGACGTCAGCATGAGTATCGCAAAAACAAACATAAAGACCTCACCCGCCATCCCGGCGAGACAAATACCACCTTCCAAAGGCAGAAAATTGGCACGGCGACTCAGTCGGCCCACAAAACCGGAGCAAACCTGATCCGATGAGCCTGCGAACGAAAGGAAAGGCCCGAGAGCCGCCGAGCGCCGTCTTACCGTGGACGGTGAGGCTGGCCGACGCCTCCGCCTTGCCCACCATGTTCTCCGCCACGCAGGTGTAGGAGCCGACGTCTGCCGAAGTCAGACGGCGGATCTTCAGAGTGTGGTCCTCCCGGATTTCGTACCTTTGGGGGGAGCGCCGATCGTCAGCCGGAGACCAGAAAGAGCCGACCGACGGTGCGGCTGACTTTTGCCCGCGATTCGCACCTTGCTTTGGGCAGCTCTCCGTCGTCCTTCCGCCATCGCACCGTCGGCACCGGGTCACCGCGCGCCTCGCACCGGAACTCCACGCTTTGGTCCACCAGCACCACCTGGCTGCCGGGCCGACGCACAAAGCCGGGTCGCTCTGCGCCGGCGCAAATAGCAAAGAGGTCAATTTCAAAATGGGAGTTTTTCCAAGCTAGAAGTCGTCCCTTGGTCAATTTTTGCTTTGTTTTGCGAGCTACGTAAACTCCTTCACATATTGGAAGACGTGAAAGTTAAATTTTTTTTTAAAAAGCATCGATGGGAGGCAAGAACGGGAATTACCGAGCACCGTCAGTTCGGCGATTTCGCTCTCCCGTTCGCCGACCATGTTCGTCCCGACGCAGACGTACTTCCCGGCGTCGCTCTTCCTGGCATTGGTGATCATCAGCTTCCCGCCGCGTATCTGAGGAGCACAGGGGAAGGGGATGAATTATTTAGCGGCGTGCGCCACGAACATGTTGCGGTCGTCGTTACGTTGTCGCTGAAAGGCTCCATTCATTGCGCTGGCCTCTCAGCTTCCGCTTCAAGTCGAAATCGGTCGGCCTGTTTCGCCTCAAAAGGTAAATTGAGCCAAAAAAGACTTTTTGCAATCCAACACAACCTCCAAAATCACCCAAGGGAGCACCTGAGGCTCGACAGGACCGATAGCACATTTCCAGCTGTCTCCAAAAGTTGCTAATCAGAGTCCAACGCGCCGGGCGAGGGTGGGGGGGGGGTGGACCTTTCAAGAACTCGCGGCTTCCTTCGACGTACTTTTCCGTGTGGCAAGTCAACGCTCGGGAGCAGCGCGCGAAGAGCCGTCAAGGTAAGGTTTGTCCGGGTGCGGGCATTTCCCAGGGCTTTGATTACAGGCCAGAGGAGCTGCTTTGTTCGCGGGGAGACGGAGACGAGCCGACCGAGGCCCCCCCCGCCTCTTCGCAGCTCTCCTCTCGGATGACAACCGCAGTGGGCAAACAATAGCGCAGGGGACCCACGGTCCATCCCGGTGGGGCTTAACCTTAAAAGCGCCTGTGAGGCCGGGATCAGCACCTGCGGGCAGGTAAGCGATCCGCTCATTAGAGAGCTAACTGACGGGGAACTTGACACGCGCCGTTTGCAAAAGCGCTACTTCAAGTAGAGCGACGGCGCGACGATCCCTTTTGGCTTTCAAGCGTAAAACCTTTTTGTGGGAATTGATCAAATTAATCACACATTGATCACATTAATCACACATTAATCACTAATCACGTGTCCACATCAAATCAAAACACACGTCACCCCCATTGTTTTCCTTTCACATCTATCTGTTAAGTCCATTTCTGTTAAGGAGACTCATTTCTGAGACTCTTTACCTGGGGGGCTAACCACGAATTCTTTGGTTCGTGGTTAGGGGTGGTGGGGGGGGGGGGTAATCAGTGGGGTTTGAAGCCCTTCGTGGGATTCGTTTTAGAGGATGTATTCACAGCACTTTACATTGTTTAAAATTCACAATTCCGACTCAAGACAATAGGGGGGGGGGGTGCAGAGGTTGTGGAAAGCTTGGTTGATATGGGGCACCCTGCGGTGCCGCGAGGGTTTGAAGTATCATGATGTTCCTCTTTGTTGGAGTCGGGCTTAACAACTAAAACACTGTGACAAGCACAAAGCGCCCGAGGTGCGTAGCGAGCGGCGTAAAGGGGTGCGGGCTGCAGTGGCGGGGGTCCGAGGTCCCTGTGGCTTCTTCGGGGGCTATGACATGAGGATCCACTTCAAGTCCGGTCCACTCCATGCGTACTTGCGAGTGACTGTGGCAGTCGCCCGGCCCTCAGAGGGGATATTTGGATATTTGGCGGAACAGCAGGGACCAAAAGTGAACCGCAGCGTTCTTCACATCAGCGCCCTGCCCCCCCCCCACCCCCCACCCGGCAAACTGACCATTATGCCGACATTGTGGGGCAATGGCTCCATCCTGTCGCTTTTCTTTCTTTTTTTTTTTTTGTCTAGTGCCATTTGGCACTGCTGATAATGGGAGAGACCCCATTCAGTGCGCATCCTCTTTTGTGTTTGCACAGCGCTTCATTCTGCAGGATGATGATTAGCTCCAACGATGCTACAAAATGAGGCACAATACTGCAGCTGCGTTTATGTGGGGGGGTGGCGGGGGGGCATTTACGACCAACAGACTGGAGACCTTTTCATGAGGTTTGGAAACAATAGGTGTAGCAGAAAAAGGAACGGAATTAAAAATCATAATACTAGGGAGCAAGGTGGGGGGGGGGGGCTAGAAACCGGGCAGTCAACTAATTAGCCAAAGTCGATGTCAACCATTTCTGTCAATTTGAAATCGAATTAGCTGTTGAAATGTAAATGCCGGCAGGCTTTCCGTCCCCGCTTATCAAGACATATCCACTGACTTTTCAAATAACACTCGCCACTTTGTTTACTAAGGGCGCCGTCGGAGTACGTGTCACCAGATTGTTGAAAAGGTCAATTGCAGCCAGCGAGCCAGCCAGCGAGCCAGCCAGCGAGCAGATGTTGCTGGCCAAAAGCCACGGCGGGCCTCAGCGTGACAAAAAGCTACGCTACCTCTTGTTCACACACACACACACAGCCAGGAATACATTTTTACAAGCATGTCATCAGCATGTAGGCACAATGGACCGAAATAGATGGGGGAGGAGGGGGGGGGAAGGGCGTGCTTGGGAGGCATGTTGCAGAAATCCAAACGGCAAGAGACTTTGCAGTTGCCATGGAGACGGCATGTTCCGGCACGCCGCGCGACGGCAGGAAGGCTCGACGCTAACGACAACACTGCGGCAGGGGATGGCGGGAGGGGGGGGGGGGGCGCGGGGGGCCTTTGATGAGCTCAGCTGCTAGCGACGTTGGAAATATTCCGCCGTCTGCCCCCCCCCCCCCCCCCGCCACTTTGTATACCCACACTATATTCGATCGGGACAAAGTGACTCCGGCATGAAGACGCTTGCGTGTTTGACGCCATGTTGCGCAATGCCGCGTGGATGTCGCCGTCTGCGGCCATGTTGGATTTGACAGCCTCAAATTCTCCGAGGCCGTTTGCGTGTCTGTTGACCCCCCTCTTCTGGCACCCATTTTTATTTTCTCTAACGCAGGATCATCAAACCAGTACAATTAAACAATTAAAAATGACCGCGGGCCAAGCACGGCGTCCAAGTCCAATCACTATTTTGAGGCTTCTTGGACGAGAGAGTGCCGATTAATCGAACTCCGAGGCTGGTATGTGGGCCAACTCCTTTGGAATTCCCCCCCAAATGAGCCCCAATCAAAAGCAGACGGACGGGCAATGCTGAATTTTCAGAGTTGTTGTTGTTTGCGAGCGCCCTCTGAAGTGGGTGACGAATGATGTTGATGTTTGATGATCATTTTGAGGATTCGCCATGAAAAAAAAGGGCTTGCGACAGCCTCTTTGATGGCGTTTGTAAATGACCTTGCGTGCACCAATGGCTAAAAAAAAACCCAACAAAGTGTTTTCAAAGCAGGATTGTCTCTCACATGGCCCTCCCGACTATAAACGCCATGTTTTACACCAGTAGCGTGTTATTACCACTTTGAACGACCACATGAGCAAAAAAAATGACACTTTGTCACAGATGCCAAGACATTAAAAGGCAGCCAAGCAATAAAAATAAGATCCAGCCCCGAAGTTTTGGCCGTAGCCGACGGGGCGTTTTTTTCTGGAGCTTTGCGTGACTTTCCGACGGCGTGCGTTGTCCGTTGCTATCCACGTGCTAACTGCATCGTTAGCACCGCTGAGTCCCTTTCAGCTGCAAGCGCCTTCGAGAAGATGTCAACGGGAGGACCGGCGGCCGATCGATGCGGCGCCGCGGATTAATGGCGCCAGCGGGTTTCCGCGCCACGGTCGTAAAGATTTTTAAGCGTCACGCTCGGGATTGGCCGGGCGTAAGGAGCTAATCGATGTCGCAACAAGCGACTCGAGTGGCGATAATGACCGACATCGGCGGGGCCGTTTCATTCCTTTCCACTCCGGATGAAGGCATGGACATTTTTGGTCCACGACTCACCGTGACCCTCTCATCCCGGTCGTCGACGTTGAGGCCGTCTTTCTTCCAAGAGATGGTGGGTTCCGGATGCCCGCGGGGCGGTTGGCACTCCAGGACCGCCGGCTCTCCGGCTGCCACAATCACGTCGGCGGGGTTCTGTCTGAAGTCGTCGCGCAGAACTGCAGAAAGAATTCAGAAAAAAAAACAAAATCCCCGGTGAGATGCGGCGATGTCGTTCTAAAAACAACAACGTATTCTTTTAATTCTATTGTATGCCGGCCCCAAAACAAAAGAGTTTGGACACCCCTACTCCAAGGTTGTGATCCAGGCCCCAACCACCCAAAATGGACTTAGTAGCCCCTTAGTACCCCCTCATGGAATCAAGGCCGAAAGCCAGTTTCACTCAGCAAAGTCAAACTCAAGTCGTGTGCCAAGAGCAGCACAAAAAAAATATTAAAAGTTTCATTGAGCCCGGAAGTCCGCCATTTTGGCCAACGGCGGAGGTCCTCGTCCGCCAACTTTTGTCCGAGTGCTCAAATCAAGTCTACGGAGACAGATGGGCGAGTCGGAACGTTTGAGTTTTCAGCTGGAAAGTGGCGGCGGACATTTGATGACTTGCTATAAAAGTCAAACCTCAAATAATAAATCAACTCGGCCAGGTCGGAGCTTGAAGAAGCGGCACATGAATGGGAAAGACATTCAAGGGCGCCCCCTGTTGGCAGAAATACAGCAAACGCCAAGTGCTGCATTCCAAACTCCTGAATCCTCGTTTTTTTTTTTTTTTTTTTTACTTGCCACCTTGCTGATCGATAGGACGGAGCAATTTCAGGCTTCCGATTTTTCCGATTGTCAGCGAGCGGATCGCTCCGCCATCTTGACGGTTAGCGCCCAAAGGGAAGGCAGGCGTGGGAGACGCCGCGAAAAAGCAACAACCGCTTTTCATTTTTGCAGCTTGGCGGCGTCAAAAAACAAAACAAAACAAAAAACCTTTCAGGCCACACAAGCAGCCCGCGTTATGTCACGTATATGCACGCACGGGATGAATACTACGGATTATTTGTGGGCGCTCGGGGAGGTCGGAGTGAGCTTTGGCTGGATCGTCTCAGGCTCGTCCCCTGGCTGCGAAATGCCAGATCAAAGTCAGGCCCGCTGCGGGGAAGCTCGCGGCGAAAGATGCGGCCAACGCATTCCTGACTCCACTCGCGGCGGCCAAAAAAGCTCCTCCGATCGGGGTAACTTGGCGCTCCTCTCACATCGGATGAGCGCAGGTGGCAAAAAGGGGCCCAAGGGTGACTTGGCACGGCCCCGTGCTTACACCAATGCCGCTTCTGGGAACCCCTGCTCACAGCACCCCCCCCCCCCCCCCACTCCCACTCCTCCTCCAAACTAACACCTCTTTGCTGTAAACACAGCTGAGTGCGCCCCCAAACATGCGAGTGAGCCGAGCCGAGCCAGCGCTTCTCAAACGGGCCCGAACCAGAGCCTTGGTGTACTCCAAAGCCGTTTTTTACCCCAAATTGTTGTTTCCCCGCACAGCCTTCTGCTCCAAATGTTCTGTGAACAAACGGTGGTGAAGATGACAACGCAAAAAGATGCTGAAATGGTCTGCTGGTCTTTGTTTGTGTGAGTTTGTGTCGGGGATAACGAGTCTCCCCCTCCCGGGAGAATTCCGTTGCTCGTTGTAAGCCTGCAGCTGTCCGGGGGTGGATAAGATTTCCTGCGCCATGAACAGGGAGGCCAGACTCTGTGCGTGCGTGCGTACGTCTTCGTCAAAGAGCCGAGTGTGAAAAGCCAGGGCGGATTTGTCCAAAGACGAATGGTGTCGCCAACCCCAACGGATCGACCCAAAATGCCAAATGTTTGATTTTTCCTCCAAGCGATACCGGCACAGCTCGTCCCTCTTCATGACTCGCCGATACCGAGCACCGATACCACTATCCGTCCATCCATTGCTGGAGCCTATTCCGACTGACTTTGGCCGCAAGGCGAGTACCAACAGGCCCTTGCACTGTTCGTGAAATTTTCTTTGCGCGAACGTGTAATGACAATAAAGGCCAATCCAATCCGATCCAAGGCAGACGACACACTGAACGAGTCGCCATTCGCTCAGCAGCGCACATATAGAGACAGGCCACGCCTTCACCGTCACCGAGTAGGAACCCATCCCGCGCTGCCCGCACACAAGTCAGTCGAGCGTATCGGCGACTTATCCTCTGACAGATTTTTTTTTTTTTTTTCCAGTATGGGTGGCCGGTCTCGGCAGCCTTGACGAGTACCCAATACCTTGAAGTATAACGGAGAGTGGGCCGAAAACCCAATGTGCTGTTCAGCCATTGCTACTTGTAAGCTTAGCTTAACTTCGAGCTGTCTGCGAACGCAATTAGACGCGGTCGTGGATGCTGCCTACAAATGTCACACCTCCGCACCACTGGGGTCGTCACCCCTTTCACTTGCTCACTCTCTCTCTCTCCCTCTCTCTCTCTCTCTCTCTCTCTCACACTCACACACACACACACACACACAGACTTGGTCTCAGAGGAAATTGAAAACAGATGTTTAAATGTCAAATTAAAACGAGAGCCCCAAGCTGCCCCTCCAAACATTAATGAAAAAAAAAAGAAAGAAATAAAGGCCGAAAGAAAGAAAGACAGAAAGGCAGAAGCCTTCGTGGCACACACAAGCCAAGGTAGAAAAGATCACCAGAGCTTTGTTCGGAGGAAATGAAAGCAACGACAACAAATCTTTGCGAGGATAAACATCGGAAAAGAAAGGAGGAAAAAAAAGCCGCTAGGGATTGAAAGATGGATGAAGAGACACGGCGTGGGTCTCGCCCTCGGCTTTTGCTCCAACCGCGGTGGACGAGGTTCGCCCTAACGGAGGGGGGGGGGGCTTTTTTTTTTTCATCCGATTTTTATACGAATTGCACAGCACATTGACTGTTGGTAGCCTGGAACATACCAAGGGGCATGCGGCGACGCTCCTTTTTAGCGCCGTATGCCATGTCGCCTAGTTGTTTCCGTTCTGGCGACAAACAATGACCGCAAAGAGCGAGCGCTCAACGCGTCTTGGCGAGCCCAAAAAAAAGGCCTTGCCTCGCAAAAAAGCCAAACAACCGCTCGGCCAGGGTGTCGCTTTCACATCCAAAGTGAAGTCATTCTTCTGCAGGTGGAGCTCAGCCCTTGGCTCCCCGGGGGATGGGGGGGGGGGGGGGGGACAAGAAGAAGAACAAGAGCAGGAGGTAGACGTCACCTCATTCATGCTATCTCTCAACACTCGGGAGATGAGATATCGGGCCTGCGCGCAGGTCCAAAAAGAGCGCCGACACCTGCGCGCCGGCCGGACCTTCTCTTTCTTCCCCAGCTGGGAAAACGCCAGCTCGCTTGTCATGTGCACAACATTAGGTACACCTGAGACATCTAATGAGAAGCTGTCCAAACAGCAAAGGGGGGGGGGGGGGTCAAAAATGCCGCAAAGCAACTGAAAAGAGTTTTTCAAATGAGAGTCAGAAGGAAAAAAAAAATCAATGTGGATTCGCAAGAGAAAAAAAAAGGTGTTTTTGGATCCTCTGAAGGAAGTTTATTTTGGTTTGAGCAAAGCGTGATATTAACGCTTGAGATGGTCTTCTCTCCTCTGGGATCCACACGTTACATTTTTCCACAAACGCCAGCTTCATCAACTCTTCACCTCTCTCACACGAGCTTCCAGTGTGAGACTTTAACGGGATTTTAAAAACGGACAAGACGGAAGAGCGCCGCGTGTCCTTTTCGGGCCCCCCCGGAGGAGCGGAGGACGTCAACCCGGCGAGATATTTGCTGACAGTAGACGTAGTCTGTGTGGGGCCCGCTCTCCCGGCATCGCCGCGCATGAGGGCCTTATTAAAACAATCTTTCCAATTAACATTCCTGCTCCCCGGAGCCCCGTTGACCCTCCTGGAAGACCCCCCCCCCCCCGCCCCCGTCTCATCCTCCAACCCTCCGATGACAAAGACGCCGTGTAGCAACCCGAGCCGCCATCGGGAGACCTTTGAACGAGCCCGAGGATGTGAGGCCACTTGTTTTCCTTTCCCGGGAAAAGCCGGCAAGTGTGCGGCGGCGGCTCGTCTGTTTTGACATGTGGTTTTTTTTGAGAGGGCGAGGACGAGGGGGACAAAGGAGGATTTGGAGAACGAGGCGGATAGGGGAAACAACGGCGGGCCTGGAGATGGATGTCGGCGGACCCGCTCGCATCACCTCGCTGACAAAAACGTCGGGAAATTCCACATCGGGCATTTGGCCCGCATTCGCGGTTCAAATTTGGGAGCAAATGGATGACGTTTTTTTATTTCGCTCAAGTTTGTCTTGAAAGGCCCTCAAGAAAAGAATCGGAAAAGGCCGCTCTAGAAACAACGCGTTAGACTTGCGCTGTGTTTTCAAACGGGGTTCAAATGCGATCTCAATCGCGCCAAATCTCGAGCACACAGACCTTGAAGGACTCGGGACTTGCTTCAGATCAAAATGGCAGATGATTTGAGACCTACTGTAGGTTCTTGAGATTTTTTTTTTTTTGGGGGGGTGGTTCTTCTCGTGATAGACACACCGACGAAATTCCATGCCGCTAAGTGAGACTGGCTTCGGAGGCTGAATTTTTGTTGATTGGCACACAAAGAGCAAGATTGCCTCACACGAATCTCGGCAGGTGTACTCAATCAAGTTTCCTTAGCGCTTCGTTAAAAGCGAAGACGCTAATTTTGACTGATCCTGCAAGGCCCACAAAATATTTGGTTTGCATGGAGCCAACTAAAATAAAGTTTGGACTCTCTTCTTTCAGCAGAAAAAGATTTTTCTTTCTTTCTTTTTCCATTCTTCAGCAATTGGTATTACAGAATGGCAAAGTGATGAGTGAAAAAAATGGCGATTCTTGGGCAAAAAATGGAGAAACTGAGCTTTTTGTAAAAGCACGTGAGGCACCACTGCCACCTACTGGTCGCTTTTTTACATGATTTACAACGCAAACGGCTTATTTTCATTCACAGATTGCATCAGACCCTCCTCCACTCTATGACGCAACTTAGACGTACAAGTACGTCCTTGGTAGGCGGGGCCTAACTGTAAAAAGACATACAAGTACGTGTCGTGGAATGAAAGAGTTAAAAGCAGACAAAGCAGTCCAAAGGGCGGAAGCCTAAGCGTTTTGTTTGTTAAAAGAGTCTTTGGATATATATATACATATTTTTTGGGGGGGGTAAACGAGTGGTTGAGTCACACAATAGCGGCAGTAAGTTGTGGAAAACGCCATGTGACATGCAGTGTTCCGGCACATCCCTCAGACTTTGGTCACGGCCACTTGCGCATTCCCTACATGCTGATGCCTCGCCAATGGCTTTACCAGGCACTTTGGGGCGGGGTGGGGGGGGCGGGGGGGCTGTATAAGAAGGGAAGGGACACGCCGGAAAGGTCAATGCATGGGGATGGAGCACAAATAGGAGCATGTTCCGAAGCTCCAGAGGGGAACGCCGTTGCCTGTTCAATGGCTTCCACATGGGACACTGAACATTCCCAGATGGACGCGTCGCCATTTCCATTTCGGCGCCAAGTCCATGAAACCATTTGCAAACACCTGCCCGTGGGACTGCTTCGAACCGGAATTTTTCCCGTGATGAGCGATGCCATGTTGCATGGAAAAGTATCATGTTGGAGGGGACAAAATCATTTAGGAGCGATGCAAATTTGTATAAAAACATGGGGGGCGGCACCCCTGACCCCATATGTTATATTGCAAAAGGAAGACTTTTTTTTTTCAATGTAAGCATTGTTTGAAACACACAATTGGAGTTGAAAATCTGGTTAGCATCCGACTGGTTAGCATGGCTGCCTCACGGCGCGCAAGTGGCGGGTTCGATTTCGGAGTCAAGTATCTTTTGGGACAAAATCTTTGACATCTTGCAAAATAGAGACGATAAAACACAAGTCGACCGGGAGGATAAGTTGCCGTTATGAGAAGAAAATCGAAACGGGCCAGTGGCCGATCTTGAAAACTCATCAGGGCCATGTGAAAAAGGCGCGGCGGCCTTCTGGAGAACACATATGACTGCCGCATTTGAATTTGGGTTCTTTAATAGGAACGCAGTAGTCGCCACTGATCTTTCTTCTTTTTTTTTTTTTTTTTTTAATTGGCGGTGCCACCCGCAATCTGCTCCGACTCAAAATGGCAAAGATGATTTGAACAGATGTGATTTGAAAGGACAGGACGGGAGTGAAAACAAACGCGGGGACGTTTCCCCCTTGCGGTCATCGCAAAGACGGACTTTGCCGGCCGAGTGCCGCCAGCTGCGCGGAAATAAGACGCAGACGTTGACCTGCGCCCGAGAGCTTGCGTTTTTGTGCCGTTTGCTAGTTAGCCCCTGTTGGACTTTGCTGGGGGATCACAAACACGCCCCCCCCCCCCTCGGACCCACTCCGACGCGACATAATCATCGCAACGAGGACGGCAGATAAAGTCCTTGCCGAGAGATAAGACGAGTATGACTCATACGACGGGGGGATGCGCCGTTTGAGCACATCGTCAAATCAATCCGTTGTTTAGCTTGCGCGAGGCCCAAATATGCCAACGGCGGCGCGATAAGACGGCTAAAAAGCGACATTGTGCTCAACAAAAGGGGAGAGACGCCAATCGGGGAGTGCAGGGGGGGGCGAAACGCGACTGGCGGGATGAGGGCGATCTGTTTGGAAAATGAGCGGGCCTAACATCACGCGGGGCAGATCTGACTCAGAACACGAGTCAAAATAATGCGGAGGCGGCCTGAGAACTTGTGACTGGCTCTTCAGAGGTTCTCGCAGTCACTCGTCCACGTCTCGGGGAGGAGTTAGTCCCCTCCTCCAAATCAAGACGGCATCATCGTTTGGATGACGCGTTTTCCAAAATTTGCCATCGTGTCGCGTTGCCAGACGCGTCATCAGTTTTTTATTTGATGGCCGACGCCTTTCTCTGGTGAAGTGACATGCGCTTGGTAGCGGGAGCCCCCCTATGAAGAGGAAAACGCCGGAAAATGCCAAATACTTTTCAGAGGTGGACGAGAGCGTTCAGTCAAGTCAAGTCAACAGTATTTCTCGAGCACTTTCAAACAGCAAAGTGCTGTACATGGAGCGATTTAACATCCACAATAAACAGTAAGACGAATCGGCAATAAGATAAGATAAGATAAGATATCCTTTATTCGTCCCACACTGGGGAAATTTACAGCCTCCAGCAGCAAGAATGTATGTAGAAAGAAGAAAGGAGAGAGAAAAAAAACAACAAACATCTTTCAATTAAATACAATATGAACACAATGGATAAATCGCAGTACTATTTACAATTTTCCTAATAAATTTCCTAATAAAGGCGGTAGAAAGCACCAAGCAGTAACATCAAGAACAAATCATCAACAAGTCATGCTGAGTCAATATACAATACAAGTGAGTTTCAATCGCAGTTTTGGCACATGGGTGACGTTTCGATTCCTACATTGAGAGCGTCATGTCGCGTGACTGTACGGCAAGTGAGAAAGGACAAATGACATTTAAAAGGTTGAGGACGCAGGACGATGATGAAATGAATCAAGACGGAGGGACGATGACGGAAGGGTAGCCTGGTCGCGGACGGACCGGCAAAGGAGGGCCAAGTGCCCATCTTGAACACCCGTATTGAAATGGTGTTCTGCATTTTCTTCATGTCGATACCCAGAAAGGGGACTTTTGTTGAAAAATGACCTTGAACGAGACACCAGTCTGACCTTTGTGAAAGGGATCGAGACGCGGAATCATCCGACAAACACAAAAAAAAAATGGAGGCGTCGACAGACCCCCGAGTGCGACGCGGGCTCGGCCTCATCAGCCACCCGGACGATCATCTCCGCGTCTCCCCGTCGTGCCCAAAATGGAGGGAGAGAGACGGACGGACATGGCGCAGGCAATTGGAGTCGACATTTGCATCATTTTGGGAACGTGGCACCGGAGTGGCGCAGCTGGCTTGCGTTACGCTGGCGGGAGAACTTAAGTGATGCTAAAAAACGTTACAAGCTAGCGTTCTTCTCTGCCTGCCAGCCCTGATTGCAGCAACGCAGCCCCCCCCCTGACCCCCCAACCCCCCCTCCCTCCTCTCCTGGAGCACCACATGCCTTCTTTTGTCTGGAGTTTGTATCTGCTCCTGATAGCATCTGAGTGAGGCCTGAGTCGGTGAAGCCCCCCCCCCCCATTTAAATTTTTGGAGAGAGCGCCATGGCGCACCTGCACAGTGGATTGCATTCCTTGGCATTGGACTCGGCATGAGCCAAATTAGGATCCTAGTTCAACTGCTTGGTGCTCTCTTCCGTCTTTGATACCAATTTGGAGCAATTTTAGTTGCTCCGCGTACGGCACTCGGTCGGTGCTCTGGAAATACATTTCAGGTGAGTTGCGAGACTCGGTTTCATGCAAGATCAGTGGCGCAAGGTGTCACTTGTGGCGGAAGACGAGCAGAAGAAGACGCGCTGTCAGGAGGCCTGGAGAAGAAGCCAAGTGACCCGACGGGCTGCTCGTTTGCGCTCGATTCCTCCCATGGCGGCGCCGCATCGTTAGCAAGTCACGACCGAGCCCAAAGGCCGAAAGGCCTTTTTGCACGCCATCCAGGATGCCGCGCTTGGTTTCAAGAAAAAGAGTGGGGTAGGGGGGGGGTTGGGGAGAAGAAGTCCTTTTCACCCTGGAAGGGATGAAAGAACAAAGGTCTGTCTGTGTGTGTTTTGCTGCCGACTCCAAATGTGAGCCAGATTTGTGCGCACAGTTGCCAAGTTGCTCTCACAATACTACTTTTGCAGAAGCAATATTTGCTTCCAACTTCAACCGTTCGGGAATTAAGTCGTTGACACAATAGCGCGTGTTATGGCCCTGACGTATGCTGCATTTGCCTGCTTTTCTCTCTTGGGCCAAATAGAACCAAAAAAGAAATCCATTTTGCAGCCTTCAATTGCTTTGGCCCCCCGATTTCTATTAGCGCAATTCTCGCATGACGTTCGGCCTCCTTCCCGTGCCGACGCGGTCTGGAGCGCACGGCGACAAACGCCAACGCCAGCGATTCACGCCTTCGGTTCTAGTTTCTCATTTTGCGTCCGAATAGCGGGAATGAGTTTGACCGGCAAAGTCAAAAACCAGAACGGGCTTCCGATAATTGACTTCCTGTCGTAATGGCGGAAAGGCGACCTGCCATTTGCCCGCCTCTTCCTGCCTGCCTGCCTGATGGTTATCTGCAGCTGGGGTCGTTCCCGCCATAAAGACTCATTAAGTCGCTGCTCTTCATCGGAAGAGTCACCCTGAGAACCCGACCCCCCCCCCCAAGGGCCACTTAGGAGGTTTGTCTTCCGGCAACGGAAACCCAAAAGGCGCATTTTATTGAAAACAATAACTCAAGCAGTCCTGTAGGTGGCAGTACAAAGGCCTCATTAACTTCCAACCACAGTAGAGACCATCAAACAGGCATCTTAACAACTAAGGCGGGGGGGGGGCATTAATGCTCAGTTTGACGAGACGCAACCTCATCAGCGTCGTCAAATCGGTTCATTGGGGAGATGCAACTCATTACATGGTGGAAGAGTAAACCAAAAAAAGTCGCCGCCATTTGCATTTGAAACGCCGATTTGACAGTGACGGCTCATGAAAGAAAAAAAAAAAAGGACTCGGCTGCGGCGTCATGACCTACATCTGCGCCCAAGGAATGCCACCGACGCTTATCTCATGTCGCGTGTGGCCCGGGGAGCCACATCACAAACAACACAAAGACTCCAAGATTTTTGTGCGACTGTTGCAAATGCTGGTCGTAGAGCAGGAAGTGCTGCCTCGCACGCAGATCGTGACCCTTGATGGGACGCACCAAAAGCCGCAACACGCCGCTGCGGGAAACCTATCGGGGATGCCTGCCAAGTTAATAAACAGAAGATTTCTCATGTCCATGATTTCCTCTGGGACAAATTAGCCTGGACAATGGTCCGGCCTTGAAATCCCCACCACTGGAGGGAGGGTGTCCATTAAAAACGAGTCAATTAGCATCTGAATCGGCTCGGGATAAGCTACGGCACCATCGGATCGTCATTGGATCCATAAAGGCAGAGAGGAGCGGCATGCGTGTTCTTTTTGTGCGCTTCCCCTCCTTGCTTGCGCTGCCACCGACGGCTGCCGCTAGCATGCGCGCTAGCATGCGCGCTAGCATGCGCGCTAGCATGCGCGCTAGCATGCGCGCTAGCGTGCGCGCTAGCTGCAACGTGTTTAGCATTCAAGTCATCTCTTTTTACGAAAAGTCCACGCACCGAACTGTTGAACAAATACATCGAAGCCTCTGTTTGACAACAATGGATTGTATCCGATTTTTGGGGTTTGTTTTTCCAACGCTTGGACGAGGCCCGATGGTCCATTCCGCACGTTTGTTGTACCGACTCGGGTTAGCGTGAGGCAGTCGTGTCACTTGAGAGCAAATCAAATTCACTGAAGCATTGGCGGAGCGGCCCCCCATTGGCGTTTACCACATTGGAGAGTGTCATAAATCGAGCGCTCAAACCGCGACCTTCAAAGCCGTTCGCAGCGGAGGCAAAACGGCTCCAAAAGTGTTGATTCAAGGCGCCCCGAATCATTTCTTCGCAATTCGTCCTTGAGATTAGAAAAAAAAAAAACGTATTCATTCTTTTTAGTCTTGATAAAAGCCCCCGGAACAGCATCTGGTTCATCTCCTTTATCTGAACAAGGCAAACAACTCGGCTAGATGAGCTACATAATAAAAGAGACAAACAGCAAGCATCCCACAGACACCCCGCAGCCCCCCCCCCCCCCCCCCACACACACACACCCAAATCTCCCTTCTTCATTTATGATGAATGAACAAGGCCGCAAGAGTCCTTGAGGATTGGGGCGAATTGTGTGTGTGTGTGGGGGGGGGGGGGGGGGGGTTAGGAAATGCCATTGGCCTATCTGTCTGAATTGTTCTCAATGGGCCGTGATTTCTACGAGGCCGTGCAGGAATGCGCGCGTGCATTTGGCCCGAAAAGAAGGAACCGTGAAACGACGGACCAATTATTACAGTCGCCTGCAAAACGAGGGCACATGTTACTCTTTGAGACACTTTTGTCTCTTTTTATTTTCAAAACGTTTGCCCGGAATATTCTTGACATACGGACGATAATCTAAAAAAAAAAAAAAAAAAAAAGAAATTCCCTCCTATTCTCCCCGGAAACGCCGATTCCTTTCTTCTCCAAATGAATTCATTATTTCCCCCCCCCCCCCCCCCCCACACCACCCCCTATTTGACTCAAGGTTAGCTGGGTTGGCACACAAGGACATTCCTGGGGGCGGGGGTGGGGGGGCGGCAACGCTTGGCTGCCACTAAATAAACGGAGACGTTTTATGGGTAGCTGGCGATCGTAAAACGGGCCGATATGACAGCTCCGAAGGAGGGGGGGGGGGGGGGGGGCTTAAGAGCAAAAGATGGCAAATGTCGAGCAATACTGACAGGCATCCCCCCGGATCATTTTCGACTCATTTTTGTGCATTTCTTTTTCTCAGGGTGGGGTGATCACGAAAAACCTCCAAGGAAACCATGGCAGGAACACCCGCGCCGTGCCGGAGGAAGGCAGGCGCGGCAAACTCGCACTCGCCTAGCACACGGGACTTCAGATGTCAGGGGGGCAGGAGGGGGGGGGGGCAAAGCACCGTTTGCCCGACCTTGAGCGAGTATGCCCCGCCCCGAAAGTAAATCCGGCAAGTATAGATTCACCAGGGGAAGAAAACAGCCCGGGGTGAGGCGCTAGCAGAAAGATGCGGGTCTTTCCTTTTGACCTTTGCCCTTTTGCATCTCTCCGTTGTCAGGGGCCAATCAGACAGAGGCAAAGGCAAATTGCACGCAGATGGCTTGTCTCAATGGCCGTTTGGCACAACTCTTGAGTGCCGGGGATTGTCTTGCCTGCTTGGCTGGGTTTCGACCTCCGCAAAGGCGGCTGCAGGAACCGTACAAGCCGGGCCGGGCCGTCAAACGTGCGCAGACAATACGCTGGAAAACAAAAGCCGAGCACGAAGGAATGCTACGCGCTAGTCTCGATCGCTGACAGCCAAAAGACCGCGGCGTGATTTAAGCGCGCCGTCACGCTGCGGTGGGTCGGGCTCAGCGCCCGCGATGTGATCTCCCCCGCCCCCCTCCCCCCCCCCCCCCCTCATCTCTCACGACTGTTCTTTCACATCGCTCCTTATTAAAAGGGTCCAAGCATGCCCCGGCATTCCTAATAGAGGCGATTTACACTCGCGGATGACCCCGTCGCTCAATCTCCACTCGCTGGGCCCTCCGCCCAAGGTCACCAGTCCCCATAAATGAGGGGGGGGGGGCCGTCCCTTTAAAATATCAACGCTATAAGGCCGGCCAGCCACTGCCAAAGCGCTCCTCTTCATGATGGAGGACTCGTCGACTGTACCGAAGAGGAGGAGGAGGAGGAGGAATGCTGCGCGTGAATTATTAAAGGCAAGATCAGAGTGGAATATTTTGATACCCAACGTCCTCATAAATAATTCGAAGAGCGGCAAAATTAATAACCTTGTTCTTCGTGTAAAGCAGAAGGGCTGGTGTTTGTCTCCAGGGGGGTTGTGGTGTAAGATCTCAGACTAGGGATCTATTTCGCGCTGATTTTCACTACGGCGGGCCGAGGGGAGCGCCCTGATGTAGTCGCCATGCGTTGGGACGGCGCCGGATCGCGTATTCCCTTTGATGCGCTCGGTCAAAGGCGGGTCCGTAGAGAGGCTGCGCTGGGTGTGGAATGCGCAAGGTTGCGGGCTAGCGTGTCCAATTATCTGGTGTGAGAGGAGCCGGCCAATTAGAGGACCCGGAGACCCCCGTGGAGAGACAGACGGGCAGGGCTAGCGGACAGAAATATTGCCCGAGGAGACGTCGTCAGCGAGGGGGAAACTGCTTACGAAGGACGTTGTTGAGGCGTGCGCTAGCGAGTCACCTCGAGCCGGCTTCTGCAGCGGTGAAAGCGCGCCATCGCAGTCGGGTGTTGAAATTTGTCCTGGGGAGTTGCTTTTCCACCATGCGGAATTCAAACACGAGAGTCGTGCGAGCCCCAACGACAAATACAACGCTCCGCCCCAGAATAATGCAATCGGTACAATCGCGCCGTCGGACGAGCAGAAAACGAGATCAACAAATGCAAGCGATGAAGGAGGATGTCAACATTTGTTAAGGACATCGTTACAAAAGGAAAAATATCGAAACTGAGCCTGGAGCAGCACAAATAAACAAAAGAACAGACAACCCCCTGCCCCCCCCAACCCCCCCCCCCCCATCTGTGAAAACAAAACCTCCTGCGCTGAGGTAATGATCTCATCTTTCCGCGTCTCTCGACTTGACCAGGTAAAGCGATTTTGGCAGACGCGCCGGGAGCGAGCGTCTAATTGGACGCAGGAGAGAGCAGGAGGCGGCCACCCGCGCCAACTTGCAGCTCATTGGCTGCCGTCCCGACAGCATCGGGACGGAGGCGAGAAGAGCCGCCGAGGCTGCGGTGTAAAGTCGAAGATAAGAAGCAGAGTCTTGCTGTTGACAGGCACCCCCAGGCGGAAAAAAAAAAAAAAATGATGATTATAACTCATGCCAAGAGGCAGCCGGCCAAATCGTTGACTGAACAACGTGTAATTGGGTTATTACTTCATTAATAATAGCGTGTAGCCAAGTGAAACAAAAGCTCTTTGTGCGGCTGCCACCGTTTGCCGTGATTTACGTGGGACATACTCTCGCGCTTCAGCAAATCAGTCTGTATAGTTCCCGGTACCTCTCATCGTGTCCGGTTTGCAGACCTGGGCCAGCGGGTGGCGGGGGAGCAGCAGCCCAGAGCGCTAAGTTGGGGGCAGGCCATTTCAAGATTTGAAAACAAATCATGGAATCTTCCAGAAAACTGGTTTTGGCAAGCCAGTGAAGGGATGCCAGAGTAGGAGTAGCAGCCAAGAGGTGAGCGGCGGCATTCTGGAGCGACTGGAGACGCTCGATGGAGGAACGGCTGACTCCAAAGTCAGCCGCATGAGATCCTGAATAAGTGGATCTCAAAGTGCTCACCCGACAAAAGGAGACGCTTGACTTGAGCCAGCTGCCCAAGATTTAACGACGGTCTGTTTTATCACCCCCCCCCCTCCCCTTTCCTTGATCATCTGTGTGTCTGAACAAAGCTCACTCATTTGAAGAATGTCTGCCGACTCCTTCAATGTCTCATTTAAGACTTTAGCAAATTGAAGGCTTCGGAGCTGCGACAACCACGGCGCAGTCAAGTCCAAACAGGGGCATCTTGAAGTTTTCAGGCAAACTGTGTAATTCCGGACACCGCAGGAATGGAGCCACGACTCAAGAAAAAAAAAAAGAAAAAAAAAGAAAAAGGAGTGAGACAATATTGAAACACCGCCCAGAAATACGAAAAGGGAGATTCTGCCATCATACGCCGCAGTAACTACAAGCTAGTCTCTGAGGTCTTGGCGAGCACCTGCATCAAAGATTAGCACCTGATTAGCATCCCGGAAGACGATCCAAGATGACCCCCGCCCCTCGATCAAAGCCGCGCCCGTCAATGTTGTCCGAGGGCAGACAACAGCTGCAAATAACACACGAGGGAGGCTCGGCTTGTCGGATGTTTACAGCCGGCTCCCCCGGGCGCTAGCCAGTAATTAGCCCAGCGTCCACTTCACATGCTCACCGCTAACCCCCCACGACCTGTTTCTCGACTCGCCGCCGCTTCCCGCGAGCGTTGTAAACGGCGCTTTGATCAAGGGGCAGCGGCGCTGATGTTTTATACATGCGCTCATTCGGGCTCCTCCGCGCGCTAATGCGTCGTCATTTGGAGAAGAAAGAGGCTCTCCGCGGCCGCCCCGCGATTGCTCCGCGATTGCTCCGCGATTGCTCCGCGGTGGCTCTTCGAGGCGAAGACGCCGGCGCGGCAGCGATGTGCCGAGAATTGCATCCGGAAAGGAAAGTTTTCAACATCAGACTTTGATGTCGGGGGCTCCGCCCACATGAGAGGGCGCGGGCAAAAGCGGCTACGCTATTTAGCGCCGCCGCCTCCATGCCTTTGCGTGCCTGCTCCTGATCAGCGCTCGCGACTTTTGAGGTGCGTGTCGGCGGCTGCGACGAGCTCAACTCAGCCCGGCCGCACTCGGCGATGCAGTTTTGCCCGAGGACTTAGCGCTCCATAATGGAGGGACCGCTCTTTGTCTGGAATTTCAATGACGAACAGCGCTGATGCTTTTACAGCATGCGTCGCGCACAGAAGCCAGTTATTAAGTCCGCCCTACTTTCTTGAGTAGTCATCAGCGCTGACCGCAGCCAAGAAAGCTTCTCTCCTTTGTTCTCCGGCACGCCGCCGTCGCCGCCATTTGTCTTTAAAGTCGACTGCATCCTGTGGCAAACCACATCGATGACTTCTTCACACACGCGCGTTTCCCTATGGGGACGCGTGGATTTACTTGCTAATCATAAATTTATTTTTTTTTGAAAAAATGTGCGCATGAGCGAGTCTTCACATTGTATGGAAATTCAAGTGAATGATTTGCAGCACACATGTAAATGATCAACAGAAGACATCAATAACCATCAACATAAAGTACTGCGCATTCCTAACGATGTGAATAAATCAGTAAATCCGTCCACGTCGTGACATCCCGAGTTTTTTTTTCTTTCCCCCCGCCCCCCCTCCTCAGAAGGTTTCATCCAGTCATTCCTCATTAACAAACGCTGATTTATGCCGCAACCAGAATCCCCAACGCGCCCAAAAGGACCGCACAAACATTCACCGCAGCTAAAACAAGATACATTGGATGTGCGGCAGGCAGGCTGGGCGGAAAATCGCAGGCGAGCGTTTCAGCAAAATCGGGCCTTGAATGCGCGATCACGCTTTGGGAGGGGGGGGGGAGCAGCGTGTGCATACTGTACACTTGTACAGCGTATATGAAAAAAAAGCACCCTTGCCCTTAACCCATCCCAGCAAAACCTTGAACTCTCACCTCTCTACCCCCCACACCCCCCCAAAAAAAGAAAAATTAGCACTCTTAAAGCCACTTTGCAAGCAAGTCAAGGTCAACCACTTGCTCCGGCTCTCAATTAAATAAAGCAGCCATTAGTCTCCCGGCAAATTGCCGTAATCTGACTAAGAAACGAAGCCTGTGTGCCATTGTGGAAGCCAGCCAGAGGACGCCCTTGCGGTGCTTTCGGCTTCTGCCAAGCGGTGAACCGCTCCCAGATGAGAGGAAAGATCACCCGCTCCCATCTGCTCGTGGGAAGAGAGGAGGAGCAAAAAAAAAACAAAAAAATAAAAAGGAGCGAGAGCTTGAAAGCGCACCTCCGTCCCAGGTAATGACAGAGCGCAGGATTCCAAATGACTAGGTGTGCGGCGGGGAACATTTTGGAAGGATGAGTCAGCTAAAAAAAGGAAGGCAAGTTGTCGGTTCCATTTCCGGCCTTTTCATCCCGGCAAAAGGAAACGTGACCTCCAAGTTGCATTTGAAGGGAAAAGTTCAAATGAAGCTGCCAGGAGATCTGAAGTCCAGTCCAGTCTGGTCTAGTCGCAGACGGAGCCCAGGAGTGCCTCGCGACTTCACCCGGTGTTAATAATAGAGCTCGGTCTGTTTGCCGCACTTCATCACCATACCTCACACTTGCTGTATCTCAACACAAGGCCATCCCACCCGCACACCTCGAGATAAACCCGAGGGGGGGGGGAGTCTGGAGAGATACTTCATCATTATCTCCAGGTAAGTGTGAATGATCGCCACGCCCCGGTAATGACTCGCTCTCCCCTCGAGGTATCGCAGTTTGCAGCGCCACTTGTCGCCGTCTCCATCCGTCAGCCCAACGTCCGGCTCGGCGTGGGCCGTCAACTCCCGGCCGGCCTTAATGGCTTCGGCTCGGTCAAATCGTCCTCGGATGGGGAAGACGTGAATTCTCGTCACCCCTGAAATAGCCTTAGCTCGTGAGATTCAACCGGCATCGGATGTTGGTGAAACCGCAGGAGGTCCCAATGATACGATGGACCGATATTCCGTGCCAGGGGGAAAGGCAGTGACAATCTGGACATGCTGGATCCTCCGATGATAGGACGCGATCATCAGGATCACTCAAGAGTTTTGGGGCGCTGAACTCAAAGCACAAAAGACACAAGGAACCAAGACTAAAGACCATGGGAAAGGATTTCAAAACCCAACGTGACCATTTACAGACCGGATCCTCTTCAGGAAATGCCACATGGGAAAGGACACCAGTTCAAGCGCCATGACAAAAGTCCAATGAACTCAGCAAAGATGGAAGGATTAAAGATTTGGAGCTTTCCGACCCGAATCCCGCAAAGACGGGCCACATCCCTCAACCGCAGATCTCTGGGAACGGGTCAAAACGACGCCACCGACCGCAATGCCCCAAAACTCAACCGAGGCACTTTGGAGATTCACGAGCCGGACCTCGCAGACGATCCGGCACCCTAAGTCAGAGTTAAGCCTCATTTCTCCGGGGAAAACTTTCCAATGACACGATTGAGCAGTTTTGGGATTTATGCAAGCGAGAGACGTGCTCGCTCAGGCTAAAGGAAATTTGTCGCAGGCCCCCGCAGACGCATGTTCAAGCTCAAGTCTCCATCTCCCGCCCGGCTTCCCTGCGATGTCACGAGTTTAAAGTTCATCGAGGGGTGAAGGTTCAGTCCCACCCCCGCGTCCCAAACACCACCTCCCTTCCCAGGTCGACCCTTCGCTCCCTGCGTGTCTGAGTGCAAGAAGACCCCCTCGGGGATCGACCTGTTCCTCCCCCCTGACAAACAAACACGCGCTCACCCCGCATACCTCCCTTTGACGGACACTCTGCAGGTGTCGCGTCACGCCAAAGTCGTGAGCGCAAAAATGTGGACCCTAGAGTTAAGCGGCGGCTAAAACTTGTCTCATTTTTATTCTTTGCTTTTTGGCTCATCTTGAGACTTGATTTTTAGCACGCGAGTAAAAAACAAAAAACAAAAGCGTCCTTCGCTGCGGCAACGGCGGCCCCTTCAACCCGCAGGACCGTGACAGCTTTGAGCCATCACCAAGATGGATGTCTGCGTCCTACACGAGACCTTTTAATTAGCTCCGCTAGCTGCCTTTTATGAACTGCGCACACAAAGGCTCACTCACAAAACACGCAAGATTGCCCGCAAGCATATAAGCAGCAACAACGAAAAAAAAAAAGCTCAAGGTACTCATCATGCCATCCTAAATCTCTGGCGTTGATTGCAAACAAACATTGCCACAAAGCACTCCTTTTGTCCGAATGAATTTCCACCACAGCATCCATCACGAGACGCGCATTGGCATGAGATTGCACAAGCGTACCTAACGCCGCGTCGGCCGAACGTACACCCGGTCGGGGGTGGGGGGGGCGGGCCTTGCGTCCCTTTCTAAAAAGCACCGGGTGCAATTTAGCCACGTCCACGGAGCAACTTGATCATCGCGTGCAGTGTTAACCACGCGGCCGCACAAAAAGCAGAGGCGAAGGCGGCAAAGTACATCTGTCACACGGCTGGAACAAACAGAGCGGCCCTCTCAAGACAACCCCGCCAGCTGTTCCCCTTGACTTCACAGAGTTAGTTTATAGCTCATTGTGTAACCGCAACCCCCCCCCCCCCCCCCCGCCATCCCATCACCCCTTCGTCTTGTTTTTCCCCCTTTCTCTATTTCAATTTGCTCGGATAGACCCGAGTTACAAAAGGAGGTCAGTGTGTCGATGCCCGCGAGGGCCTTAGTAGACTACGGTGACGGAACATTAGCGTCGACATCCAAGAGGACGGACGGGGATGAGCGCTTTCCGCTCTTGGTGAACGTTTACGTGAAACCATTTTAAAAGGATACACGGATAAAAGCTGAGTGGCTTTGGCTGACGTTTTACATGACGGCGGCAATGTTGGAGGCTAAAGCTAACATCCAGCCATTAAACCCTTGAGTGTTAGCGCCACTGAGTGCAACCATCTTCTTTTTTTCTCATCTTATCTCTCTCCCTGACCTTAACTACAAAATGTCGCTCTAACCGTCATCCAAACAAGAGCCCGAACTCTACTCGGAGGCTTCGGCCTACGCTAACTTAGCTCCTACACCTAGCCTCAAACCTAGGTTGAACTGTAAACCTAAACATAGTGCTAAACCTGAAACCTCGCCCCAAAACCAGAATCCAAGTCCTCCATTTTGAGCATTGTGAGACAAGTAACGCTTTTCTTCTTATCTTATCTTATCTCACTGTAATTTAGGCCCTTCACGTGACTCAAGCCGTCAAGGTAATGTTAACCATAAGCATAAATTTAATGACAAAGCTAAACGCTAATCCTGACTATAAAGTATTTTTTTTCACATTTGAACTTTGGGGGTTGGGGCTCAGGCTTAGCCTTCAGGTTCAGTTTTTAGAGCATTCCCAGCCAAGGGTCTTTGCCAAACGCTACCTTAGCATGTAGCTACGACTGTGAACCCAAAGTTGTCGGCCTGATGTGAAATTTCCGCTTCCGCGAAAAACTTTCACAACATAACTCGGAGGACAGGCTGCTACATGATTTGTTTATCGGCCCACTCCTTACGATCCAAATATAAAAAGTATGTGACTGTAACAAAAAAGAAGAAGTGAAGCAATAAAAGTGTATGCGACAGCGCCGAGTGGGTTCTTACGTTTTTGACGACTCATTTCTTAGGGGCGCTCCCCACGGAAATAAATGCCTTGCTTATCGCCGCGGCTGAGAATACCGACAGTGCTATCAATGTCAGGTGCACTCTGCGTAACACGATTCGCAGTCGCTCAATCCTCATCCTACTGCCGCGGGGGGGGATGGGGGGGGGGGCCTAACAATAATAACGCTCCTCACTGGCAGGCGAGAGTCAAACAGATTCAATTTCACTCGTATCTGGTTTCAACGCATTTTTCTCTCTGCTGCGCCAGCCGTAACTGAATACGCCTTGTTGCCCTCTCCCCCCTCAGGAGAAATCTTCTGCCTAGCAGGCTCACGGATAGCAAGCGAGAACTTTGACTGCCTCTGCATGGAGGTTGGGGGTGGGTGGGGACGGGGGGGATTCACAGGAGAGAGAGAGAGAATCTGAACGGCACATACGGATGGAGAGATGGGTGGTGAAAGCAAGGTAGAAATCAATGAATGTGTCCTGAGGTCCAAATGTACAATTTTTTTTTTCCATTCCTTGTTTGGAGAAAAAAAAAACTGGCAGCCGAGGAGGTAAGAAACATATCTTCAGGCGCAACCCGAATCTAACCGAAAGCAACAATAGCCATGCAGCCGTACTCTCGTTTTATTGACTCAAAGCCCGAAAATACCTTTGACCTTTGTGGAGTCTGGCCCGAGTTTTCATCTTAAAATTTGGTCGTCAACTTGCAGGAAGTTGTGTCCGGAGCGAGTTCTCGGGTGGAATTGCGCAATGCTTTGAGAAAATCTCAAGCCACGGGAGGTCGACCAGGCGCAAGGACTACTGAAATCCATCCTAAAGCCCCCCCCCCCCCCCCCCAACAAGATGGCGCTTTCCATGGATCTCAAGGGACAATCACCCGGTGGTTCCCATTTCTCGTTTTGGACATTTCTGTCCAAATTCAAAGAAACGACAGCGTATCTCTGCGCACGCTTTGGTCGGACCGCCGACAACTCGCTGCGGCGTCGACGGCAAGGAGGAGCGCATGTAAAGGACGGCACAGTGGCTCTTTTGTGGGCCGCGCCGTCCTGTTTGCGTCCGCTAATGAGCGCGTCCAACTAAACTAACACACTCGCACGAAGCTTTGCTTAGTCTGCGCCGCTCTCATTGTGTCGTCCGCCGGGGCCATAAATAGCCGCGGCCAAATGCTACAACATAAACTCGAGAGCGAGTTGCGTCCCCTCGGCAGCATCTGCCACGCAGTAAATCTGCCTGCAGCCTGCAGCTGTCAACAGGAAGCCCAGAATGACCCCCCCACCCCCCACCCTCCCCCACACACACACACACTAGCGTCTTTCATCTGTCCACGACTGGCCCAAGTCCAGTCCGGCATCTCTTTTGCGCTCGCTTATCAATAGGCTTGCACAATTCATTGAATTTCAGCCTTTCTCAACTTTAACTGGCGGGAAATTACAAAAGAACCCCCCCCCCTTCCTTCCCCCCCCCCCACCCCTTTGCATACCTGCTAACTAATAAGCTTCAAGTCGGCCTTGCAGAACGTACGTTATGTGTTTCATGATCAGCAGGCTTGAAAGAAGCAAATGAAATTGCTCTTTGGATGGTTTGTAAACATTAAAAAGGGCCTCGCTGGAGTCCGGGGGGTGAGTGGGGGGGGGTGGGGGGGGGGCGCTTTAGAGGGGGGAAAAGGCTCTCTGCTTTTTGTCCACGCTGTCTATGTTGCCACTTTGCACATTTTTCCACCCCTCCAGCACGTTGGCAGAACATTTGCAAGCAGGCTTCTCTTTTATTGTCGGCGGGCGGGGGGGGGGGGGGGGCTGAGCACGCAAACGTATTATTCTTGGACCAAAGACATGAACATTGAGAGGGCTTGGGCTCGACTCTGATGTCAATTTCAATAAAATCTCCAGAAGCCGTGCCGGAAATCACACAGGAAGTTGACCGGGATGCTTTGCGGTGGCCATTTTCGGCTCGGTTTCGGACATGTTCAGGTGTGACTTTCAACAACGTTGAGAGTTTTTGTGTTCGACAGAGACTCGCGGCAATGTGGACTCCAAAAAGCAGCGATACTCTCACGACATGTTGGAATAAAATGCAGCCGGAGCGAACGCAAACTTGTCCGCTGTCCTGCGCACCCCAAAATCATTCAGCGCGTCTTATTAACGCGAGTGATGAAACAGGAAGACAAAGCGCATGACACATGGGTCGCGGTGGGGGGGGGCGGGGGAGGGCGGGTGGGGTTTTTTGTTGCACCTCAAGGTCTGTCAGGCAAAAGGGACGGCCGGGGCATGCTCCTGTCCTGGTGCCAGGCTGCCATCTGTGCCCGCAGTTAATGAGGGCGATGAAGCCCCCCCCCTGCATCGTGACTCCAGCAGAGCCTCACCACAGCGCCACTTTTATGTGGAGGCGACATGATGGACATCAACAAGGGTTTTTTTTGGGTGGGGGTGTCACTCGCCACTTCTTTCAAGCATGCCAGACGCTCCGAGTCCAAACGGCAGTGCAGGGGCTTGGAAATAAATGAGTGGCCAAATGCAGAAGCCGCTGACCCTGGGTGCCATTAGCCCTTAATTACCAGGCAATTCTTCCATGAGCCTGGGGGGTTGGGGGGGGGGGGCATAATGAAAAGCAACAATGGAGAGAAAAACATTTTGTCAACTCCATTATAGGATTATTTCGACTCGCCGGCCGTGGATGCCGGTCTCCATTTTTTTTTTAAGCGCTGCGCCGTTTCGACATGCGCAAGAGGCGCAGTCGCAGGCGAGCCTGTGCCAAAATGGATGCGCAGCCGCTTTTAAAGCACAATTGCCACCAATTTTCGCCTTATTCAATAACGCAAACATCCCCGGCGACGGTAAAAAGGCTCACTAAATTCCAAATTACACATGAAAGGCGATAGGAAGAAAGCAAAATATTTGTCTCGGGGAACCGCAGCCTTTTTTTTTTCACTGGAGGAACGCAGGCCGGTATTCCCGGGTGCAGAGTCCATCTCTCCGCACCAGTTGATGGGGGGCGGGGGGGGGGGGGGGCTTTAACGGCGGGCTCCGTTGAGGCACTCATCGCTGATTGTCAATTAGAGCGTTTGTCTCCTGTGACCTTCCGGCTCGGAGACTTTCCCGAGCCGCTGACAGACGACGAGCTACTCGCTTCGTCATCAGGACTCTTTAACATTCAACCGATAAGAAGCCAAAATGATGGTTTTTGGTTTTTAGGCAACGCCCGTACTAAGATATTGTCGAGATGCCCCACCCCCATTTTCAAACCGCAAAAAGCCTTTGTTGTGGTCCGGCCCGGGGCGGCACAACGACTGGCCCCAGAGCCTGACGGACCCGTGACACGACGGTTCTAAACCTCAGCCGGGATTGTTCCGGCGAGAGCACTTTTGCATCTGCGTCTTTCTTTTGAATAGCTCGCCTACGCCCCGTTTCTTCCAGGCCTTGACGCTTATGGCCCGCGAGCTGACAGCGGCATTGTGGTGAGGCGAGAACGAGGGAGGAGTCGTCGGGGGCTTCGGTGGCGGGAGGCCATCGGGACACTCGGGGAGGAGAAGACAAGCTGAAGGGGACCCTTGAGAAATGGCAAACCACAACAACGCTTCAACAAGGGCTGCAGTCATCCGCTGGAAAGGAGCAAGAAAGAGTACGGGAGAGCGCACAGGCCGGGGGGGGGGGACAAACTCAACTCACGGAAGAGGGACGACCGAAAGCCGCGCCGCCGACATTGACATCTTGCACAGCGGGAGGCGGACAAACGAGAAGTCTTTGTGGAAGTAATCCAGAAATACTTGGCTGGGTCAGCCCAAATACCGACAAGTTGCCATGATGTTTCTGGGGCAATAAATATCACAAGAAGGAGATGAAGCTGACGGGAATTCAATGGGAGGAAGGAGAAAGGTGGGGGTCTTTATTATCGGGAACTGATAAAGACAATCGCGAGAAACTTTTGTTGACTCTGAGACTCCCTGCTCGCTCGCTGCAGTCAGAGCAGGACATCCACACCCAGCAAACGCTGTTGGGTAGCCTGTTTTCAAGGAGGGGGGGGGGTCCCGTTTCGTGCGAAATGAGCAATTTGTCGAAAATCACAACCGATTTCTTTCACAGATGCTCAGAAAAGTGTGCTCGGGTGTGTCATTTTCATGGCGCTCTGTCGACAAAAAGAATTACAGAGAAGCAATTCAAAAATGGCGACTCCCCGAACAATCACACAAAACTCCTCCTGGCCTTCATCCTACGACCAAAATCCTTCACGGAAGGAACGCTTGGCAGACCCCCAAAAAAATCCTCTGTGACGCATCGGCAATGATATGCGGCGGCCATGATGGATGCGCTGACGGCCGCACCTGTTCTGGAGTGATCAGCCAACGTCGGCGCTAAAGCCTCAAAGGGATCGAGTAAGCGCTAGCCGCTTGCCTAATGGCCGTCGAGAGAGCGACGGGGGGTCGCCGTTCTCCCCCCCCCCCCCCCCCCCCCCCCCCCCCGCCGCCGGCGTGGACAGTAAATCCTTCCTCAACAAGGCTCCTGACTGTCGTGACAGCCGGAGTGGGGAAAAATAAAATCCAAACCCTGACGGCTGTGCAACACGAGCGCTTTTGGTAACACAACAAGAGACGGTAGCTAATGGTTTTAAAGGCTAAATCCCCTTCTGTCAGGTCCACAATTGCCGCCAGTGAGTCCTCGCTACAGCTGCGAGCTTCGTTTTCCTGCGCGTCCCATCTCTACGCGAGCACCGCTTTGAAAACCGGGTCAGAATAGCCGCTGGCCGGGGCCGCCCGGGTTCCTCGGCTCCAATTTATGTGTGAAGTCAACGGCAAGGTGTTGAAACTAACGAGCAACACGTTCTCTGATATTCTCAACACCCGTTTCCAAATATCAACATTTAGCCCAGGACATATTTTGACATCATTTAGTGTCCGTCGTCCATATGCCAAACGGGAGCGCCTGGCATTCCTGGACCGTCACCCAGATGGCAATTTTTCGTATTAATAGCTCGGAGAACGGCAGTCAGGCTTTAGCCGGCCTCTGAGGCTTTGGTGGCGCGCGTCTTACGGGTCACGTCAAGGACAAAAAAAAAACTAGCTTGGGAACTATCAGAACCTTCAAAGGGTCAAAGGTCAAGAGCGCATTGACAAAAAGGCCAGAAGCTGAAGAGCCAGGCCCCGAGTTTAGGTCAGACGTTTTGAAAGGTTAAGAAACGTGGGTGCCACAATGCCAAGGTCTTTGCGCATTTTTGCAACCCGGACGTTTGCAAACATCGGCAAAGCTGAAGAACAGAGAGGGGCGGCGGGTATCGAGACGCACTTTCAAAGCGCTCAACTTTTACCAGTGGGCATATAAGCCGGCGGACTCGGTCGGACGCGCGCATCTGCGACCAATGAGCCGGAGGCGCGGCCCATATACGCCGCTACGGATCATTTAGCGCGCGGCAGAGGGGGGCGGGGCAAGAACAAGTGAAAGCACGTGTGGCATTTAGGAGTTCGAGGTGCGCGCAAGCGTGACGATAAATCCCCAAAATGTTCTCTGGCCAACTTCAACACGCCATCCATCTTTTCCTCCGGGAGACGGCTCGGAGCAAACGGTCGTCGGCCGCATGCGCGGTGCGCGCCCGAGTGGCAAGGAAGGCCTTTCCTGACGGCAAATCTTTCAACTTTCCCGACTGGCGCCCAAAGAAATAAGAAGAAAAGAAAAAAATTAGCATTGTTCCGTTGGCGGGACACAAAGTGCGCATTTCATTTGAATTTGCCGACAATGCGGAGTTAATCCCGCGTGACCTGCGGCCCCGGGGGTCGCCGCATGTTCCCGTCAGCGCCATTCACACGGCGGCGCTCTTTGTCTGCCGAGGACGGCGGAGTTTAAAAAGGTCGACTCCACCTCGAAATTACCGGCGCTCGCCACCCCTCCCCCCCCGGTGTTCTGGATCATCTGCCGCATTGGCACACCGCCGTACTGACGACACGCTATACGGCGGGCGTCGTCCCCAGGCATTATAAACAACAAAAATAAACAACAGCAAAAACAGAAAAGAAGAAGCTGGCATGCTTCATCTTGTCATTTAAAAACTGGCAGCTCGTGCACGGTAGCGGTTTTCCTCCGGCGAGGCGTCCGCAACTCATCCCAGGAAGCGGCAATGACCCCCCCAAATCATAAAATCTAATTTTACCGCCGAGCGGTTTGGACTTGAAGGGTGACTGAGGCAACGGTGGGAGGACCGGGCGAGCGAGCAAATGAAAGACAAATCGCAGCAGCAACAACAACAACACGCCAGACCGGTCGCTCGCCCTTAGCGTGCCGCCTCAGCTTTGTCCCCAAGAAATGCCGGCAAACCGAAATAGAAGAGACCGACGCCGTCATTCTGACGCATACGCAGACTAAAACCGGATCGACCAAACGAGCCTTTCAATTAGCCACACACGAAACGGCGAAAAAAAGGGAGCCGGGTGTTAATTACACAATTTGTCTGGCTCCCTAGGGGGGGGGGAGCAAAAACGCTGCCCGTGTCGACAAGCGGGAAACGGCGCTTTTAATTAGCGGGGCTTCATCAAGGCGTCTCTCGGTGCACTTAGCAAAACGCCGCGTTCATCAGTCACGCGACGCATCGCCGCCCATTTCTGCGGCCGCGACGAACAAAAGCCCCCAATTAACGCCGAGTGCTGGTCGCGTTAGCTCAAAAAGCTGCTTCAGCGCTTGTTTGGATTCGCAATTACTAGTCATAGAAACCACCACCTACCCCTACCCCTAACCCTAACCCCCAATCCCAACCCCTACCCCTACCCCCAACCCCAACCCTAACCCACCCCCACCCCTACCCCCTACCCCTAACCCCCTAACCCCCTAACCCCTAACACCCTAACACCCTAACCCCCTAACCCTAACCCTAACCCTAACACCACAAAGTCCATCTGAACCCCCCCCACCCAAAAAAAAGCCCTTCACCGTACATCTGAGGCCCCAAAAGGAGTTTTGTGTTCCCTCATGTCCCCGAAAACACACCCGCGTCCCCATGAAGTGCGCCCCAGCCCCTAAAAGGCCACCGTGAAGCACACTCAAGCGCGCGTGGGGGGTGTTACGACCGGGACGACCCGAGCCCCTCACGAAAGGCGCCTAAGCCCATCATAAAAAGCCCCCAAAAAGTGCCCCCCCACCACAAGCCTTACTTGAAAAGTGACAAATACAAAAGGTAAGAAGCGGCCTGGCGCCTGAAGGGGGCGCTGTGGTCCAACGGCATCATATTGAGGTCAAATCTCAGCGGCATGACGAGGATTTGACTAATATTCAATTACACAGCGGATTAGTTGCAATACAAGCCATCCGTGACTCGCTCGGCAACGGCGACGCCCATTGAGCGTGCGCGGCGTTTCGCCCGCAAACAAACGGGGCCATCGTGGGGCTTCGTTTACGAGGACTCGTTCCGGAGAAACACGTCCGACCTCGTAACCGGACTGTCGCTGTGTGTCGACACCGTCGGAAAGGTTACGCCGCCGCCAGATGCTCAACCCATCGAGAGCCCCCCCTCCCCCATCCAATTCCCTCTCATGAGCAGCATTAGGCCGAGCTGCGGGTCGCACATTCCAGTCGACGTAAAAAGGAGTCGAATGGCTGCGCTTTTGCCGGTTCAATCAAGCTTGGAAAGCAGACAGCGGGGGGCGCGGCGGGGGTCCGGTCAGGCTCAATTAGAGAGCCCCTCGCCTTTGACACTGCGAATGATCTTGGCTGCTTTTCTATGCCACGGCGCGCCGCTTGGATCGAGTCAACCGGGAGTTGAGGAAAAGGCGCCGCGCGGGATGGAATGATTTGGATTGTTTTCAAGGTAAACGCTGCGCTCGTCGTTTCATCATCAGGGCTTTATTTGTAGCTTTGAATATTGAGAAACGTTCTCCTCCGCACTCTGCCCAACCTTCAGCTTTTTTTCACGACCCAGCCTGTGTACTCCCAACTCCACCACTTTTTTTTTTTTTTGGTCTTCTCACCAACCAACGAGGCAAAACAACCCGAATGCGACGCGACGGCAAAAGGTGTCATCTCTCGCGGCATCCAGGCAACAACCTCAGCCACCGGAGCAAAGCCATCTTCTTTCTTGGTCTGAGTGCCGCCCCCCCCCCTTACATGAACTTGAATGAAAATCAGTTGGAGGGAAAATTAGCTAACGTTAGCTTAATAGGCTCCCTTATTAAGCGTAGGCTTAATAAGCAACCGATGGTCTAACGTTAGCTTAATAAGCTAACGTTAGACCATCGGCTATCCATAGCTATCCATAGCTTAATAAGCTAAATAAGCTAACGTTTTATAAGCTTAATAAGCTAACGTTAATAAGCTAAATAAGCTAACGTTTTATAAGCTTAATAAGCTAACGTTAATAAGTTAACGTTAATAAGCTAAATAAGCTAACGTTTTATAAGCTTAATAAGCTAACGTTAGCATTTGTGTTTGCGGTCTCAGCAACGGCAAACGACAAGTTGGTGTAGCGTGCGGTGGGAAAGGTGGTGGCCTCTTAGCAAGTTTCCTTGCCACAGCGATTGACCCGGTGAGAGCGGGGAGGGGGGGCGGGGGGGGGGGGGCTTTGTCATCCAAACCTCAACAGTTTATCAACGGAGACAGACGGCACTAAAGGTGCAAGGAGGGAGGTCAAAGTGAAGCGGCGCCCACGTCGACGACCCTCCTGAACTTTTGTCCGTGACAGATACCAGTCGCCACGCTCCTCTGTTTACTCCCGCTGCTGCTTTCGCCAATTAGCTCTGCGTCGGTATGCGGAGTGATGACAGGCGCCGCTGAGATTGGGGTTGGGGGGCGGGGGGGTTGTTTGGACTGGACTACAGGGACCAAGACAGCCTAAGCGTAGGCTTCAGACGCTCCTTTTCCATCACGCTTACGCTAGCGCTAGTTACGGATTAGCGTCCAGGTTAGCAGTGTCAACAGGTAACAGTCCCACTCCAATGAAATAGGCCACAGGAATGAATTTGCCTTGCCACAAAGTTGCGCTCATTTGTGCCGCACTTGTGCGAGGCCTTTGCCATTTTCGAGCCAACAGCGAGCGATTCCATTTTCAAATCTCCCACTCGACGGAACAAAGAGACGTCCTGCGCCGTTGTCCGAACGCGACCCCGCATGCGTTGAGCTCCGTTAGCCAATTTACAGGTCAAAGCTGTCAACACGCGGGGCGGGGCAGGGTGGGGGGGCCCTCCCCGATGAATTGCGGCATGCCGACGATATGAAATGGCTCGCATCTGGAAGGTCTCAGCGACCGGGAGGGACACGCACACATGGAAAGCTCCCAAGCATTTCCTTCTCAGCCGTCTCACTTTACATGAAGTCTTCCGTCTTGGCAGCCACAAAACAATTCACGCGGCTGACAATGAAAGGCAGCTCAATGGAAATGAGATCTGACCCGCCGGTGAGGGTGTTTTTTTTTTTTTTTTTAATGAAAAAAATGTAACCTGCGCAACTCTGGCCAATGTACTAAATCCGACAAATAGTCACTTTGGGATTCCCGGCAAAACTTTACAGCTGGCGGGGGAAGCCACTTATTGCTCGGCGCAATTTGTTATGACGCTCCCGCAGTGAAAACATCCTTGGCAAATAAATCCGGTGAAAATAGAAAATACACACCGGAATCAGCAAATCACAGCACAAGTTTTACGATCGAGCATTTGTTTGGCCAATAAATTACTGATCTGAATGACCCCGTTTTGCAGGCTCGAGTATAAATCCCATTTTTGTTTTTGGTTTTGTTTGACAAAATCCAAGACCAAGAACAGGAGGCCTCAAAGTGGCACGCAAAACCTCCTTTCCCTAATCGTGCGGACAGGCGCCGGACGAGTCCCTGAAATGTTTTCCCTTCACCGGAATCGCGCTTCACTTTGTGGCCAAAAGGTGCGATCCCGCTTGCTTTCTGAGCCCTTTTGTTGTTGGAAATAGGAACGCCCCCTTGTGGCAGAGGCCGCACGCACAAGAATGTGACGCGGAACGTACCAAAAGAATTTGAAGAAAGAAGAAAACCCACAAAAAAGGGACTGACCCTTTACAGCAGCGAAATTGGACAACGCGATGCAAGAGACGCCATTTTTAGTTTGGGCATCGTGTGGGAAAGATGGCGGCAGTTGCATTCTCACATTCACATGGCAAATGTTACTGACATACAATCAAACAATCACGGAAGATATTGACTCCGGAATCACGCCGGATAAAAAGAAAAAAAAAAGATGAAGGTCTGAGAAGTGGCAAAAAAAAAAGGGAAAAGCGGTCAATCAAATCCAATGACTTTGCAGGCTCTTTCCGCTTCAAGCTGCCAAGTAAGCGAGGGAAACCTCTTGCCATGACTTCAGCGGATCACTCCGACGGAAAAGCACGATTTTGCCTTTTTTTTTTTTCTCCCCCCCTTTCCTCACACTTTTGGAACGTCCATCCGGGAGGATTAACGGCCCGTTTGGAGTCTTATCTCACCTTGCAGAGATCCATCACAAGCCCAAACGCTGTTCGCGCCAACAGAAAGAAAAGCACACGCGCGGCGGCTGTTTATTTGGACGCGCCGCTAAGCTGGCGGATCATGTTCGGAATTCCACCTCCATGTCCGTGACACTTTCCAGACAATGCGGAGGAAAAGGAAAAACCTCAGAGAACTTGAAGCCACATCCACGCCGACTTTTTTTTTTCTTAACCTGGCAATCTCCCCCCCCTACCCCCGAAAAACACAATTTTACCTGAAATCCTCAATAAAGCCGTGTCAACATCAGTACATTTTTACAGAACGTGCAACGATGCCTTTCCAGTTTGAGTGACAGCTCAGACGAAGGCTGAAGTGGCAGCCGAAATTGTCAGCTCGGTTCATTTTTTCCTTCACTTAAAAAAAAAAAAAAAAAAAAACGTTGTTGGGGAAAAAAAAAAAAAAAAGACACGGTCGACCTATTTCAACTAATGAGGAGACAAGATGAAGGTCATCGCGCTGCCAAAACTCGGCAACTCCATCAGCGCCTCCGGCAGAAGTCTTGGAGCGATAAATCGTTTGCGATCGAGCGGTGGCGCGAAATCGCCGAGCGTTCTTCAGGTCATGCGGTCGCAGTCAACGCGCTCGACGATGACGTAGGAGCGGCCAGTGAGCTGAAGGGAAAAGCGCCATCGGCGGATGACTTTCGGCGCCCCGACGGGACCACTTGAGCGGACGATTCGATCGCAACGACGCGACGTAAGAAAAGAAAGATTGGCGAGTGGATTACAGCGGGTCTTCTCAAGCGAAAAAAAAGGCCTCCGTTAGCGTCTGCACGCAACCAAAGGCGCATCCCGATCAAGGTGACCTCGGGGGGGTTGGCTTCCAACAAGAAGGGATCAGGTGCAGCTTCAAAGAGTCTTTTTGCGTTTCTATTCCGCTGACATCAATCAATAAAAGGGGAGCCGCCGAGATCGAACGCAATCTGTTACGGGACGCTGCTCGTAAAAAAAATAAATAAAAAAAAAATTAAAAAAAAGAGGACTTGGAGAACCACCAATTTGTTGCTTCGGAATGCAAATCGAGAGGAAGGGGGGTCGCCAATTTTTTTTCTCCCAGGATAAAAAAAAAAAAATTTTAAATCACAGGATGACATTAAATGAACACGATAATAGGATAACAAATCAATTTTTTTTCATTCTAAAGTATTTTTGTGAGAATCAATTTAAAAAAAATGTTTCCAAGAAAATTCGTTTTAAAAAATGACGTATCGATTGACCTCTGTTAATAATCAGATACCCCCCTCCCCACCCTCCACAAAAAGAAAGTGACGGTGTTGCAAAACTGCAAAGCCATTACAACAGGACAGTTGTATCCCCCCCCCCTCTGCCCCCGAGCCATGCGTCGCTCAGCACATAGTGAGTGAGCGCTTCTTGGAAATAGAGGCCAAGCGTGCTTGCACAGACACCAAGAAGATGCTAATTGAGTGTCTACAGTCCATCTGCAATGGTGCAGTCGAGCCGGGCAGGAAACTAATAAATGAGCCCGTCTTGAAGTCGGGCGGGACAATTCATCTCCAACGACGGCTCCATAACTCCACATTTTCCGCGTTTCGCCTGAGGCAACGGTGAACTGCGCAAAAGGTGGAAGGAAGAAGTCAGAAGAGACGTCAAGTGTTGTTGTGTGATGCCGTTTTTATATTCCAGAAAATGTGTTGTCATCTCCGAAAGGGATGCTGTCGCTTCCTTACCGGACAAAAGGTACAAAAGCCCCCCCCCCCCCCCCCACATTGGAGAGGCTGCTGTTTGCACTAAGCAAACGGCTCCGCTTCATTTAGTGGCAACTCCTTGGCCACTCACAAAGGCGGCGGGGGCGCCGCTCGGGGTGACGTGCCGCCATTGTGACCGCGCCGCCCGCACAAACAGAACATGTGCAAGGAGCCCAAAGTCCAAAAAGGAAAAGACTCGAGCGGACTCTCGCCGCATCCACTTTTTGTTTGTAGACTTTCCAGCGGCAGGCGGGCCACGTTTGCGCTTGCTCGCTATTGGCCCAATTGTTCTCCCGGTGGCTGCTTTCAATGGCAACGGCTTCAGTGGTGCCCAAGAGAAGCCCACAAGGTACACACACACACACACACACACACCCTTGTTTTCTTTTCTTTGATTTATGAGCAGTTATTTGGGGGGGGGGGGCTTCGATAGGCCCTTTGGTCCTGGACGCAATCAGTCATTGGCATGCGGGACAAAGGCAGAGCATCCAGAAAAATAGGTTAAGCAAACACGCTCTGCCAACAGGAAAAGGCAGCTCGGATGTCCTCCTTCGGACTGTCGCAACGGGAATGGACCCGCAAACATTGACACAATATTTGGAACGTGGATGGAGAATGTTCTACGAGGAATCAAGAAATGGGGGCCAAAGCCAGCTTGGGTTGCGGCGGCCAACCTCCGGCGAGGTGATTAAGGCCTGGCAACATGCTGAGTGACAATTAAGTTATTCCCTCGCACGTCGCTTCTTGCCTCTCCGTCGAGCAATCGATAAGCTATCAGGGCTCCAAAGTGGAGGCCAAATGAACGTTAAGTCTCCCTGTGGAGGCCACACTCTCGGCTAATCGCGCAGCGCACGTGCCAGAGGTCGTCTGTCTACCTGTGATGCGCCGTCTTTGATGCGAGGCCCACCCGGGGTGTCCGCTTGAGGTGGAGACGTCGTCGTTTGGATGCGCAGCATTTTTCCAGACGCTGGAAACTTGAACACAAAGCGTTGGCCAAAACTAAGACGATCCTACACTGTAACGCTCTGCCTAATAATAACGTCCCCCCCCCCCCCCCAGTAGCCTCAGGCCATCCTTTGAAACCAAATCGCGTGTGCCCTCTTGTTCCACCCTTGCCCAGGTTTTCAACCTGAACGTGAAACGCAACTTTAAAAACCCAAGAATGTAATTTTGAACCCCCCCCCCCCCCACCGTGGCTTCAAGCCCCCCTGAACTCTTGAAACCTCCATTAGACATAACCAAGCGCGATTATAAAAAACAAAAAAAGTCACAGCCATCATAGGGTAAAAACTGATTTCAGGGGGAGGACGGAATGGCGGCGTCTCCTCCCTCAGGCCGTTTATGGATTATTTTGAGGGGGGGGGGGCGTCCTTCAGCCCAGAGAGTCACTTGGCTAAACGGAGCGCAGGCAGCGCTGACAGATGACAACCCGACACTAGCACGAGAGCTGGATCAAGAGAGTGAAAGATGTCTGTAATTGAGAACGGACTTTCAAGCACCCCCCCCCCCCCCCCCCCGCGTAGTCTCCCACCGACGCGACAACTATGGGCACCGTGACGACCACCACCAGGGGGCCAAACGGCAGCAACACGGTCACATACACTCGCGGCGGGCCTCGCTCACTTTTGGTATCTGCTTTCTAAAAAGGACCCCCCCACCCCCCCCCTCTCAACCCCCCACTGCGCTCATCTCCTTTTACACATGACGTCGCCCCGTCTGCCTCTTTGGCCGAGCCCCCGGCGCGATACGCTTACGCCGAGCCGGCCCCATTGTGCGGCCGCCGCCGCACCCTCTTCAGAAAGGTCAAAGGCACACAAAGGTGAGAGTCGATCTGTTCTTGTCAGCCCCCCCCCCGACCCCCCCATGGCTCAAACAAGATGCTTTTGGTATGTTTACAGACGGTCATGGATGGGCCGAGGACGACGTGATCAATAGTACAATTCACAAAAAGCGGCGGAGAATTCCCAGTCGGACGGGCCCGTCTTAAAAGAAGGCGTCATGCGCGGCCATTTTGTTTTGTCGGCCACGTCCACTTCACTGCGGAAAAGTTGGAGGGTCGCTCGCTGCTAAAGTCTGGGGAGGGGGGGGGGGGGGGTGCGGTCAATCTGTCTGCAACCATGAAGTGAAAAAAAAAAAATTTTAAACCCACGTTGAGCGAGTTTGTCCAAGTCCTGTCTCAAAGTCTCCCAACGCCGCTAATCCCCCAGCAAACTCGGCCGTCTCGGATGGAGGAGCGCTATAGAAGGTCGCGAGCCGGCAGGCTTTACGCTTTGCGCTCGTACGAGCGGGCGTCAGACATCAGAGCGCAGCCGAGAGACGTGCGAGAGGCTCGCCGATGACAGCTTACGAGAGTAAGAAGCAGGTTAGCAGCCCGGATTAGCGCCAGGGACACGCATATGGCGGACGCCGCCTCCAAGCATTCCCTTTCGGGGGGGAGGGGGGGGGGCCTGAAGAGGTGAAACGAGGATGCCGGCGTATCAAAAGTCCCTCCCGAGCGCGTGCCTCAAATGAAGCAGACCCCGACAGCGCCGTTTGCATCAATTTGCTGTCAACCAAGCCGAGACAAATAAGCGCCGCAGAGCCCGCGACTCGTCGGGCAGCCGGCCAGCACGAAAGCTTGCCGGCCGGCCGGCCGCTTCGCTGGCGTCTGCCTGTCCTGTTACTTTTTTATTTTCCATTTGCGGTGCCTCTGACTCACTGAATTTGTGTCTTGATGTCAAAACGGGATGCGACGATAACCGCAAGGAAGAGAGACAAACGCCACTGACGAGCGACGAGACGACAAAACAAGACAAATGTCCAAAAAGACTCCGCGCCGCAACGCAAATCCGGAGTACTGAACGAGAGCTTCCTTATGGCACTCCTGAACCGCTTCAAATCATATTTGCCGCCCCGTGTTTATCGGTGCAACATTTGGCGACAGAGGTTGCCGGAATGGAACAGGAAGTGGGGGCTCATTTTCGCCTCCTTCAATGAACTCCCCCGGGGGAATTGCGCAATTTCAATTGAAAGGCGGCGTTCTGGACAAACTCCAGCTTGGGAATTTGCGCTAATGAGCAATCGTACGCGACCGGCTGCCGTCGCAAAAGGCAAACTTTTTTTTTTCCAACCGCTTGGAGTTTGTCAAGAGTCAGAAAAGCAACTTGGCAAGCAATCTTTGCCACAAGGACCCCCCCCCCAACCCCCCTTTTTTTGCAGCATTTCCACCGGAGCGACGGCTTGCAAATGTGCTAGCTTCCAAGGTGCGCGGGAGGAAGGGCACAAGCCCGTTTCAGACGGAATCAACGGGTTTTAACGATTAACGAAGCAAAGTGGGTTCGCCCCCCCCCCCCCACACCGCCCCCGGCAGCCATCCGCCGCGGCCGGCCGGGCGGGCCAAACAGGACTTGTTGAAACTCGGCTTGTGTTCGCAAGCGGCGGCGAGCGAAGAATAACTGCAATAACGTCTCCCTTAAAAGTTAAGCTCTGAGCTTTGGCCGCCGGCCAAGAATTATTATTTTTTGGGGGGGGGGGGGGCATCTTCATTTTAAACAAGCGGCTCTCCCGGGAAATCGAGCAGGAGCGGCGAAAACCGGAACCAAAAATGATGATGAAAAACATTTGCAGTCACACAACCAGAAATTCCCCGAATGCCCCCCCCACCCACCCTTTTTTTTCAACTTTGTGTTAAACTGCCCTGTAAACGTAAACACTGCAACGTATATCATCCACCCGCGGACGTCGGAAAATCTTCGGCGCTTGGCCTACTGAAACGGTGTCTCACGCGCATTTGGGCGTCATCCCGTGTGATTGATGTCTGCGGGAGCTTTTCAAAACATATTTCAAGTTTGACGAGCAGAAACGTGACATGGGAAGTCCCGCTGAAAAACGTTGCCGTTTATCCGCCTGGAAAGAAGCTAAAATTGCGATTTCAAGCGCGGGGTTTGGACAAAGCTGAGGCGGAAGGAGCCTCGTTTGCGTTTCTGCCTGCAGTGGGCGCCCAGGAAAGCGTTTGCTCCAACTCGGGCCTTTTGGGGCTTGCGTCAGTCGAGGCTCCACGCGCACAAAACGGAGGAAAACTCCATTAGCAAAGCATTGAGCGTTACACATCTGTCGAGTATGTGTGGTTCAAATTTGGAAGCAACTGAATGGAGGGGGGGGGGGGGGGGGAGGAGGGGGGGGGTTGGAAAGATCCGTGGAAAAAGGGCAAAGTGAGCAGACACTGTTTCTCCGTATTTGAGCAAATTGGCTTCAAGCTTCCTTTTTTTGTGGCTCTCTTCATGATCGACACATCCACCAAATGTCAATGTGCGATGTGAAACTGGCTTCTGGGGCTGAATTCGCCCCCCCCCCCCCCGCCCACCCCAAAAAATGTCAAAACTAGCAACATGAAGTGCACCGCAGCAAATGGCAGACTTCCTTTGTGTTTGCAGGCATGGCTTGTTGAGTCTTTTTTGTGGGTCTCCTGGTGAGAGAACATTTCAAGATGCCCTAACTCAGCCATTTCAAGGCTTGCAGCTCCAACCGAACCGGAGCCGCGTCTCACTTTGCTGCCATTTATGCCAAACGGGTGGAAGCCAGCTGAGCCCGAGCAACGCCGGCGCCACCTTCAGTCCTAAAAACAAGGCGGCAACTCCTCGGCGGGGATCGGAGTCCGCCGACCTCCCACACGTGATCTCTCCTCTCCCATCTCCACAAGATGACCGGCAACGAGCTATCAAAGCCCGCAAATCCGCCAACCACCACCCCCCCTCAAAAAACTCCTCACACCTGACATGTTTTGCATTGGCTTTTGGCAAGCCAACGCATGAGTGAGGACATTGAAAGGACTTCATCTCCATCTCACTAACAAACAGCAGAAGTGGGGCCAAAACAGAGCGGCCTTTGTTCCCATTGTGGCTCCTGACCACCTACTAAGGGCCCTTTGAGAGGCGCGCTCGCCCTGGAATGATCAGCCCCCCCCCCCCCCCCCCCCCAGCAACTCCCTAGGCTCCGCAGGCCTGCGGAGAGCACTGGGCCAAACACATCCTGCCCATCTCCTGAGAGATTATCCAACTCAATGAGCACATTGATGCCAGAAAAGACTGAAGGTGACCAGGGGGGGTTGGAAACCGAAGCCGGCTATTCAGAACTTCCAGCAAAACCCCCCACCCCACCCCAAAGGAGGAGATAAGGCCGCACTTACTGGCTACTTCCAGCGAGGCGTTGTGGCTGACGGCCTCCCCCAGGTAGTTGCGGGCCACGCAGACGTAGGAGCCCTCGTCGGGTTTGCTCCGCCGGCCGTGAACGATGCGCAGGAAGAAGAGCGAGCCGCTGGGCAGCAGCATGCGGTGCGAGCGCGGGTCGTCCCGGTCCGTCTCCACCCGCTCGCCGTCCTTGTACCACTCCACGGTGGGCGTGGGCCGGCCCTCCGCCTTACAGTTGAGGGTGGCCGGCTCGCCTTTGGATACGATCAGGTCGGACGGATGCTCCGCGATGCGAGGGGGCGTGTCCTCTTGGCGCAGGCGGGATCCTGGAACCACAACGGGAAAACCTTTTGAGATTCGGACGGCGACGGCGGACTGATTTTTCGTAACCAACTGATCCGCCTCCTCCCATTGCCGCCGTCGGGTAGTTTAAATACTCTTTTGTTTGTACACAGTTTGTACACACGCGCAAAGCGACTGCTTTTTCATCATATTGTCTGGATGCTCAGGAGGTCACAAAGCAGACAAAGAAGTCGCGAGAACGCAGCGACAGTCGAGGCGCGGCGGTGACCTTTAACCGCCTGCGACTGAATTTGATGATTAATGCGCAAAAGGCACGGGCCCAAATGTAATGATTAATCGATGACGTGCTTGGAAACGGAAACGCTGATAACGGTCGGGGAATGCTAAGCGATTGGAGATTTGACCTTGTTGAGCTGCCGTGCGTCACGTTTAGTCACCAAGCGGCGTCGCGATGCGCCGCCCGCACCCAGTGACAAACACAAAAAAAACATCAAATAAAACGGCAAGAAACATGTTGTCTCATGTTGAGCGCATGTTTTGTAGCAATCTGATCAAATCTCGACGACGCATCTCGGGAGGACCGCTGGAAACGGACAAAAGCAAGCCCCCCCGTCCCCAAAATGGCCACTTCAAGACAAAATGGCAGACTTTGACTTAGCGGGCGTGGTTTCAGGAGACTTTTTGGTGGCTCTACTCCTGATAGATATTGCTGCCAAATGTCAACGCAGCCAAGTTGTTTGGAGTTGTGTTTCGTGGGGAGTCAGCAAACTTTGCCAAATCCGAGTAGCAATCGGAAAAAATATCAAATAAAATATCAAAAATTGTGTATTTTTGGCTGACTTTTTTTTTTTTTTGTGGATTTGGCGAAAGACATTGGTGTGGCAAAATTTTATGTTGCAAAATCAGGGGTGAGGGGCGATCACGAGACATTTTGGAGGTTTTGACCGAGCCCCCAATTGGACCACATCAGCCAGACGTGAGCCTCGTGGATGGCTAATTTCCTCCGTTACTTCTGAATGCAGTTTGTGGGTGGGGGGGGGGGGGGGGGGGGGGTCATATGAGCGCGTGAGACCTTCCCTTCCATCCCAGAAAGACTCGCTTTTGATTACGCGGCGCTCAGGTGCCTCGCAGATCAAACGGCACGGCAGCGGCAAAAGGAAATGAAGTGACAGAAGATAAGCGAAGGCGGCGCGCATGTGTCGCCTGGTGACAAAGAGGAGCGCTGAACTGAAACCAAGACTGGGGGAGGGGGGCGAGGGGACTTCAGAACATGTCCACGTTATCTGGGGTGAAATGACTCCCCGACGAGCCAAGCCGCTTCGGAGGCTCATTAGCTTCCTGCTGGTGTTTTGCACTCATCATTGCAGCCAAAAGTAGCCCCCCCCCTCCAACCCCCGATTCACACACAGCGCCACAACTTTCAAGTCAGGCATCCTGGCTGGTCCAATAGGCGGCTTGGATTTCCTTTAGCCGTGACACTGCCACACTGCATTCTCCCACCAACTCAGCCTCCGCCATCCTGGGTAACCCCGCCCCCGCCCCCCCCCGCCCCCCTATTAATGACTCGCTGCTGAGGAAAGCATCTTTTTAGTGTGGTCGTCGCATATTTCCAAGGGAATGCGCCGCTGTAAGATGAATGACTTGAAGACAAGCGGCGGCCGGTCCCACACATTGTCAGGAACGCGACGCCACAAGACTCGGGAGCCACCACGAGAGTCGCTTTTAGTCTGAGCGCCATCGTCAATTTCTTTTCTCCGCTGGGAGTTGCCTTTCACGCAACGCTGCAAACACGCCACCATGTGTTTTCTATCAACTCTTTTGGAGGAACAAAAATGTGTAAAAACCAAAAACGTCAGCGTACAGTAGGGCAGGCGGCCGCTATTTATATCGCTACCGGGCGTTGGACAAACTCGATGGGGGTAAAATGAAGCATCCTTCGAGTGGCAGATCTTTGAATGAGACTGACGGAAGAGCGACGGGGCGATATCGACACGCGTGGTTCCTGACAACGCTCCGGAAAGAAGAAACGCGTCGAAAGACTTGAGTCTGAACTGAGCAGAGGCGGTGGGCAATGCCCGCCCGGCCGGCCGTCAGTATTTTAGAGAAATCGCCACGCAAACGTAGAGTGGTTCATATCTTTGAATTTTCAAAGTGGCAAAGCTTCCCCGAGAGTGAGCAGAAAGTGATGGCGATGACCTGGAATTTATCAGCAGAACCGGGAATAAACCGCAAATGTCCAAAGTTGACTCTTACAGAGAAGGCACTGGCTAGTGATGAAAAAAAAAAAAGCGGAAAGGGGCGTGGCCTGGATGGGGCGACCAATCACAACAAGTTAGACATCATACACGTCCAATCGCAGGGTTGGTTACATTCGGAAGATGGAAAGACTGATCAGGAGAGCTGGTGAAAACTCCACGATAAGGTATACCTGACCCGGATTTAGACGATTCACAAAAATGATCAATTTAAGAAATAAATGTATCATAAGTGTATCATTTATTTCTTAAATTTATTTCTTAAATCTGTGTATCCGCACAAAATTGCCATCCCTGCTCTTAGTAATCACATCTTGGCTAGATGAGTGGAACGCACGTTACTTTGGAGTCAGACAATCCTCCACGAGGCGTCTCCAGTTGCTCCACGATGCCGCTTTCTCGCCCCTCTCGATTGGTACTCGTAAGAGGGAGCGCAGACAGGCACTCCTACCCTGCACTGGCTCCCGATCCACTTCAATTTGCTTTTCAATCTTGAAATGGGCTCGCTTTTGCACCTGCCCGGTGCCCCGGGGAGGCTCCGAGGGGACGGAGCATTTTCTGCCATCGGTCCATCGGACCGTCATTGTTCTTACATTTTTTGTTTTGTTTGTTGCGTGAATGATTTTTGCTCCACGTACAGCACTTTGTATATGGCGGCGGTTGTTTTCAAGTGCTCGAGAAAGTCGAAAACTCCAAAGCGCAAGTGAATTGCCCAACCTCCGTTTGAAGTCTGTTCCCGTCACACGGCATTTAGTTAGAAGCCGCCCGCCCTCCAGACAAACGGCCTCCGCCGCCCCCCCCCCCTCATTGAGCAGGCGAGGCGGAGGGAGGGAAGATGTTTTATTAAACAGGACTTTGAAGAACTCCGCCAATAACTTTTCGCTTCCCTGAGTTAAGATTGCTCCTCTCTCATTTGGAGCTTGAAGTTTGGGTTTTGGCAGGGGGGGGCAGGGCTGGCGTCATTGGACATATTCAGTCACGGGCTGATTTCTTTTGTTTGCTTGCCTGTCTTGAACACGGGCGGCTGCACGATCTGGTGAGCTTGCAATGGGGGCGCGCTCAAAAATGGGTTCCAAAGTCAACGCAATTGATGCCGTTTGAAGAGGCCGGCCAAAATATTCGGGCTGCGGGAATTCACTCGGCGACGTTAGCGCTCACCGGAGCCTACCCGCGGGGAAGCCGGACTTGGACGGCTCGATGGGATCCAATCGATCGAGGCCTCGGGCCAAATGTTTCTGCTTTCGTGCGAGCGTTCGCTCAGGCCCCCGCCGCACCCGCCCTTTCTCGTCTGCTCTCTCACATGTACTTAAAGTCAAAAAAATGGAGGCGTGAGGGAGTTCATTAAGAAAACCCACAGCCGACGAGAGTTTCTTTTCGCTCACCAAGGCCGCGAGCGCCGGGGTCCGGATGCCGAGCCCCTCTCGCCAAAAGAGAGAGGCCGGTTTGCAGGGACGGCAGACAAAGAAATCCACCCCCCCCCAACCCCCCCTGAGGATCGATAAAGATCAGGATTAATTAATTGGCGTTTGGGATGCTTCCTGAGTTAGTTGTTTATTTCTCTGCGTTTATCATCAAAACTCCTATTTTGTCAACCATATCACAATGAGCTGGAGAGCGAGGGTGGGGGGGTGTGGGGGGGGGGGACTTTTGACGCAGACATTGATTTTTTCTGTTCAAGCAATGAAGGAAACCAACATGAGAAGAAGAAAAAAAAGAGCGTGAAGACCGCATGGCAAGCGAAGCGCCTCTGTCAGAACGGGGGGGTGGGGGGGGGGTCATCCCTCCGAGACCCGACGCGCAATTAAAAGCTAACCGAGGCCCTCCGGCGACAGCATGCGCCCTGTATCTTTTGCTAATTAGTCTCAGCTGAATTCATCAACAGGAAAAGGGGGGGGGGGAGAACGGGGAGCACAAAGAAGAACTGATGGCAGAATCGGCTGCGGGAATGGCTTTTTTTTTTTCTTCATCACAGCTTCTGCCTTGGCTCTGGAAGGACAACGAGGCCACGGGGAGGCCTCGCAAGAGCGCAATCTGCTTCCTGGTAAGATGAAACGGCTCACGACGCACCACTTTATAAGATGACCAAGTTCCACACCGACTATTGCCGACATGCGTTTGAAAACAATGAACGGCACGTCTGAGCTGTAAAATGAGTTTTGGTTTCCATCATAAACGCACCCGAGGTCATCTCATCAATGGCCGCCGCCGCCGGAAGCCCGAGCCGCCTGTCAGAGGTGCCGCAGATATGCAATATGGAAGCCTGATAAGCGCGGTGGAGCGCCGCCTATTAAGGTGCCATTAGGGCACTCCAGAGGGGTTTATGGCGCCGATAAGAGCGGAGGGCGTGTCCCTCGGGGCTTTGAGCCGCGCCATCAAGGGGTGGGCGGGAATAGAAGCGAAAAAGCCCGCCTTGGAAGCATTTGCCGAATGAGTGGACAGCAGCCGTGTGGAATACTTCCGCATCGGGCTAGCGCTAAGAGGCGGGATCGAAGCCCCCGGAGCGAATGCGCGCTGAGGGGCGGGGCCAGGTGAGCCGATGATGGCCATCTTTACGGCTTCTTTCACTTTATGGCTGATTGATGAAGACAAGAAACAAGGAAATGAAAAACGGTCAATTTACGACACTTTGTTCTTTTTTTGGATCGATTCAGTGAGCTACGCGGCTATCCCCCCCCCAAAAAAAAAATCCTCAACTACGTGCCTTCACACCTTTAACAGATTGCAAATGAATGAGACAATACCAACAAAAGAATGAATTTGAAAATGGCTCCTTCAGCTTTCCATTTGACCCTCAAATTAAAAACTTAATTCGCTCCTGACGCTGTGTTGGTTTGCAGAGCTCCGGCATACTCTAAAAATGTCCCTAAATTCTTCTTAATTTTTTTTTTTTTTTTTGCAGTCTGCACAGGAAAGGCCGCTGCTCTTCCTGCCGCTCTCCTTCAACGCCGATCTTGGCTACATCGCCACACGCAGGCGCACCGATACAGTCTTGAATTCCCAACGGAATCCATTTTGCGGACGAGTTGCCGCTAATCCCGAAACCAAATCGTTGGAAACTGCAATCTCAACAACCATCTCGCTTCAACGTGCGAGTGACAGACCACGCAAATTCAGGAGCGCGCCTCTCCATGCTTCCGAAAAAAAAAAAAAAAAAGACAGGCTGGCGGATGTCATTCCCGCCGCCGATGAGGGACCGCAGGGAAAAAATGTGGACTCAAGATGGGCGCCAGATGCCAAGCCGAGAGGCTGCATTAGGAAAGGATTACGGAAAAGAAGCGTGAGGAAAACCCGCACATGGGCAATTACGTCCTTTTCCTCTTTCTCCGCTCTCTTTTCTTTCTTTTTTTTTTTTCTTTGAACAAAATTTGACCGGTGGGCCGCAATCAGTCCGTGCGATGGATCAAAGCCGAGCATCCGTTGATCGAGCATGTTTATTCCTCGAGTGGCCGCTGCCTTTTTCATCGAGTTCAAAACAGCCCCCGCGTCAACATTTAAACCAGCATCTTGATTTGCAAATGAATGAGCCCGTTTGTTTTACACCATCACAAGAGCCGCGTATAAACAAAAATCAATCGTAGAAAGGAGACAATCGGAAAACAATTCTTTCACTCTTGGACCCAAAATCAAATGCCGACCACGAACCAGGAAGTAGCGCAAAAACACAATGAGCCCCGCCTCAATTTCAGCCTGCGGCCAGTCTGACTCCACAACATCGTTCGTCAGCGCGTCTATCAGAAGTAGACCCACAAAAAAAAAGAAGAACATCCATCCATCCATCCATCCATCATCTACCGCTTATCCGGGGCCGGGTCGAGGGGGCAACAGCTTTAGCAGGGAAGCCCAGACTTCCCTCTCCCTAGCTACTTCTTCCAGCTCTCCCCGGGGGATCCCGAGACGTTCCCAGGCCAGCTGGATGACATAGTCTCTCCAGCGTGTCCTGGGTCTTCCTCGGGGTCTCCTCCCGGTGGGACATGCCCGGAACACCTCACCAGGGAGGCGCTCAGGAGGCATCCGAATCAGATGCCCAAGCCACCTCATGAGGCTCCTCTCGATGTGGAGGAGAAGCGGCTCGACTCGGAGCCCCTCCCGGATGACCGAGCTCCTCACCTTATCTCTAAGGGAGAGCCCGGACACCCTGCGGAGAAAACTCATTTCGGCAAAAAAATAAGAACAGTTTAGGGTCATTAGGGTCATTTTCCACACACACGAATCCAATGATTTGGCATCATTTCCCTACTTGAGAAGTGGCAAAATCTTCGCCTCAGCAAGCGCAGCGACTCATTCGCTCTTCGTGCCAAGAAAGAAAACTCCAAATAAGCTGGAGGGCTTAAAAAGCCAAATGTAATTGGTCTTAACGCTACTTGCCTCGATGGCAGCGCCTGATAGGGACCTGCCGTCTTGGCTTACAGTCCAACAAGAGCATGCGAGCGCCAATGAGCTGAGCCGTTCGTGCGGGCGAATCGAAATGCTCAGGCCAAACGCGTTCTCGCGCGGGGCGCAGACAGCCGGGTGTCGAAAGGGAGTCTCGGCGTTGAGCGTCGGCATGTGTTTACGTCTGAGCGCAAAAAAAAAAAAACATTGGCACGTGTTCTCTGGGCAGCCATCAGTTCAGCGTCCGTGCGCTTACGTTGGCACACGCGGCGAAAGTTCCTCAACTGCATCTGCGGGCGTGAGCTATTATTAAATTGCTGAGCAAAGACTCGGTGGAGCCACGGCTTCATGCGGCCAAAGGCGTGGAGAGACACCAGCGCGAGCCGGGCTGAGCGGGGGATGGCCAGCTTCCAGACAAAATGGGAGCTTCGACTAGCCCCCGAAATATGGCCACTGGAAAATATGAAAGCAAGCGGGAAGGGGGTGGGGGGTGCGGGAAGGGGGGGTTCTTTCTTTCTTTTTTTTTCCAAGGCATGCCATGTGTTGCGGCGTAAAATATTTGGTGAAAATTCATCCTGAAAGGGGCGACGGCTGCCAAGAGCTTTCTGAATGACACAGAGGAACGTTTGTGCTAATGTGAGTCAGGCACTTACGTTGCACTTCCACGGTCAAAAATTGAGCCAGGTAACAAAAAAAAATCCTTTCGCAGCGCCTTCAGTGCATCGCAAGCGTCGACTGAGACCGAAGACGTCATTTATTCGTCCGAGTCCTTCCAACAAAGGTAGACCAAGCGTGGGAGGCTGGCAATGGGTCGCTAAGGATGGGGGAGAACCCGCTTTCGCTTTGGCAACATGAAATTTGGTGGGCAAGAACAACACAGATATAAATGTTTTTTTTTTTTAAGCCATGTCCCAAAACTACCTAGCCCCTAAAGTGACATAGGAAAAAAACAAAAAGATCAATCTTTCCCCGCTAGCGCTATATTATTAGCCCGCGCAAGCTAGCTTCTGTGAACATCTTATCTTTTTTTTTTATTTTAATCGGTCGACGACATCTAATTGGTGTTGTCCTTTTTTCAAGGAGACAGCATCAGTCCTCTTCTGCCCCCACCGGCTCACTTCATTGGAAGTAGGCGAGTGTTCAGAGGAAGCTAGCTGACGCACACAAATAAGCTAGCGCATGTTTATTGCGACCTGGAGAGCACCCAACCCATAGACAGCGCGATTAAAAGAAGGAGCCGACGATCCAAAGTGAAGCTCTGAATTGAAACGCGGCTTTTTAGCAATCACCTACAAGATTCCCATCTCGTACCGACAGGTTGCGAGCATCGAGGCGATGGCCTCTCCAGCTGCAACGAGCAACGCATTCCAGGTCCTCCGTTGCCATCTGTTACGTTTTAGCATCGCACATCAGGATCACTGTCAGATGTCCCAAGAACAGTTCAGCTCCAAAGTTGGAGAGATGATTGTGGGGAGATGGAGGGGGGGGGCGCTTGTGTGGGCTTGTGCGGGCTGGGGCGACAAGGTCCACACGAGACAGCTGTGAGGACAAATGCTTTTGGGGAATCACCCGCCTCAGGACATATGCTCCGAATGTCAGGTTGAGGAGCGTATAGTCAATGGTTCCTGTTTGCCTCGGGGAATCTCCGTTAGGTGCATTTCCTAAGCACTTGAGCATCCAAGTCGGTAGGACGCCCACCCCTGCGGTCCGGCACTCAAGTCAAGGCATTGCGTCCTAAAATGTGGTTGTTTTAGTCAGGCTTACGCGAGGATAAGATCTCGACTCAACTGCAGTGTATTTCACGAGCACTTGAAAACAATCACCGCTGTCGAGCTAAACGCGGAGCAAAAAAAAAAAAAATCATAAGACGACACCAGATGAATAACAAAGACAGTAGAAGGCACCAAAACAGTCCAACTAAAAAATTGATCAAGTCTCAAGAATAAAAATCCCACCCGAGAGGACCAAGCTGATCTCACCCCGAATGCCAGACAATGGACTGGAAGAAGAAGAAGAATAAAATGATGAGTTTCAAAGATCAGCTTGCCCAACGTTCATTCCAAAGAGAAGGACCGGCAAGTTCTCGGCATTCTGGAGCGTCTGGAGAACGGTCTGCGGCTGGATGGATGGAGGTCTTGAGGAGCCGACGATGAGAAGAAAGGAGCGTTGGCGCGGAGTGCCGATGCGGATTTGGAGCTGGGAGTCGCGGCTTGGAGTTTGAAGCGGATTATGTGGGACAGGAGAAGTGAACTAATCTCTTTTCGTCAATGGACGCTACAGCTTCGTGTTTGCTTTCAAAACTTTGCTTGTAGCAGACGTGTGCACATTTTTCAGCATGATGTCTCTGATCCACTGGTGAAAGGACACTTTGATCCTCTCCTCTTTTATCTATAACTGCTTCAGACAACAAAGTGTATGCAGAAAAGTGGTGAAGATTGCACGACTGTCTCTGTCCTATGTGTTGTCTTGAGTTATTTTTTGTTATTTTGACTTCAAAATGGCGCCGCGAGAGTGGCTGCCTTTCCAGCAGCTCCTATTTTTTTGTTGTTCTACTTCTTCCTTTCATAACTTTGCTGCTGTGAATCTGGAATTTCTCCATTGCGAGACTAATAAAGGTATTCTTATCTTATCTTATCTTATCTTATTTATGGAGGATTGGCCGCCTCCAAAGAAACGCGCGTTACACTCATCCAGCCCAAAATGTGATTACCAAGAGTCAACTTTCAATTCGGGACATTCCTGGTTTATTGCCGGTCATGCCAATAAATTCCGGGTCATTCCCACATCACTTTCTGTTCTCTCAGGGAACATTTCCCACTTTGTAAAGTCAAGGATTGCGACCAGTCTACATTTGCACGCCGATTTCTATCGTCCCCTGCACCGAGACGGAGGCAAAGCATACAACAGATGAGGCTGCACAGGCAACCAGGTGTCCAAACCGCGTCAAAGACGGGCGAGGCAATTAAAGACAGGCTAGCAGGGGGGTGGGGGGGCAATTACTCATGAAGTCAATCCTGCACCTTTCAGCCACATTTTATCCCTCAGAGTGTCATGGGTCACATTTCGCCGCACTTCAAGCTGCCGCTTGCGTGACGCACGGGCTTTCCGCTTAAGACTTGCAATCAAATGCAAATGTTAAGGCAAAAAAGAGAGAAAAAGCTGCCTTTCAGCCAGCGGAGCTCCAATTGTTAGTCAATTAGAGGGAGGCCATGTGGGAGGCGGCTGATCTACAGACCCTCCATGCCGGAATGCTGCGGCTTAAAAAGCTTTTTTTCTGGGGGGCGGCTGAAGTGGTAGCACGTGTTTAAAGCTTCTTGCAATTTTGTGACTATTAGACACGGCTATGGCCCGACCAAATGAGGCGCCTTTCCTCACGTCAATACGGATCCTCGGCCCGTTTGTTTGAAGCGCCGATGGATCTCAAGGTCACCTTCTCATTAATTACGTTCCGTCGCGCCAACTTCTATGGCCATCATTTTTTTTTTTTTAGGTTTACAGACGGCGGCAATCGAGATGTAAATTTGCTGACGCAGCTGCGGCCGATAATAGCTTTCGGATGAGCGAGGCGACACCCAGGAAAAGTTGAGGATGTGAAGCGTTTGATGGTTTGAACTGTCAGCAAAAGGGAATATTAAGCGTGACAATAAAGCGGGGGGTCGGGGGAGGGGGGGGACACCATTCATCAACTAATTAGCAGTCTCTCTTTAACTGCTAATTGAATCTGAGCCCCTCGGCTTCTCTTTGGGCAGCTCTCCCCCGCTGTGCGTCGTCGGGAAAGGCAGCGTTTAGCATTTGAAAAGTGGAGAACGCGGCGACAGTCACAATAAGCGGAAATGACGTCTATTGGCGTCGGCGTTGATTCAAAAGTGGGAGGAGCTCGGTCCGCTCGCACATGTAAACGGCTGACGCGGAATGCTTCGGAAACCAGAATTTTCACCTCAACCGCGAGCGTGGCCGACTTCCAGTGATGGCGTGGGCTCAAGTGGGGCAACCTTTCAGAGAGACCCAGAATACGCCGAATTGCGCCGGGACGCAGCAGCACAAGTGCCGCTTTGTGCCGGCGCCGTCCGTTTACTCAGCACTTCCAAAAATCAACATTGTGTCTCCCCAGATGTCCACTTTTGAAAAGAGACTCCTCAAAGCCCCTTCGCCACCATCAGCACATTCGCCGCCACAAGGGGAGGAGCTGCGGGAATGCCAGCGGTTCCCCCTACTAATATGTCCACCCCCACAACGGAACAACCTCCCCCAAACCCTCCTTAAATCCCTGACGAATCCGTCCCCCTCCTCCACGCCTCACAATCGGCCCGTTGAGGGGACACAATGCCGCCTCCCCGCCGCTTTCCCCACAAGCCGTTACTGGCGAAGGAAGGAAAAAAGCCGAGTCTTAACAACCGGCCCGAAACAACAAAAACCGAATGGGAGTTTTCTTTGGGTACGTTTTGCCCCGTCGACTCGCTAGTCAGATGTGCATTTCCCGGATGCGGTGCTTAAAACTTTCGTGTGAAACCCGAATTGACGTTTGGAAATGAAATCGCAAGTCTTGCTGTTGATTTGAAAGCAGAATCTGTGTAAGCCAAACCAAAAACCAAAAACCGTTGAACATGTTACTTTGGGTTTGAAAATGGCATTTGAAAGCCGATACACGAGTCCCGAGTTGAAATACGAAGCCGGTCTCAAACCTCAAATTTGAATTTTCATATGCAACTGGGAAACCCTAAATGAAAAAATCCTGACGCGGTTTTTGAAGTTTGACATTCTTAAAGCGCTGTTGAAAAGTGCAATTTGAAACCCTACCCTGCGTCTGAAAGACTCCCTCCAACTTGGAAGCCTAATTTGCAAAGCTAATCCCGTGTCGGAACCTTCATTTGAATCCTTCAGCCGAGGTTGCAAGGCGAAGTGACGTCTTTTGGCGATTGGCCTTTCCACCGGCAGACATCTTGATGAGAAACTGCGGCTTGCTGAGCGAGCGCCCGTCCAGTAAATTTGTCAGTGCGGATTAGCATGACGTAACCATGTTGGTCGGCATAAGCCTTTTTTTTTTTTTTTTTTGCTACTGCAATTTGTCATGACAGGAAGCAGAGCCATGGGAATTCCAAGTGGACCGCCCCCCCCCCCCTCCCAGACAGAAAGCAGACCGTCCTCTATTTGAAAGCCGTACCCACTAACTTGAAACCGTACGCTTGGCTTGAAAACCAATTTGAAACACAAACCAAGTCTTAAAACACAAACGCGATTGATTCCTCAAGGACTGATCGGGTACTTATAAAGACGGCCGATATCAGAGACTATCGAATAAACTCTCCTCGGCAGTCAGCGGCGGCGCGATACCGATACGCGATACCGCGATACTGCTCACAATTTCCCTGACTTGAAAGCCTGTTATGAAGAAGGCCCAATGCGGCCTTTGACCCTTTCCCCTTCTAGAGCAACAGATGACAATCTCCGGACACGAGCGGGATGAGCTAATGAATCCAATGAAGAGGGGGGGGGGGGGGGGTGCCTGAGCAAGTCATTAAGAGTCTAATTTAGCTCCGCCCTCACGTTTATCTTGTCAGTCTTTCCGGATTTCGTCACGCTTCTCGCCGGCTTTCCTTCACGAGGCCTCGCCAGAGCCGAATCTGCCCGGTTTCTGACGGGAGGCTTTAACGGTGCGCGTCGGATTGGAAAGTGGAGCCGCACGCCGACGCCTCGGAGAAACCACACGCATCCAACCATCCTCAATTGATCAAGTCAAAGCCAAGCCAAACTTCAAATGGCCATTCGAAGAACCTGAACCCTGGAGTGAAAGCAAAAAAAACAAGATTTGCACCCTTGCCTCGAACTGGACTTTGAAACCCTAACCTTGGAACTCTAATTTCATATCCCGACACTGGCTTGACACAAACCCGAATTTGAAACCCTCCCTCTTGTTTCATCACCTTTCATCTCCCGGCCGAACCCGGGGCGTGGCGAGCAATCGCCGAGCGCGAGATAACAGGCGTCGAAAGGCTTTTTCAGGGCAGATGGGCCCAATAAAAGGCCGCCGACGCGTGTTTGACGCGAGCGGCCGACGGGGCGAGGCGGCGGCGGTGGCAAAGGGCCGCTTGTGGCTCTCCGGGCCGATATGGCAACTTGTCAAATTGTCATTTGAAAGCCAAACGTTGGCTTCAAGCCTACAGATTGAAACCACAACAACAAAGCTTCAAACTCCAAACTAGAGATGGCCGAGTACCTGGTATCAAGTGTTGGTATCGGTGCCGATAGCAGCTTTACTTCAAGGCGTCAGTACTCGCCATGACATGACGATCTTGTGGCCGTTTTACAATCAGGGACTAGAAACTATAAGAATTAGGAGATATAGGTCTGAATTTTTGGAGGTGGAGAGTGGTGGGGGCGGAGGGGGTTATGTATCAAAAGTAGTAGTGGGATCGGTATCGGTGACGACTCAAGAATTCAGTTCTCGTACTGGTATCGGGCTGAATAAAAGTGGGACCGAACACGCCCTTTACAAAGCCGTCCGTCTTCCAACTCCAAACTTCAAAGAGAAAGTCTGGCTACGAAGCTTAATTTGAAATCCTAAAAAAGCCGCATCCCAAAACGTCAATGCTTGAAAGCTAAATTTGGAACACCAGCCCTACTTTGAAAGTTTGAAACGCTAACCCCGGTTTGAAGTTATAATTCCACACTCTAAGCTTGGGTACTGACCCAAATTAGAAACTTACGGGCCTTACTCCATGTCAGATTCTTTATTTTATTTTAGAAGTATCGCTGACTGGTATCGGCATCCTTCACAATGACCTGAGCGCTTGAACTAAGGCCAGTATCGGCGATCAGTACTTGCTACTTGAAAGCCCCATTTGAAATCCTCACTGTGGCTCGGAAGCCCCCCGGCTACAAACCTTAAATTTGCAACCCTAAATCCAATCGAATCCAGAACAGACCTGGCTGAGCAGAATCAAATTGCCAAGCCTCCAATGAGCATCCGAGGCCACATCGTGGCCCTTAATCCACTGCACTCGCGCATCTCGGCCACTTTGTCCTGGTCGAGTACTCGCTCCATCTCCATCCACTTTCTCACAGTCCCAAACGGGACACGGCACCGTGCGCTCCCTGCTCACCGCGACTTCCTGTTTAGGTAAATGGTTGCATCATTTCCTGTTGCATCTGCACTGATAAACCACCTCAAACAAGGACTTATGGAGAAGCCGCTGCTTTTTTTTGGGGGGGGGGGGGGCGAATCCAATCTGAGAAACAGACAAAGCCTTTAGACAAGATACCACAAAAAAAAAAAAAAAACACCCTACTCAGGACACACTTGCACTAATGTCTTTAAATAGGGTGGCAAGTGACCTGGAAAAGCCTGGAAAAAGCTTGGATATCATGCTCCGCAAGCTCCATAAAGACATTCATGTGACGGCCCGAGAGGAAGAAGATAATAAGCCGGCGCAGGAGGACAAAAGGCCAGAGAACCAAACCAACCCCCCCCCCACCCCCACCCTCCCTCCACTACCTTAGTTGTGTTACAGCCTGCTGCATTTTTCCTTTTCTAAACAGGTCAGAGAGGAAATACAACGTCTGGATTAGGAACCGTGTCACTCGATAAGGCCAAAAAGGAAATAAAGCAGTGAGCTCAGCAAAAAAAAAAATAAAAAATATCAAACCATGCTGAGTGAGGGGGCTCGTCCATTGGCATCTGCGCGCGCACGTGACTTCAACTACTTTACGCTCACGTAAATGTGCTTCAGATTCCTTTGCTTTCACATTTTCCAAGTGACAAACTACAAATCAGTCATGAATCAATAATAATGTGCTCGACTTGCTAGGTTTTGGGGCACTTTTGGTACTGAAGCAGTCAATTAAAATTAATGTAAATATCGGCGCAATTAGAGCGCCTGTCATTGAGTTTTCAGAGCTTCTGGAGTGCTTTATTGCAATGGAAAACATGAAGTGGAATTTTAACACGGAACTTGTTTTTTTTTTCAACCAAACGTTCATCAAAACAAGTTAAAAGTATAATTTCGCGCCTGAATCAAGAAATAATAATTGATTTCCACCATTTAAAAAAAAGTTCTATGCGGCTTGTACGCCTCATTGCAGTCACGGTGATTTCACTTCTGGAAAAAAAAGCTCAAATTACGTTCCAACATTCACCTCTTCTTTAAAAAAAAGGGGAAAAATGACAAAACATAGAAGTTGGCATTTTTGACCGCTTACTACACCGGTGATGTCGCGAGTTAGAAACGATCCGAACGAAAGCAAGCAAGCCGCTTTGCACTCACCTGAGCACACTTGGACAATTCCGAAGAGCAAAACAAATCCGGTACAAGACATCATTCAACGCCTCTCGGTGCCTTTGCAGAAGTAATCCAAAGTAATTCCAAAGAGGGGAGGGGGGGGGGCTGTACGGACGTCAATGCGCGTCCTCTTGCCGAGAAACGCGTCGAATTGAAGCAAAAAAGTGTTGAAGCATCCCGAGGTCGCCGCCGCATGCGTGTCAAAAAACTTCATTCAAACCATTTGGCAGAGGGGCGGAAACAACAACAAGAAAAGGGGGAAGGGGGGTAAAAAATAAAGGTCGAAAAGAAAAAGAGAAAAACGCGATAACTTCCTTGCTGTCAAATCACATTATTCCAGTCCGACGTTGTGGCACCGGAGTTGGGGGAACTTTCCGAGGCACCGCCGTCCCGACTCCCTTCCGCGTCTCCACCGGCAACACACGCACAGAAAACAAAAAAAGGTAGAGGAGGAAATCCAACGCAGTCACCGCAACTTTTCCATCCCAATTTGGGGGCTTTTCTTTTCTTTTCACATCCCGAGGCTTGGGAAGAGAGCAGCAGCAGCAGAAGAAGAAGAAGAAGAAGAAAAAGAATACGCAGCAGCGCAGCAAATCGCTGCCTGACTAGTCAGGGGGAAAAGCAGCAATGGCTGTGTCCGTGAACACACCAACACCCCCACACTCCACCCCCAGTCCTCCTCCCCCTCCTCCTCCTGCTGCTGCTGCCGCCGCTGCTTCATGGAGATGTTTCCCCAATGTGGAAATGTAACCACTTCCCGTCTGGAAACACACGCAAAAGTTTCGTTTTATCCCGATGATTTGTGTGTGTTTTTCCCAAGATGGCTGCGCCACTGGGACGAAAACGATAAGCTGCTGTTTTTTCAAACTACGCGCTTATTATGTAATGGCTTCCCGAAGCGCAATGTTTGCTCTCTCGGGGTATTAATATTCCCAGTCATTTTTCAGCAGCTTCAAAAACATTTATTTTTTTGCGGGGGTGGGTGGGGGGGTATGTCTAGTATTACATAAAAAACACCAACAGGACCGAAGAAGAAATTGTACTGCTCAAAATGCACGCGTTGCTGTACACTAAAGGCACAAAAATGAAGTACGAGTCAAAACTTCATCCAATTCGTTGACATTTCCTGAATTGCAGATCAATGCTTGAGTCGCCTACATTATGAAGAAATACCGATTGTATTATGTGGTCAACAAAAATGTTCATCGAAACTGATTCTTGTCACGTAGATTCTTCAAATGAGGCATCTTTGCCCCGATCACAGCTTTGCAAATGTATTTTCTCCGTCAACTATTGGATGTGGTGTTTCATGACCTGGAGTTCACAGCTGTGCATTATCAAGAGTTCACGGCTTGATATTTCTTCATCTCTTAAAGCTAATAAAGCTTAAAACTAATTCCACACAGGAAGATCGGAGCTGGACTCAAACCTTGAACCTCTACACTGTGAGGTGGACCACACACACTCTCTCTATGAATAAAACTGTATGTATAATTTTAGTGCTTGGCTGCTCACATGCTAGGTAAAAGATTCATGCTTGTTACTAGGTTGGCTAGCTCAAATGTTAAATGTGTCAAACTCTTGGCCCAGGGACCAGATCTCACCCGCGGCCGGCAAAAGTAAATCATGCGTGTCAACTAGCACAATCCTTGCTAAAATTTTTCCAGGCGGGAAGTGGTTAATTGAACTAGAGAAAGAGAGAAAGTTGAAGCGATTGAGATTGGTCGCGATAAAGCTACGTAGCTCATTAGCTTCTTGAAAGATAGATAGACAGACAGGCAGATAGATGGTTGAAGCTATACAGTATAGGGAGGTAGCTAGGAAGATATGTAGCGATAAAGCTTGGTAGCGCATTAGCTGCTTTAAACGTTAAATAATAGATGGCAGATGGACAGGTAGAAAGATGATTGATGGACAGACAGACGGACAGAGATACACAAATAGAAATATATACGCATATTCACGGATAAATAAGAATCAAACGAGGCTGTGCACAAATGTACTGAAACAAGCTAGATGCAAGGAAAATTGAAGGAGCAGAACTCATGAATAAATACATCTAACAATTCAAAATCCAATAAAGTGGTGGGTTTTTTTTCCAAGCACATTGTCTCATCATTTAAATGAAAGGACAAAGGCGGGTTTAAGAATGAACACTTTGATTAAATATGACGCGACTTTTCCTCATCGGTTTGCATGAACCCTGTTAGCAGCAGTCTAGCCTCCGGTCTGTTATTTCTGAGGCACTTTTGATGAAGCAAAAAAAAAAAAACCTTAAAACACAAGCTCCCTCCTCCAGCTCGTTAATAATTCATAGTGACGCATTAAAAGATGATATAGGCGTGAAAGGGGAGGGGGCGAAGTTATGACTGGCATGAAACAGAATAAGGAAAGTCTCTGCCTCCCTCACTCAGGGGCAAAAAGAGTTGGCGGCTCTCGTTAGCAGCTGCACATTTGTGAGCACGCAGCGACCTCTAGCGGCGCTTGTCCGAACTGCTCTGACAGGGAAACCGCTCGTCTCTGAGAGGGAAAAAAAAACGTTTCGAAATGCATTGCTAGCGGGGTGGGAGAGTGTTTCGCTATCTTCACGTTCTAATAAGAACCCAGAGAAGATTGTGAACCCGCCAAATGGAAGAGTCGGCCCCTTTTTTCCATTTTCTAGTCAGCAAGGCTCAGTTTCACCAAAAACTCCGGTTTCAGACTAAAAAGCAGAGAAAATTAGGCTTAAAATAATAAAAACGACCAGCAGAACCGTGACGGGCGCCACTTTATTTTATTTTTTGCTTTTATGAAACCTAAATTTATATACAGTATCAACAAGACTGTGGAAGGGCATTTGAAGGCGAATGATTTATTGACAAATATAATACGTTGTTTTTTCTGTTTAGCCAGCGCTCGTCGTTCACTCCATAAGTCGCGCAAAGAACATATTTTGACTTCCGAGGCTCGCGAAATCAAACGTGGACGCTCGCCACTTACTGTAAGGACACGTTGGCACTTTCCCGTGCGAACGTCGGGAGGAAGCGCGGTACCGTCCAGAGTTTCCAGCGAGCCCTTTGCACTTGTGTAAAGCAGAGGAGCGACGAAGACCCCCGCGGCGGTTTTCTCTGGGGAGCGCCGACATGACCAGCGCGGCGGCTAATAGCAAGAGTAAAATCTGCATGGTCCTCATCTACCCGTACGTCGGCTCCATGTCTGCTGAAATCAAGCAGATTTGGTCAAGTCCGGCAAATGTTCCGCGCGGCTGTCCTTGCGCCGATCCGCAAATGGCCCGACAATGTTTCCCCTCAAAGTTTGCCGGCATCTTAATGAGGACATCCCTCAACACAATGTGCCATGGGAGAGTCTGCACTCCCCCGCCCCCACTTTTAAATCTCCCCATCGCATCCCTCAATGAGGCCGTAACACTCCCTTTAGTTGTTGTTGTTGTTGGGTCTTTTTAGGGGTGGGGAGGGGGGGTGGTGTTCCATCTTTTCTTGGGATGCTTCTATCCATGTGACACAATTGGGCGATCCTGTTAGCTCCCGTTAGCTTGCGACACAAAACCCGTCCGGGCCGGGCCTCCTTGGGGCTGAAGGAAAAGAAGCTCGCATCGCATTCCCTTAGCAACTAAGACGATTAGATGCTTTTCGTTCCATTCTTGCTCAAACGGGCAACGGAAGGGCAAAACAACAAAGATGCCCTTGTTCCGACACAAGCAAACAGAAGATGAAGACATTGGGGGGAGCGGGCGGGGGGGGGCTCATGAAACACATTTGCGACATGAAAGCAGAAATAAGGAGAAAAAAAAACGTCATCGAATAAATACGCTCAAGGACTCGCATTACAGTTGTCCCCCCCCCCCCCCCCCCCGATTGCTTGGGCGCCATCTGACGGCATCTCAGTGCTGAAGTGAGTTGAGGAACTTCACCGAGACCAACTTAAATGGCGCGTGAGTGAGCAAAGCAGGGCAGCTCCATTTTGTGTTCGCAGAAAAAGAGACCCCCCCCCCCCCCCCCCGCCCACCATTTCTTGTCACGGGTCCTCTTCTTTCAGGCAAGTCCTAAAGAGTCCATTAAAAAGCAGATTGGCTGGCTTCAAACTAGCAAGACTTTCAAAGCTCCGCTAACGGCGATTCGAGTCGAGACATCTTTCAAACCGAGTATTTGGACACGGAATAAATGGAGGGACGGGGGCCACCAATGGCCCGCGGCTTCCCCGCTGAGTCACCTGCAAAACGTTACAAATGAGCAATGAAAGAGGCCCATCGCGGACAATTCCTTTGACTTGCCGCTTATCTGCTCAAAAGCACCTTGGGGATTGCGCGCTCACTGCCAACCGCCGCAGGCCCCTCAAAGCCACACAATACAAGTTTGAAGTTTGGACCACCAAAGCGTAAACATTTTGGCTCTGGGTAAGGATTTGCTTTTATGACTTCCTTTTCATGATTGGGCAAATCATGGAAAGTCAAATTCCTTGCGATCGAGTATCGTGTATCTGGTGCGCGTGGCTCAAATTTCGTAGCAGATCTCGGTGACTCAGTTGCCGCGAATGACTGCTTTGGAAGCAGTTGCTTTCCTCGCGTGGGGTTTTCAAACGTCTTTGCGGGGCTACCTGTGGGAGACGTGCCTGGCCCAAGTGGAGCAGGTTTGGGCTATTCACCTTCGCAAGCATTTGGGCAAAATGTGGAAATGGCCCAAATCACCCCAAAATGGCCGCCTCCGACCAAAACGGCAGACTTTCTGTGTTTTTTGTGGATCTGCTCATGTGAGACATGCCCACCAAATGTGTTCATAAGCCAAAGTGGCATTGGAGGCTGCCCGACTGCCGATTTGTCAAATCTGTGACAATTGGGCCAAGTGTCTTGGCCCAAATGGGCTCCGCAAGCTCAAATGTCTTTTCAGCGGCGGCTCCACGAGACCTACTTTGTGGGTCTCCTCATGAGTGACATGCCGTCTGTCAGAAAACAGCCAATCGGGGAGTGTCGCCTTATCCATGAAGCAGACCCCCCCCCCCCCGATGATGATGCAAAAGCCCTCAAAATGGCCCTCAAAAATGTACTCGGCTGAAAAAGAATGACGGCAGCAGACAGCAGCCCTCGCTTCTCACTCTCCCCACGGCAAATGCATCCCCGCGCACAAACGAAGGCGTTTCCTCGGACAACTTGGCGTCGGAACGCTGTGTGATTTACACGCGCGGCCTTGACGCCTTCTCTCCCTTTTTCGCGTCGGTCTGGTATGGCGGCGGCGCGAGGAGTGACGGCGAGGCGTACATTCATTCGGGATGAGGGAGGAGACGGCGGACGACCTTGGCAAAAGGTAGATTGCATTTCTCTGGGCGAGGGCCGCCGCTAAAAGAGGCAACAAATCATTTCCCATCGCACGCCCAGGCAGCCTCCACCTGAAGGAAAAATGGGGGTCACCTCTTCACGTTACAAACGCGTCCCGACGCTGGCTCGGTGATATTTGCATGTAATTAAGTCGACCGCGTTTAGAACGAATTGATCGGGGTGATGTGGAGCAAAGAAAATGCGGATGTTGTGCTTGTTTTCTAACAGCGATGGCCACCAAAAAAGCTCTCAAAAACAGAGCAGAATTGGAACCGGAAAAGTCATTCGGCGCTTTGCTTTCAAGGCATTTCAAGGCATTCGTAAACACCCGCATGGACGCATTTACTATTCACATATTCATCCTTTCACATTTTTAATTTTTTTTGTGAGCGATACCATGACTGATACCTCTGCTACTTTGGAAGTCAAACATTTCCTTTCACCCAGTGACAACAAAAATCCCGTTTAACTAACGCAGCTGATGATTGACTGATGTGTCTATTGTCAAAGAGGATTTAGTCGATGGCGGATTTGTCATTTTTTTCCTTTTGCCTTCAGTATCGGTGTTTAGTATCGGCGGCCTCCACGAGTACCCGATGCCTGAAAAGAAATCCCGTCTTGGCGCCCGACTGGTCCATCCCTATTGACGCGTATGCAAAACGGGGTTTGTGTGCGCCGCTCTCCGTTTTTGCCGGCGGCCTCACATTAGCATCTGTTTAGCGTCAGTGGAGACATTTCAACAAAACAAACCGTAATCCGCCATGTCACATGCTGGCAGTACGACGTGAACACTCACTTGAACTCGAACCCCCCACCCCCCTCTGATTCGGAGATCTCATGCAGGCTTGCAACTCTACTTTGGAACCTGACTTCAAAAGCTGAACCGGGTTTGAAGCAAAAACCCCAACGCTGGTTTGGATGCTAACATGCTAACACGCTAAGAGAACTCTGGGGCGTTGTGATGTTTTCCGAGATGCTCGGTTCAGCCACGCGAAAGGTTGCGATGGCAAAACTAACGTCGTCCTGCTCCTTTTTAGCATCGGGCGAGCGATCCAAAGTATTTCACAGCTGCTTTTTCCCACTCAACAAACTTTGCCATGGCTTAAAGCCCGGCTGGCACGACAAGTTGGCCCAGGTCTGATGATGGGGGAGTGACAGTACTTCGGAAACTTCCCAGAAACGAGGTTTTGTGCTCTTGGAGTCGGCACCTTGACGGGAGCGACAGCCCCCCCCATTCCCCCCCCCCCCCCCCCCCAAGCATGCCTCGTCCCCTCTTTCCTTCATTTTGACTTTCGTTTTTTTCCTTTCGCTGTCCGCGCAGCTGCCAAAACAAACCGTCACTGCGATGAGCGTAATAAACATGAGCGATGGGATATCAGCCGGTGCTGACCTCACAGCGCGCGGCCAGTCGGCGGAGCGGGTGCTGCTCAGATTTATGACCCCCCCCCGTCCCACCCTGGCCCACGGCCCCCCCTTTCTTCCAGTGACAGCCTCCCGCCGCCGTCCGAGGATATTCGATGCCACACGCGAGCTGATTTTGGCCCGAGTGGGAAAGCTCAAGCTGGAAGCCCCGACCTTTGTTTACAAGACCCAAAACTCTCATGAAATACGACAACCATCGTTTGGAAACCGATTTGAAATCCTCATTTCGAAACCCAACCCGAGGTTCGAGTCTACTGAAGATAAAAGGGTGCTCACAGTCAGATGGGAATCAATCGGCGCGCCGAGGTTTCCGACTTTTTTCTCTTTGGCCTTTTCTTTATTACCGTCAACAATTCCCGCCGTTTTTGCTCGACTTGAGATTTGCTTCACCCCCGCCACCCCCATATTTTTAGCCACCTCTCCCGGACATTTTTGATGGTTTTAGGGGACATGCAGATGAAGTTGACTTCCAATTTCTACATTGCCAAAATTAGCGTCGGCTGACCTTGAAATGGGGGTGGAGGGACACGGGGCAGGCGTCCACCGCGATAAGCTAGCCGTCCGTTACCAGCGTTACTCTCCGCTAGCCAAAAAAAGTGATATTTTGTCCCCACGCAAGCAACAAATGACGGCGATGAGTACGGCGGACGTCAAAGCGTAGCATCCCGTACCTGTGTAGCCCAAAGAGTTGTCTTCGCCGCGTCCCGCGGTGGGAGCCGCCGTCGGAGCCTCGCTCAGGCCGTCCCGCGCCACCCCCGTCTCTGTCAACAATAACACCACAGGGACTGAGAAGCCAGACGCCGCCGGCGCGCCGCGCCCGCTGCCCGCCGCGCAGGCCCACAGCAAACACAGGCTCCATCCTTGCCAATTGTCCATCCCGGTCAATTTCCAAAGGAAATCTGAGCGGCGGCCATGTCGTTGTGTCGCTGCTTGACGCCCAAGTGAGTGTGACGACAGTCCAGTCTATCAATAAGTGGCCACATAAAGGGGGCACAGGGGGGCAGACTGACACTCACCGTGATTGACAACCCCCCTCCACACACACAGGCTTGATGCAAATCCAATTAGGCGCCATTAATTGCTGATTAGCGGTGACTTTTGTGTCATCTTGAGAGTGACAGACAGCGCGCGAGGGCGGGACCAATCAGACGCAGCCGTGCTAAATCTCTTTGTGGGTCAGGACGGGTTCATTTCAGGGACCGTTGGAGCTCACGCCCCCCTTGTCCACCCCTCAGCACTGGCCTTTTGCACCTCACCCAGCGTCAATCTGTCCCGAGTATTTGTCTCCTCGGTGAGGTCGGGCATAACTCGCGATAGACAACGGGCGGCCAGACGGCAAATTTCGCCGGGGAGCGCTCGACGCGGCCAAGTGTGACCAAAAGGGCGGAGACTTGCTCTCCTCCTGCTGTTTATTTCTATTGTGCAAGGTGGCAGTTAGCACGGGGAAGTGGTGAGGGGCAGATGATGACGGGGAGGCGAGGGCGGGAAGGGAGGGGGGGAGGCGGCATCATGGTACGACATTTATGATTCATTCATTCATCTTCCTAACCGCTTGATCCTCACTAGGGTCGCGGGGGGTGCTGGAGCCTATCCCAGCCGTCTTCGGGCAGTAGGCGGGGGACACCCTGAATCGGTTGCCAGCCAATCGCAGGGCACACAGAGGCGAACAACCATCCACGCTCACACTCACACCTAGGGACAATTTAGAGTGTTCAATCAGCCTGCCATGCATATTTTTGGAATGTGGGAGGAAACCGGAGCACCCGGAGAAAAGCCACGCAGGCCCGGGGAGAACATGCAAACTCCACACAGGGAGGCCGGAGCTGGAATCGAACCCGGTACCTCTGCACTGTGAAGCCGACGTGCTAACCACTGGACTACCGGGCCGCCCTACATTTACCTACGCATGGATGGTAGGCGCGCTTTTATTTTGAAGTTGTTCAATTGTTGCAGCCTGTCGCGGCACAACGGCTGACTTCCAGACGGCGTTTGGCAATTTAGACTCGTATCAAAGTTGTCCTCCTTACTGCGTTGGCGGCTTGTTACTGTCAGCTTGACTTCTTCTTCCTCACAGTGTGCGCATAAATAAAAAAATAAAATAAAAAAAACAACGGCTGGACATTGCTTTGCGATTCTCTCTCATACCACAAGAGGGAGTGCCAGACTGTCCACGTTGTCGTGTTGACTTGTCTTTGCGACTCACTATTTGGCAAGAGAAACGCTTGGTTTCCAACTAGCAAAGATTGGATTTGACAAACAGGAAGTCAATGTCATTCTTCTGCAAAATAGTAAACAAAGTGATTCTAAACCCTTCATAAAATACTTATTTTGTCGAAGCTTTGACAAAAGATGCACACACTCACACACACACACTGGAAATGGAGATGAAAGATGAGATAAAAGCAGCAGCAGCAGCAGCCTGTCTGACTGTCGGAATACGACACCGACAGGCTTTGTTTTCGCGCTTGTCACAACCCAAAATAGAACAAGAGCGGTGCAACGTCTTCATGACTTCATCCTTGAAGCAGTCTTTCACTTTTGTACTTTTTTTTTTTTAAAGAGTTTTTCTCTCTCTCCCAATGTACCCACACCGAGTTGTCAAGGAGACGGCCCCGGATTGAAGCGATGCGTAAGATGACTTTGTTCAACGTGCTCAAACTCATAAATGAACACGAAGACGCGGTGCAGTTACAATATTTGACTAATTCATTGCCCCGCATTGGACCTTCACGCAGGTCCGAAATCCGACTTTGAAGCTGGATTAAAGCATCACGCGGAGATAAGAAGCCTTCTTCAGATGCCCGACCCTCGTTTGAAACCCGATTCACAATAAACGCGCCCATAAAAAGAGCCTTAGATTCCTCATTGAAACCGCGAGGTCTGTTCCCAGTTGAACAATAAAACTCGAGTCACGTTGTGCAAAAGTAAATATTACATCGACACAATTTATTCATAAAACGCGCGGGCTTCCCGCCAACATGGATTAAAAATGTAATTCTTCTCGCTTTTTACGTCGCCGGCTTCAATTATTCATTTGACGTTTCGCATCGACGCGAGTACGGTAAAGACCCCGGCATCCCTCGCGTCTTTATTACGCTCCGTATTTCATTTTGTGTTCTTGACACGATCCTTTACGTCCCGCCGAGCAGAAATGGCTTTTCGCGATCGGCTGGCTTCCAGCGCCGCGTTTCCAACAGTGATGAATAGTTGCTAAATAAGGTTGCTGCTTTGACAAACGCTAATGAAAGCCCAAGGCTTGTAATTCGACTCGGAACCACCGTCTGGAAAAAAAAAACAAAAAAAAGTGAAATGAAACGCCAACCCGAGCCCGAAATCTTAACGGGAAGAAAATGCGGAAGTGTTTCAGGACTAAATTCTCCGAAAGAGTATCGGGGCAGGCTAAAAAATGCAAGTCTGCTCGCAAAGGAGTATTTTTGTTTTTTTTTTTCTTTTATGGCAAAGAAAGGAAGCGCGCCGATGAGCGATTGAGCACGATTGCGTCGACGGGGCCCGGCCGACGTCTGGCATTGCGGCCATTTGCGGTGTCAACCTCGAGGAAAGATAAACGACGTGTCGGAAGTACGGCGGGATGAAATGAATAAAGTCGCTCGCAGACAAACAAAATGAACTCATTCTGTCAAAGGTAAGCATAAAAATGTGACAATCTACTTTGGATTCTTTGCAACAATGGCGTCAAAGAAACCGCAACGTTATTTTTCCCGCCAGAAGCGTCAACCTTTTGTCTAGCCTACATTCACCACGACATGTTTTTTTTTTTTTTAATATCTCCATTCCCGCCTCTTCAATTTACTCCGATGAAAAATGTTCACAGTAGCGGTTGACACTAAGCCGATGACTCGGGCCGACGTTTCTGGCACCGTCACGTGAGGTTTCGCACACTTGGACGGAAGCGCGGGAGGCGCGCGGCCACCTTCCCGCGGCTTCCCGAGCCCAGTCCGTCGGACGCTCAGTTCGTAATCCGCCTCATCCATCACCGGGAGACCGTGTCGGGGCGCACGCACGCACGCAAGCAAAAAATACAAAATAAAAGCCGGCCACGCCGCCGCTGATTGCGAGCAGCCCGACCGACCCCCGACGCCGAAGACGAGAGAAGCACCAGAAAAGTCGGGCGTCAATGTGGCCAAGATTAAAAATAGAAAAGCTTTCATTTATTTATCTATCCGGGGTCCCGCCAGCGCTCGGGTGCCACACGCATGCACATTTGATGTTGACACCGAGTTCGTATGCGGGACATGCTGCTCTGCGTGCGTCCACAAAAAAAAAGTCATCCAGAAAACAGCTCCATTTAAAAAGATCATTCAAAGAACAATAAATGGCTTCCTTTTTGTTTTTTGTTTTTTGGTTTTTTTGTTTAATCATCGCACACATCTGAAGGCCAAATCCACGTCTGTGTTTGTTCACTTCCAAATGGTTAGCAGCCCAACAGGACGACACATTTGGGCCTGAAGTTGCAATTTCAAAAAAAGTCAGATGGGGGGGGGGGCAAACTCATCCAAGACTTTGTGGAACGCCCCCCCCCCCCAAAAAAAACAATTGGACACATCCAGCTCAAAAATGAAGGCTACAAATAGGCAAGGACTATTAGCGGGTTTCCGTATCAGACCTCATTTTGAGGTATCGGGTACTCCCGGAGGCTGCCGATACTAAAACCAAAGACAATAAAGGACAGCAAATCAATTCTCCTCGCCAGTAGTTGGCATGCGACACCGTGGCAGTTCGACACACGAGTAAATGCGCGTGTGATAAAAAGATTTCATCGTCATTGTGTTCAATCGTTACTCGGTATGGGTGAGTACTCAAAGAGTGAATTGGTACCCATCTGGACAAAAAGGAGTGGGATCAAACATCCCCAAATCAGACCAAAAGCCCAACGGCGGCGTCCCAAGACTTGAGACCACATCAGCGTGCTTAATGGTGCGTGGCGCGGCGCTTCTGGCGGCCGTAATGTGGCCATCTGGGTCGCATTATGCTGACACATGGCCTACCTGTGACTGACTGGCTGCTTGCTAATCCAAAACGCGTGTTCCTGCAGGTGGGGAGGGGTGAGGGTTCAAAAAAAAAAAAATGGACCACCGGTGGAGAACGTCCGCACGTCCTCAGGAAAAGCGGCGGTGGGCCTGCGCCCGGGGGTCGCGCTGCAGAGCCGCTACAGAGTACGCAAGTACGACTCCCCTGGACTCAACGCAGGAACAGGAACAGGAACGGGAACAGGAACGCACTATGGAAAGGAATCCCCAAAAGAGTCTCCCCTGTTGTTTGGCTGAGCAAAAGTTCAGGGACAGGGACGGGGAAATTGTACAGTTCGTGAATGGTGACAAAACCTGCGCCCAAAGCGGGAACAGGAACGGGGAGAGCGAGTCGTGTTTTTGTTCCATTCTCTAGACACGACGCTGCTTGCGTCGCTCGAGCAAAAAGGTTTTGGTCGCACGCGGGACCGTCTGCTTCGACAGCGGCGTGACGGAACGTCATCGGGGCTGAAGAAAAAAGCGCGCCCGCCCCCTTGTGGCCACTTTTTTGGCCGTTGCCTTGACTTGCGAGTTGAATCTGTTTTGTGACCAACCTCAGAACTCAATTCACTCGTCAAGCAAATTGATTTTCCCCTCTGACTTGACATGAATCAAATGCCAGCACCCCATCACACAAATGATGTTTCAAAAGCACAATTCAGCCGGAAGCCAGACACACACACACACACACACGCACACACACACACGCAGAAGTCAAGATCAAAGCCGCTGCTTGAAAGATGCATTCCGCCCGGGTAAAAATTGGGAGTTCTGAGTGCACTTCAGTCCCCGACCACTAGATGACGACAGCGAGTTTAATACCAACCAGCTGAAAACTGCAAAAAAAGCCACTCGGCTGGGCTGGCCGCCTTTTGCCAGTCCCGCCGTCGTCGGCGTTTCATCTCGGAACGGCATCAAGACCGCCGCGTCCCTTTCGACCAACGCGCCGCAACACTCCATCGCTCAAAAGAGTCGAGCGCTGCCAAACAATCCCATCAGCTGTCAGCTTTCCAGGAAGGACGAGAAGTGTGACCCCCCCACTGCAGTTGCCTCCAGAGGCCTGAGCATGAGAAAAAACATCTTCTGATATTTGTAGTGGCGGTTGTGGTCTTTTGAGCTGTGCGTGGTCTGGTTCTGACCCTTTGGATGCATCCACACGGGAGCATCCAAAGCACAACCCCCCCCCGCCCCCTTTCCGGAGAATGCCGCGCACGCAAGAAACGGCAACAAAACGAGCCCAAAGTCCTTGAAGCAAAGCGGAAGGGACGAAGGCGGCGTTTACTCACGGCTCCTGTCCCCTTTCCACCTCCAGCTTCCTTTGTACTTTCCCGGGGCGCCCCCCGGCGTGCACCCCCCGCCGTGCATCCCGACCACCAGCAGCAGAAGCAGAAGCAGCCCGGCCATGCCTGCGACCCGCCGCGGCTCACCGCCGGGCTTCAACGGAAGCTGCCGTCATGTCTTTGGAGCAGTGGAGTCGAGTCGTGGTCCTCCTCGATGATCTGACCCCCCCCCCCACCAGTCCCAAAAAAGCCCAATACTGGCGCAATCCTCACTTCTCGCTCTCTTTGAAGAGTCCTTTGAATGCTGGAAGTTGAGCAGCACTCAGGCAGGCGCCATCCACCACGCCGCCATGTGTGCGTGTGCGTGTGTCGTCCCCTTTCCCGCCCAGCCCGTCACTCGTCCCCCCCCCCCCGTGTCAGAAATAAATCACCATAGAGCAGCCTCGGCGTCTCACCAAGTCCTTTCACACAGCACACCCACGATGCTCACCCACAGACGGATTTTCATCCCGTCAGTGTGCATCAATACTCGCTCACACACACACACACACACACACCCTGAGCGGAGTCTGACTGGCTGTTAATGCGCAGGCAGTAAATCGGCCCACTAATGGCTCTGAAAGAACATCACACATCACACGGCAGAGCGTCGGAAACGGCAACGCTTCCGATGCCTCGGTAACAGAAGACGCAACACGAGGCGTATCCGCTTGGTCCGCAGGGAACCCGAGCTGGAGGAAACGTTTCGGAAAAGGGGAACACGCGTTTAGAGGTCAAGAGAGGAAGGCTCACACCGGAGTGATCAATCAAAATCAATCAAACTCTCCTGCCGTGTTCTGACCTCACGCGGTAACAAAAAAAGAAAAAAAAACTTTCACAGTTGGTCGCAATCGGACTAATTCGCTCCTCCGAGTTCATTTTTGACCGAGATGAGCCGAAAATAGCCACCAAAACGGCAGACTTTCTGCAGCGTTGCAGGCGTGGCTTCTTCAGAGTTTTTGGTGAGTCCGCTCATAAAAGACATACTCACAAAATTGAAAAGAATCCACATTTTCCAAAATCGGGGGTGGCCTCAACTAAGCCAAATGACCCCCACCATGGTTGCTTTCAACCCAAATGTATATTTCATGGAGTGGCTTTTTTGGGGGGGAGGTGGGGCGCTCTACTCATGTTAGAACCTAATTTCATGTTGCGAGAGGAAAGTAACTTCAAGAACTGAGTCATTCATTCATTCATTCATTCATTCATTCATTCATTCATTCATTCATCGTCCTAACCGCTTGATCCTCACTAGGGTCGCAGGGGGTGCTGGAGCCTATCCCAGCTGTCTCTGGGCAGTAGGCGGGGGACACCCTGAATCAAATAAAAATATTCCATAATATAAATAAAATATTCCGGCTAAGACGCCTGCAGATGGAACCTGAAAGACGCACGCGCCGCATCCGAGCCTATTTTGGTCAAGATCCAGCTCAGCAAGTCTGCGTTTCCGGTGACAGTGCCGGTTTCCTGCGGCTATGGGGGAGGAGGGGGCGGGCGGGTGAAACTGAAGGTCGCGCCTCTCCGCTCATTGGCTTTCTCGCTCGGTCTGTCCTCGGCCCGAGTCCCCGCGGTGCCCCCCTTCGTCGTTGCCAACGTGTAGGATGTCATTAGCAAGCGCAGAGCGCAGCCAAGTACGCAAATGGCTTCACGTGGCCATTTTCAAGAGCGCAAAATGATCACACTTTGACGCCGTGCCCCACCCGCCCACATGACATGGCAAAAATCCTCCTAAAATGGCCGCTTGTAACTAAAATGACAGACTTTTGCCGTCTTTCCTGACATGGCTTCCTCAGACATTTTTGTGGGTCTACTCGTGCCCACCAAATTTCATATTTTTAAGTGAAAAAGATGTGAAACGATTGCCTCCTTTTGGAAGGACCTCTGGAAATGGCCAGAATGACCCCAAAACTGATGACTTTACTGATTAATTCAAAAAATACAAGATGCATATTTTTCCCCCCGCTAATGCATTTCAATGGCTGGCTTGGCCCTTATTCCCCATGAATATTGCCGGTCAACTGTAAGCATGTTGTTAAAAATAATAATAATCCTTTTGGTAGCCCTATTCATCACAATGTAGCAGATTTCCCACATAAAACAAGGCACTGCGTCGAGGACCACGATAGCTTTGCTTAGCGTCAAAGCTAATCACGAGAGACGACGCAAAATAGGACCGACCACTTTGGCCTGCTTTCAACCAATCTTTGCAAGAAGTGCCCTTCTTCTTTCGCTTGTTGGGAAGCGAAAGAAGGGCCCGGCCATCCCTCTCCCAGCAAGGCGACAGCAGGTTGAGCGGGTGCGCCGGGGACCGGCCGCAGCTTGAAGCGCAGCAGGAGCGCCACTCACTCCAACACAACACACACACACACACAAAAAAGAAAAGCAGGAAGAAACAGCAGATGCCGAAGAAAATGGAATGCTGTTCCGTCGATTATGTACAAAGTGACAACTTTATACATAATACACCAATTTAATTGGTGTTAGGGCCATAATGAAAACCAAAACAAAGTCATGTTTTTGACGTGAAGATGTAACGGCAAGCAAAAAAATCTACCCCCCCAAAAATCTGTTTAATATGTGCACTGTGTGTCTATTAAATGAATATAGCAACATTTGTGTGTGTGTGTGTGGGGGGGGGGGGGCTCAGAATATGGACCGCAGCCCTGCAAGTGACCGAACAAATTCCACGATGAGCCATGCAATCAGTGTGGCGACAAAACCCCCACACCTTCATGCTCAATCTGTTTTCCGGCCTCACGCGAGCGCGCGCGCGCGCACACAACGGGCCATTGCAATCAATGTGTGCAAGGAGAAGCCATGTCATCACTTACAAACCTTCAACACATTTACCAGCAAAGCCCAGACCACAGTCGACTGGAAACAAGCTGCACATGTTAGATAGTTTTTTTGGGGGGGTTGGGGGGGCACTCACACTTTTGCAATTTGGTATTCACAAATGTGTGTATTTGGGAGGGGTGGGGAGGGGTGGGGGGGCATGTGATACGTTGGCAACATCAGTTATAAATATACCAACAAACATTTTGCCCGAGCTACAACAACAATAATAATAATAATTGAATTCCCTGCATTGCGTTTAGTCATCTCCTAAATTAGATTTTTTTTCCAAAACTTTTTTGTATTTTTCAAATTTGTGCACGTTTATGTGCACGGCTAATTCAACTCTGACACACAACACAAAGACGTAATATATAAACTGTCCACTAGAGGTCAGGGTTGTGTGCAGTTAGAACCCTTTCAGCGTCACGTCCCTTGCCAACGTTGCAGCTTACTTGAGTCTAACTTCATGGCAGAAACAAAGCCTGCAGTGATGCGCACGGCCAACAGATGGCACTGACGCACCACATTGTTGGAGTTGAGCGCTTGGGCCAATCGACCCCCCCAACACCACCCACCCCCGCGCAGTTGTGCCAAACAATAGGCCCCCGCAGCCTCATCCTCCTCTTGTTGTTTCAACGGGACTAATTACAGCGTCCTTCATCATCTTCACCACGAATGAGTTCATTCGTTCATTCGAAAATGATATCAAGATCACATTGCTAATGCTAATCTCATTTACGTTGTTCTGTTCCCATTAATTCTGTTAATCCTGCTAATATGAGATTCCTCCAATTGCAAATTTCAGTAGACCTTGACATAATGTTTACAAGCAGTAGACGGCAGGCTAGTTAGCAGAAAATGATTGTTTATCGCTAAACTGAACTGAAAACAATGGCGAAGGGGTCTCTTGTTTGAGTTTGGGCTGCCAGATATACTCCAAAAGCTTTAAACCCCCCCCCCCCCCCACCCCACCCCCAAACAATGTTTTATCCCCCCACAGGTGTGTTCGCTTGGATTGTCCTTGTTTATCAGAACGTAACAGCTAGCCCGTTGAGCTAATCTCAGCTCCCGAACAGGCTCTCCGTGTCGTCGTCAAAAGGTGGCGTCTGTGCCATCAATCCAAGTGCCAGATTCAACCAGCCCCTCAATGATCACGTCTGAATGTTCCGCAGCTTCCATTTTTCATCCAGTCACTTGTTGAAATCGCTGCCAGTTTCATGGCATCTCCAATTCCAGCGAGTAGTCTCATCTAGCTTTTCACTCACACGCGTTTGAGAAGGTTAAAAATCATCATTTGAGCCGTTTTGCTTGTTTTCTAAGGCCAGGTAAGTGTCGCTTATGAACTAAAGGCGCCATCGGAGTTTTGGCCACGCGGAAGCGCCGGCGTGGTCGATCATGTCCAATAAATCATTCACACATTCACCTTGCAAGGATAGAGGGGGGGGGGGGGGGCAGCACAGTCATCACAGTGTATGTAGATGAAGATGAGGACAGCGCCAGCCTCGCTGCGATTAATGGAGCCACTTTCTTGGCGCGACTTGGCGAGCAGGCCCCCACTTGGCCCCCATTACGCCTCCGCAGTGCCATTCGTCAGGCAGGCCAGATATGATCGCCGTTGTGTTTGCGGATCTTCTTTTGCCTGATTTATGAGCCGGCGCGTCCGACTTGCCGGCTCACCTGATTGCCACGCATGAGGCGCGCAAGCCAAGCCCCCCCTCCTTCAACTTTTAAACATTTCTGGGAAACGTTTCTGTCAAATTTGGGACACATTTTGCGCTGGCAATGTCTGTGCGCTGCGGCGGATTTGTTGAGCCCGTGAAGCAGCATGTGGCTCATTGCATTATCATGTAGGTACGATGGTAGTGGACTAAAAAAAAAAAAAAAAAGTACTGAACAAAAACCACTTACAGGAGTTGAATTGAAAAACTCAACCCAAAACACAAAAAACCTGAAAAATCGGAATAATCCAACATAACAAAAGAACCATGAGAGTGACACAACAATCCAAGAGACAAAGACCAAGTGACATAATGAGCAACAGGTGCGACACCAGAGCAGAAGCCCTTCTATGCCACCTGTTGGTCACAAACTGAACAGAACCATGACCGGAAACAATAAAACTAAACTACATGTAATCTAATCTTTTTTTTGTCATGCTGAATCTGAAAAATAAACCATCAAACATTACGCTCTTTTTTTTTGGGTGCGTTTTCCACTTTGTTTTCGTAGTTAAGTGTATATTTGTATTTTAGAAAGTGTGTTGATGTAAATATTATGATTTTTGTGTCAACATCGTTGCTTTTGTGTCGGCGTAATATTTAACTTTCATCACGATGAGGCGAGGAAGCGTTTTATTGTGAAGATTGTTGCGAACAATTCCCATTAATTCCTATGGGGGGGGGCTTGCACACAGACAATTTCCCCCCCATTTAGAAGCGTATGCAAATGCACTGTTAAATTTCATTTTTCAAATCCCTTTAATCAGGAGCGGGGGGAATAAAGCCAGCTGGTGGGAACCCGTGTTCGGATGTAATTAAGCATCTGATTGAATTTTCCGAGCCGCCGCAAAGGGCGCGCGTGCCAAAACGCGGCAGCCGGAGGGGGGTGGCCAAAGATGGGCAGGGGCTGCGGCCCGCCTTCGACGCCACATGAAGCGGTTTGGGAAGGAGTGCGGAGCGGCAACGGGCGGGCGAAGGCGACGACGACGGGGGACCTGGACCTCCAGGCGGGCCTGGAATTTCCTCGCATGCCTGAGCGCCGATCAGGGGGACGTTTTTCGACACGTCTGAGGGAGCTCCCGCGTCAATCATTTGCCGGCTGGCGCGGGGTAACATATGCTGCCGGGAAAACTGGCAGCCGCGGCGTCGCGCTGGAAGCTTACATGTTGACCAAAAAAAAAAAATTAAACCAAAAAAACTTTTTTTTGTAATCATTCGGGGTAAGTCTGCTACAGGATCCAATGGCGGGCGGTGCAATCAGCCAACTAATTTTTTTTTGGTTTTTGGGGGGGAGGCACACATTGTAGTAATTAAACATTTGAATTTTCATGATTAATACACTGATGTAAATTACATTTTTGCTGCACATTGGGGGAGGGTGGACAAATGGGGGAAAAAAGTGGATTTTTGGGGCGTTTTAATTGTTTCATCATATGCAAATCAACATTCTTCTTGTGTTTGAAATTTGAGAGTTATGCCCTCCGTGGCTTATAGAATAAAACAAATATAAAAAATAATATTCAAGTTAAAAAAATTACAAATCCGTCATTTGAACTCATTTACCTGTTTGTTTTTACTATAATCAATATAATAATTAACATGAGTCATGCTAATGCAAAAATATTTTGGGGTCTTCAGTAAAAAGACCGGTGGAGCGCAACCCCAAGGCACCCCCCCCCCCCCCACCCGCCATAGTGGCATTGATACATTTCTAAAATCCCCCACTGCATGTTTGCAATCTCTAGTCAAACATTGCAAAGCACCTCAAAGAGCTGCCTGTGCAAACACGCTGAAACCGTAATGACATCCATTCAGGAAAGAAGAAAAAAAAAAACGGCTTCCCCCCCCCCCATTGACGGAGGGACAACAATAAAGGCCGGCAGGCCGGCGTCGGAGTGCAGACGAGTGGCGAGCTGTCATCTGTAGTTAAGTCGGACCGGCGCGGAGAAAAGATCCATTACTGGGCCTCTTTCATCGCCTTTATTGTTCCGGCAGCTGATGGGAGCGCGGCGGGGGTGGGGGGGGGGGGGGGGGGCGTCAAGGCAGACAAAGACGGCTGACGCAATTGGAAAGGTAGCGCATCTCGCCGCCCTATCCTGCTCGCCCTTCACCTTTGCACCCGGCGGCTCCATCTGCTTCGACAAACGCCCACCCAAAGACTTCAAAGCTATCAGAGACCAAACAGCAGGCAGGTTGCGGCAAAATAAAAGAGTCGCACAAAAGCCTCCTGGAATCATGAAACGGTTCATTGCCAGTCCCGGTTGGTTGACTGTTAAAATGAACCTCCAAAAAAAAAAATCATCCTGCCAGATTATTATTTGCTATGGCAACGCTAACCCAATATGGGAAAAGGGCTAACTAATAGCATTGCGGTGTTACAACGTAAGCAAAGGATATCGCTTGGAACCCAACGGGCATGTATTCTTTATCTTCTGCAAAGAGTGACGAATATTATCCCAGCCTACTAAGGAGCTGAGAGCAGTTCCACTCGCCCCGATATCTGTATTCTACTGTCTCCAGGTGGCCACGGCATGCAGGCGAGAAGGAGCAGCGCAATGTCAAATGAAGGGAAGCCCCAAAATGGTTCATTTCTATACCTTTGATTAATTACTGCATGTTTTTTTTATCAAGTGCAATGTTATAGGGTGCCGTTTTCCTATTTAGAAACGGTTAACCTTTTGGGGGTTGTGGCGGGGGGGAGGGTGACAAAGTACAATAGATGAATGCCGTTCATCGCAGCGGGGAAGAGTGTTGCTGCTGTGCCTCCTTTAAAATGAAATGAAGCACAACACAAGTATCTGCCCTCTCCCTTTCTTCCTCCCTGTCAAGCGGGTGTTTTATTGCAAAAGCCTTTTTACAGCGAGAGGGCGTCCATTTCGGGATCCGCACTTTAATCGCGGCCAACACAATTGAGGAGAATCGATAACGCTTTCACGTTTGATCATCCGTCACTTTTCGTCGACCTTCCTTTGTCTGCCTTTTTCTTCTTGTGCGGCGATGACGCGTGAATGCACTCAAAGCTTCTTGCAGCTCGAGGCCGGACAAAGTTTCTACACGTGCGATCGTTCGTGTTCGAGTGGCAAATAAATACTACCAAATAATATGCTAAGTGTTTTGTTTTTAGCGTAATCAGTCACGTGACTGCGAAGCCTGGTTTGACGTGTGTCAAGTGACGCGGGCGGATATAACGGAGAATCCGGTAATTTTTCAAAATAAAATATATGTCGTATTTCAAAATCAACACGACGGAATTAATGTAAATTCTTATTGTGCGGCCCGGTACCAAATGCCCTGAGGACTGGTATCGTTACGCGGCCCAGCGGTTGGGGACCCCTGCGCTAAAGGCTAAACGATTAGCGCTAGTGTTCATGCTTGCTAAATTAGGGATTATAATCGTCATTATAACGCATCAGAATAAATGTCTGTATTAAAAAGACATTCGGAACAAGAGCAGGATGGATAGATGGATGGAGATAGATCGATCGATAGATAAATAGGAATTGTTCGCTCAGCTTGCTGGACAGATATTTGTGGGTTAGCTTAGCTTGTTGGAGAAATGCGGCTAAGTTTAGCTCGTTTGAGAAATGCAGGTTAGCTTAGCTTGTTAAATGTATAAAATGCTAGCTATTTAGGGACTTTAAAGACTCGCCTTTTGCGTGGTAGTGTAGTAACTAACCAACAGACGGACAAACAAGCAAACACTTGACATTGAGCCTCGGTGGAGGTTTAAAGGTCGACGTCGTTGACCTGTATCTTGTTTTGATAGCGGTTTATTCGACCTTCTCATTTGTAAACTGTGCGCACGAGCGCACGGCATATACACACACGCCCTCGAGTGTGTTACGGCTATAAAACCGTCTCATTACTTTGTGTCTCCTGACATTTGGGTGGAGGAAAGAGACAAACAGTTGCAATGTGAAACCTCTCGCGTTCCCCTGAAGGCTCCTTCATCAAAGCGACAGGTGAAATTATGCAAATGCGGCAACTTTCAGGGGCGGGGCCTTTTCTGCAATTGGCCAATCGAGTCGAAATGAAGGCTTGGTTTGAAGTAGACGTTTTGACAAGGTGCTACGTGAGGTAAACGTCTTTCATGGGAGACGTAATTGATTCCAAAATAGAAGAAAATAGGTGGAAAGCCTTCATCAGCGAGGGATTCAATTGGTTTTTCCGCTGCGGATTCATGGCACGGACGCGTTTGAAACAGTCCCGGAGGAAAATGTTGAGTCCCAGGTTGGCCTTGAAAAACGCGCAAGCGGGCTTCGTCACCCGAGTCGGCGGCGTCTCCAGTGCACAACCCCACCGCCTGGCCCGCCGCTGAATAAAGATGCACCAGACGCAATTTGCGCCCGCACGCTGGCACGGTGGCGTGAGTGGCAATAAATTAGCCGCTGGCGATGAAATGACAAGGAGGGCGAGGCCTTTGTTGAAGCGAAGCCTCTTTTTCAGGGAGGAACAACAAAGCCGCACGCAGAATGCCAAGTAGAACGAGGACTTTTGGGGGGGGGGGGGGGGGGGGGGATTACCGGCATCCGGGATGGCACGAGCATCTGCACAACTTTGCCGACAAGATTCAGGAGGCAAACGACTTTTGACTAGCTTGACACGGTCGTGACAGACACCCGACATTAAGATCCATGAAGAAAACGGCTTCTCAATCGTTTTCTGCTCCAGTGAGCGACGAACAACTTTGTTCACTTTTTGAATCTGCAGTCCGTGCAACTTTTTTTTTTTTTTTTTTTTTTTTGGGACGCCTGACTACAGAGGATCAACAGATGGGCCTAAAGCCCGTGCGGCAAAAGCGGTGGCGGGGCCGAGTCTGCCGACGATGGATCCCGAGAGGGTGGGCGGGCAGCATTGGCACGGGAGTGCTGCAAGATCCGAGTCGACGGGTTTGGTTTGGTTTTTCATTGGCCACCTCGCAAAGGAAGCGGCTCCTTCTGGGTGAACAAATATAGAAGCTCGCAGACTCACAAAATCTCAACCTCAGTGTTGCAATACTCCCCCCCCCCACCCCCATCTCACATAACAAAGCTGCAGCTTCTCACCTCTCTTGGCACGCATATATTTGCACTTTTGCCCAAGCGAAGGGCAAATGCCGTCTCCTTATATTTAGCAAAGCAGAGCTACCTCTCGGATCCGGGTCACTTTTTTTCCTCTCTTCTGTATGGAGCCAGGGACTCGCGGGGGCTTTTGCGGCTTTTCAGCACTCTAATGGGGCACCCAGGGAAAGGAGGTTTGAACCGGGACTATCTCCCATCTTTTGGCGAGCCTAATTGGCCATAAAGAGACTTGACGCCCCACCTCGCGCGGCCTCCACCTCCCGGGCTAACGCATGCGGCATGTTTAAATAAAAGCTGAGGACAATGCCTCCCCCTCCCCGTTTCTTTTTTTTTTTTTTTTTTTTTTTGCAGAAGCTCTCGTGTAAGCAGTTTTCAGGTGGAGATGCACTTTTGGAACGACGCCCATTTCGACGGGCAAACTTTTGATTTCTAACTTGTAGATAAGGAGATTTTCGGTGAAAAACAGTGAATCAGTGTCTTGTTGAGTTCAGATCACAAAGCCAATCGCATGCAGCAACATGAGATTTGGTGGACATATCCACAGTGAGAAGAGGTACCAAAAAAAAGCTCCTGCGAAAAAAAATCCATCCTAAAGTCTGCCAGTTTGGTTTTGAAGGAGCCTTTTTTGGGTCAACTCGCCCGACGGTATACTCCACCCGCATGTTTTTTCATTTTGAATTCAGTCACCAAAGCCAGTTTCACACCGAAAGCTTAAATTTGGTTGGACCGAGCAGTCGAACCGCAAAAAAAAAAGTCTCAAGACGTCATGCTTGAAAAGACAAAGAAAGTCTGCCAATTTGATTTCAAGCAGCTATTTGACGCTCAATTACTTCACTTGCGCCCAACTCCATTGATCGTTTTCTTTTCAATTCAACCCACCCAAGCCAGTTTCACATGGCAGCGCGAGATTTGCTCAAAGATTTATCTGAAGAAGCCACGCCTCGACACGGGCGAGTTTGCCATTTTGGGTTGAAGCGGCCAGCTCAGATCAACGATTTTCAGATCAAACTAAAGACTCGCCACCGCCGCTGCAGAGCTTGCGAGGCGCCTGAAAAAAGCAACGACATTTGAAGCAGATTCATCAAGTCAGGAGCGACTGTACGGGAAGCTCAGCGGCACAAGCCCAGGGCCGCAAATAACGCAACGCACGCTTCAAGGACAATCTCAACCAAAGGTCGGAGAGAAAAATCTGAGTCGGCCAATCGATGGCATCCGACGATAAAGGTCTTTCTTGGCCGTCCTTTGGTCAGCGAGAAAGGGTCACGGAACCCCAAGTGGACAAAAGGGTTAATGCGCGCTAATGCGCGCTAATACGCGAAAAGCCACAAGTCACTTTGCTGTGATGGAATTGGTGCGGATCGCATGATGCTTGGAGAAAAAACAAAAAAAAAAAAAAAGACCCCCTGCCCTTGGTGGCCACCTTGTGAGCGGCAGCAAAACCACTGACGGCAAATCAATCGGAAGCAGCCCGATTCTTCCCATCTGGACGTGATGAATTCCAGCAAATACGCCGGTAGCTTCATCTAACAGCGATCCGCGAGCTTCTTCGGGGAATAGCGCCGGCCGACTCCGGCAAAGGCATTGAATAAAGAAATCCAAGGCAGAAATGAGCGTTGACGGGCGTGACGGCGACGACATTGTCACCTCGACGCGACCCCCGCCGAGCGCCACGTCGTCCCCCGACACTCCCGGCGTCCTGAATGATCATTTGGAAGCCTTTAAGGAGACGATTAAAAAAAGAAAAGTCTTCAGCCAGAGACATCCCTTTTTCTCCGTCGATGTATATTGCCGCCATAAAATTAAAAGACGGGCGTTCGATCTATCATGAAAGGGCCGACTTAAAGACTGTAATTGGCCAGCTCTTAAATAGGCATCATCGCCACGTTTGTTTTCCTAAGTGTCACATTAGGGCGGCGCAGCTGGCGATGCTGAAACCGGTCGGAGACGATTTCAACGTGGGGCATTTGGTTGTCTCTTTTTGGTTGTCTCGCGTCAAACAATACTGCTTGTTTTTGTTTTTCAATTTCAATTGGTTTCGATTCAAAAGATGAGAATACAATTAAAATCGATGGCAATACATAAAGAGAAGAGTTCATTTATATACCGACAACAAGAAGGTATTGGATCGTCCTATATGGGAGAGATGCGCACCCTCAATGTATGTCGTGTGGTGTTCCGCAGGGATCAACCCCAGGGCTTCTGCTGTTTTCATTATTTTTGCTCTACTTGAGTCGAATAAGTGTGAAAAAGAAAATAAAAGTCTTTCAAAAAATTATACACACACACACAGGTTTTTTCCTGAAAAAACATTTTGCACTGACAGACTCTTGGCACGCGCATCACAGCTTCGAGTGCAATAAAATCGGGGAGGATATATGAATTATGCATTTACCATACAGGTGGATTTATGTTTATGAGAACGTTGCGTGCCAGATCATAAATAAGCCATCTCAAAAATTCATCTCTCTGCTTGGAGAGCCCCCGAAAAGTTATGAAAGAGAATCAAGTCTTGAATGCAAATGTCCTGCACCGCAACCTGCGCCCAGTCGGGAGTCTCCAGGTGTCCTCTTTTCTTTTCTCAGCAGCTGCGAGGGCCCCAAAACATCAAGTCAGCACTTTGTCCGCACAGGAAGTCCAACTCAGCACACTCGCTCAGCAAATAAGCGGCGGCCTTTGCGCAAAGACAAATCGGAGAGGGGGTGCGTGCGCCGTTTTTAATCATTGAAAACCAACACGATCTTGTATTTTTTTTTATAAAAAAAAGAATGACAATTTAGCTGGAGAAAAGAAAGCAAAAGTGATATATTTTGAGAAGAAAACAAATTTAAGAGGAAATACATCCTGAATTAACGGATGAACAAAAATAGCGGGAGCGCGAACACAGGCGATGGAGTGGGCTTGACTGGATACACACGCAATTAAAAATGAAACTGGGCTCTGGCAGCGGATCCCACTCGGACAGCTCGCCGTCCTTCCTTCCTTCCTTCCTTCTTATCTTTCTGTGCCCGCAGCCAAAATGAGGCAGCGGGGATGCGGGCAACACGTGACAAACCTATCGATCGCATGATCAATAAGCAATCACCATTGACAAAGGATAGAGTGTCAAATGGCTCGATCTTGCACGTCGGCAAACTGCTTGATTGAATCACGTTGCGTGAAAGGGAAAAAAAAAACCTCACGCAAAAAACGAGGGACGAGAATGCCGATGGAGTCCAATGGAAGCACACGAAAGACGCTCAACTGACCTTTGACCTGAGGGGGAAAGTACACAGATTGGGCCCCACAGTACCTCGTGCGGCGCCGTAATTCCCCAAAATTCCAAACTACAGACATATCCAAGCAAGGATTTCCATCCGGGGGTGGGGGCAGGCCATTGGTATCAAAGTGATGGCGACGGCAATTCCTCAAAGAACGTCCATCAGCCGGCCATCAAGCGTACTCGAGTGTGGCGAGCCGTGACTTCGTGTTATTGCCGCGCCGATAAAGTGGCCGTGAAGGAGCCGCTAATAAGGACACCACATGCTAAACTGCTACGTTTGGGGAGGCTTGTGCACACACGTGTGTGTATGTCTGTAAATGGCTAGACAAAAGTATTGGGACGGGCGTATCATCCATCTGCGCCGCCCGCCGGCCTGCCGGCACCCTCGAGCCGCCGTGACGGGCGAGCGTGACGGGCACCCGGCCGGCGGTGACTGATCACCCGGCTCCCTCGTCAGCGTTTTGCCGTCATTATACGGCCGGCGGCGAGGGGGGCGGCCATAAAAGCCAATGTCGGCTGACTCCTCTTTGTCCCCCGACATCAATTTGCCTGCCGCCTGGTTTTTTGTGTACTCACTTGCACTTCGTAATCCAGTTTTAGCGTGGCCGTCTTTAGCGATTCATGTGCACGCTCGGAAGTTGTGATGCTTTTGGCTACATGCTAAGTACATTAGCATCTGTTTTGTTTCATTCGTTCATTGCTGAATTGATCTTTGACTAAGTGACCCAAGAAGACTGTTGAGGGGGGCGGGGGAGGGTTGCCAAAATATATGTCGAGATATAAATAGATCTATTTTTTTTTTCCAGCGCCTCTCAGAGTTACGGCGCGGTTGTCGTCGTCTGCGAATTGAATGGAAAGCCATCAGTAAGCGAGAAGGCGGGTATGGCCCGGCGCCGCCTTGGGAGAGAGGCCCATGTTTAAAAGTTGGCGCCAGCCGCTCCATTATTCAACAGCTCCGCCGTCGCGCCATACTCCCGACCTCCTGCTTTTGGAGGCGCGGCCGGCATGAATATTTCACAGCGCAAACACGCGGGGCAGACACCCGCAGAAAAGTTCTCGCCAAACACGCCGGCAAGCTTTCACACAGTTGGACTTAGGAAGAAGTCCAAAGATTGACGCAATCGTACCAGCAGAAGGCCCAGATGATGTTTGCTTCATGCGGGCGGCCATATTTTGTGCACGGCCTCGTTTCATCACACCCACAAACGCGGGCCAGCACTCAAACAGATGATGCAATACCAACACAAAAATAAGAAGAATTATTTTTTAAACAAATATCGATACTTTGGGGGTTTTCTTTGTTTGTTTGTCTTTTTGCCCAAGCCATGTATGGTGCATGACTTGGTTTTAGTTCTCATCACAAACACAGCGACAAAACTCCTCTAGGTGGTAAAGCTCTGACAAATAGTGCGGCATACAAAGTTCTGCACACGGAGTAAAAATCATTGCATATAAAATATAAAATATATATAAAATATAAAAATGTGGTTCGAAAAAAGACTCCAGACTGCATGGACAATAAATGGTGGCCTCTTGTCTCTAAAATTTGAGAGCGCACCAGTACATTTTTTGGTCTACTCAGGATTGCGCGAGCAATCAATCCCGAAAAATGTTGGAAATGATTTTTCTTTGGCCGTTGGCAAAGTTCTCCCGCACACTTCGGATCGATCGTCAGCAAAATGACGGCAACGGAAACTCAGAACAAAGAAAATCACGGCCGGCACACAAAGACGATTCCAACATGAAGGGACCCGAATTGGGGTTAGTCATTTCAAGAGTGCGAGCGTCCCGTGCCAATCAGTCGCCCCCCCCCCCGCCCACACAATTCAGCCCAAGATGAATTCCCTTCAATAGCAAATGCTGCTGTGGACAACGTCCACCACATTTGATGGTCATACTTGCGTTTGATGACAAAAAAAAATGACTAAATAAATGGACAAATCAACAAAAGTGAGCGGGAGAATTGCCCTCGGTGGCCCGGAAAGCCAATTTTGAGGAGAAACGCGAGGCGGGCGCTCCCCTCGGACTCCCAACGCTTCAGTTTAACGAGACAATCAAGGCGAAGGTAAACACTCCCTTCCAGCGTGTCGGAGAGGAAATTTGCATGAGATTAAAGCGGCTTTGTCCTGCCCCGGACGCACGCCTTTTGCATCGCTAACGTACACAGACATACGGCGATCAATTCCACTGTCAAGCTGATGCTAGCCAACGATAGATGCCACTGGAAATAACAACTGAAAGAGATCTGGCAGGAGGTTCCCGGCCCGGATCAGCGGTTCCACACAGTTGAACCTTTGAGTTCAATCACTCTTCACATAGCACAAACACTTTGGAGAATCATCGCCCAATATTACGACCATCGATAGCACAACACTTGAAAATCGATTGAAATCTCTTAACACGGCCGAAACAAATAACTGAGAGATGTCCATGGCACCGGTCGTTTCGCTCCGTAACCGAGGCTTCCAACCCAGGCTAAGCTAGCAGGTAGATCACGTCCAACATGGTCGCTTGACGCCAAGCGGATGCGGCGTCTGCAACGCAAACGCCGTCTTTAATGGAGAGGAATTCATTTGCGGGACGACGACTGCTGCTGCAGTCCCACAGGGCAAAGCCCCGGAGAGGGACGCTAGGGGGGGGGGGGGGTGTACGCGTGTGCCTGACTGAATGAGAATCAGGGTTAAGAGATACCGAGGTGCCCGTGTCGCGTCTCTCTGGAAATCAATAAAGCGCGCTGGCGGCGCACGGCGCGGCATTTCAATTGAAATGTCATCCTTTTGCATTTAAGAGCAATAATGTCAAATTGAATGCCATTAGTCGTCCTTTTATTCATGCGAGATCTGAGAAGCCGAGGGAGATGGTGCGCAAGGGGGGCCGGGGCTGGGGGGGGGGGGGGGGGGGGTTGGTTATTTGAGCTGACGTGTTTTGCGAGACGTTTGTTTGTTTCTCAAGGCAACGCGGCTTTTGTTTTACATTTTTGTCAAGAACCCGCCAGTGTTTGGTCCGTGAAAAAAAAAAAGCAGCAGGAGGAGCATGAAGGTGAAATCACATGTGAAGCTTTTTTTCTTTTTTCTTTTTTTTTTTCTTTAGCCCGAGGCGCTCCCGTTCAGTTCCTCCACTTTCAAGACCGGAAGAACAATATGAAAAAGGAAAACCGGCAAGAGACGTCCTTGGACACCACTGAGAAGGAGGTGAATAAAAAGCAGCAGAATGATGCTAATAAAAAAAAAAAAATGACAGGGTGGGGGTGGGGTGGGGGGGCTCCCGGAGCGTATTCCGCATCATTAAATGATGGCCCGGGGGCGGATGGAGTGTGATGAGCAAGTGCGGCCTCTCTGTGTAATTAAATGGCAGCAGGCTGGAAGACGATAAGAGCCCCCGTGCCCCCCCCCCCCCCCCCCCAACACCCCACTCACAGGGAATTGTTGAAAGCTATGAACAATCCCATTATTGGTGGGCAAAGCCACATTTTCTGCCAAAACAAGGGAGGCGGACAGATTGCTTGTTTTCTAACAGGAGGGGTGGGGGGGGGAGGAACCTTGGCCACGATGGCAGCCGAGGTCTCCCCCAGGACCACCTCGCCAGGGCGGCTTTGTGACCGGAAGCCCGCTCGGATTCGTTTGGGATCCTGTGATTACGGGCGGGCAGGTTCTGAGCTGTATTTCAAGTGGAGGTTTTCATCCATTAAGATAAGATAAGATAAGATATCCTTTATTCATCCGTTAAGAGCTTTCGTGCGCTTTTTGCCAAGCGCGGCGCCAGATCGCTTGGGGCGGCAAATAAGTGCAGTCATCCCTTTTGAAAAATGGCCGCAGAGGCGCAGCGCCGTGCCAAAAGGGCAACTTTCACGCTTCATCTTTGCGGCTTCAAATTGGATCAGCGGCGGACGACCTTCAGCTCGCAGCCGCGGACGATCGCGCCGACTCGGGAAGGAGGCCCGCCTGAGCAAGACGTACGACGTCCCATCGCCGTTCACGGCAGAGTTTGGCCGCCGCGCGCTTCCGGCTCGTCCGCGACCATCCTCTGCTGGTGTCAAATGGCGGCGGCGGCGCATCTTTTCAGCCGCCGGCTGCGTTTTGGCAGCCGGAGGCGATGAGCTTCGCCGCGGCCGTCTCGCGCGGTCGCTCTTGTAATTGAAAAAGGTCAGCGTGGCTCCCGCGTAATTCAAGGCTCTGGGCCGACGCCATATTTAATCGCCCTCAGGCGGGCCAGCCAGCTGAATAGCGAGCGCTGAGCAATGTCACAATAAGTAGAAGGCGGGGACGTTTTTGCTCCGGTGGCTTTTTGCGGAGGCCTTTTACGACCAAAAAGGACGAACCGGCGCCATTTGAAGAGCCGACTTCTCCAACGTCGCCGGTGTCACAAGCGCGCGACGGTCGCGGCTACGTTTGGAACGTGAGCGGAGGCCAAAGTGCGTTCCGAAGCAAGATGGCGGCAGTCTTACCTGCTTCTAAGGGAGCCTCCTGACAGCACGCCAGCTCCAGCAGGACCATCAGCAGGAGGGGGGCGGCCCCCGCCCCCGCGCCCGAGCCTGAGCCCCTCGCACGCATGACGCCGCTCACTTGGACGCCATCTCTGGACATGGGTCTGACGAGACAGAAAAAAAAAAAGGCCATCAAGAAGAGCAAAAGGCACGATAGCGACTGCCGTGCGCAGCTTTGTTTGGCGTGAACACGTTTCGTGCCGTCGCAACGTGCGCACGCGCTGGCGGGGGGGCCAACGAAGCCACCGACGCCATTGAGTCCATGGCTTCCCTCCACATTGGATGGATATGAAGAAGCCGTGCGCAGTCTGCCGCTGTGCAGGAGACGACGGCAAGCAGCTGAAATAAATCGGGTCCAATTGTGCGGATCAGCCATGTGTGGAACAACCTGTTCACCTGCGTTTGATTGCAGGCGGCCGCTTCCCGGTCTGCATGGCGCACCCCCCCCCCCCCCCTCACTCCGACTTTCTCATGGCAGCAACTTGGCCATGCGTGACGCGCTCTCCAATTGCATAGGACGCAAGTGTGGCGGCATCCTGTATACAGTCTGCCTTTCTGTGGATTTTTCGACTCAAGTGGAATTCTGCAGCATTTCCAAACAGCCGCCGCCATCTAAAGTCAAACTCGCAGCTAAGGCGGAGGAGGACGACTTTTGCCATTTGGTGGCTCCCGAGCTTGCATTTCAAATGAGCGCCTTCATCTAATGAGCTCACGATGCGCTTACGCTTCATTAAAAGCGGATAGAGAAAACAAAGGCAGCAGTTAATTGGCATTGTGACAGACAGAAAGTAGCGCCTTGCTTTGGCAGCAATTGAAAAAGTCACCCTCTCGTTGCTCGCGTACACTCGTCTCAGGCGTGAAAATCCGCTGACGAATCCATTTCGGAAGGCGCGACTCAGTCATTTGCTCGATGACTCTCGTCTCAACACAAAGCGATTGTCATCCGATGACATGTCACAACGAGCTTGACTTACTTTGCCACACCCGACGGTGGAGGGGCTGGGGTGAGTAGAGGCTAATTTGCATGAGCTGGGACCCAAAAAAAAAAAAAAAAAGTTGCTTTCAACTGGACTATGAAGAGACGGAGACAAATTGCGCCGTTTTGGCTGCAAACACGAATTTCATACCAAAACAAGTGTTGGACAGATAAAAACCAAATTACATTCTTGAAACATTAGCAGAAAACCCAAACGATGTCTTCAAACCCCAATTTAAAATCAGGAGCCCTGAAGTGAACCGGGAACCTTTTTTTGGAAAGTAAAAGCCGAGTTTGAATCTAAATATGTCATCCGAACTCAAAATCTTAACCCAGGCTTGAAACCGATCAGGTCATTTGAATGCTGCAACTTCTGTTGGTCAACATGGAAGGAGAAGTCACAGTGGGGCCACCAGCAGCGCCGGCTGCTGATTCACCCCCGACCCCCCCACCTTCCACCGCAAAACTGTTTGAGGTCATTCCAATGTGCAAACATAGCGGGTGTGGGGGAGGGGGGGCTGAAAGGTGGCGGTTGCAACCTTGACACCCTCATCAGTCTTACTTACACTGCAGTCCCAAGTTCTACGCAGCACACACACACACACACACACACACACACACTGCTGGCCCGACGTGACAGTACCGTGAAGAAGCTTAATGGAGCATCAGATGGAAATTTTGCAAATATGGCGGCGAGGTACAGGGTGGCAGGACAAACCAAAATCCAAATTTGACACCTCAACTTAAAAAAAAAAAGTAAAAAAAATTAATAATCATATGAAGGAGCATTGCCATCAATCGAAGGTGCTCCAATGCTCCAATCCAATTCATGGCGCTGCTCCTTCCGCATTGGATCCACTCTGTTCCACTTTAGCCCCGATGAACACGGCACTCGATTTTTTTTTTTGTTTTTGTCGATCCCCGGCGGCAAAAATAGGACATCAAAGCGGAGAGCCGAGCAGGCGCAAACTTGACGCGCCACCAGAAAGAATGCTAATAGCACGTCTGAAAGCGGCGGGGATGACCTTGGCGTACGTTTTGTTGACGCCGCCTAAACGTAGCACGAAAGGCGCATCCATTTGCCACGTCGAGAAACGTCTCCGGCGCAGCCGGTGACATCAAAAGGAAGACGCATACAGAATAAGGGGCTGGCACGTGAAAAAAATGTAATAAAAATACACACACACAGGAGAATAATTCCAGCAAGGAAAGAGCCTTGCAAAAGTACAAAAAAAATAACGAAAAACACCGGCGGCTAAACAGCTCAATGCCTCAAGCCCCCATGTGCCCCTCGCCGGGATGCAAGCTGTGTTCCCAATTTAAAAGCTGCTCAATAATGCAAGCGGCCAGAAGAAACACAAAATAATCAAGAACAAATATGCTGTAACTCAAAGTGAGAGGCTCTACTCACCCAGAGACGGACAAAGAACGCGTCAAATCCGGGCTAAACTGCTTCTTCATACTTGAGGAAATACATGCCGATCAAATTATTCTTCAAATGATCTTTTCCCCGTTCAACAGATGCACAAGGTGCTGCAAATTAGTTTTAGCATGTGCATAAATGCTCAAATGCGAGCGGCATGAAGGGAACAATAGACTTAATGGTCTTCTAAAGGATCATTTTGTGCCTTTACAAGTCCTTGTTGTGCCACGTTTCCATTGGAACATTCCAAGCCAACCTCGAATGAGTTAGCTGGCAAATTAACAGCAGAGCCAAACTTCTGGCTCTCCCTTGGCTACGAAGTTACCCGCTAAATAAGAATGCGACACGGGCCAAATAGCAGCTAAGGCTAACCGTCTCTCTCGGGTAGCTAGTTTACCCCATGAACTAGTTCTCTATCGAGCTGCCTCCTCACTGTGTAGGTGACACGGGCAAATTAGCATGCTCGGCTATGAAGCTTGTTGCTAACCATGAAGCTGACGCAAGCTAAATAGCTCCCTTTTCGAACCAGCTTCGCGGAGTGACAGTCAACAATGACTTTAAGCAGATAGAAAAAATATATCAAGATGAAACAAGTGTTTACATTTTCAAATGACCACTTTGACAAGATTCCTAGGAAATGCGAATGCCGCGTCATTGCGAAGCTACTTTCATAAAGAGCTACATGGACAAAGCTAATCAACTAGCACCCTCGGCTACCTAGCCGCCCAAGCAGACTATAACGTTCGACCACCACAACCGTTCCCGATGAAAAGCTTCACAGCTAAGCTAACTAGCTCTCTCTCAATGGACATAATTGTTATTTGAGTGCATTTGTAAAACTCACGACTTCAAAGCATGGCGAAGTAGTTCTGCGGGTTCACTCGCTCTCAAGCTGAACTATTACAGGAACACTCGGGATACCTAATGAGCTCGGCGAAACTAATAGTAAGACAAGTAAGACAATAATCGGAGACTTATTCAATAATCGCCCGCATGATGGCCGGATGCTACTTGATGTCTCTTAACAAGCTCGGATTGTGTTTTTCTCCCGTTGTGCTCCACACATGGAACGCTAAGCTCACTAGCGGTCCTTTTGAGCGGGGATGGCACAATGCAAGCGGCGCAGATTTATTCTGAACAATGGGCGATTTCAATGCAGTAAGTAAGGCAGCTCCATGCTGTGGCTGCCGATGGGTCTCGGGAGGAGTTTATCAACTGATGCAAGGAGCCTGAGGCGGCTGACAGCAGGTGCGCCCAACAAACCACCAGAAAAAGAGGGAAAGGGGCGGGGGGAAGGGGGGGGCGAGGGTTGGCCGAGTTGCAGTAAATAAGAGCAAGGCAAGTTACACTGATCTGAGGCAGGTAAGCGGGGGGTTGCAATCATGGGAGGATAAAACGCCCCCCCCTCCCCCCCGTGCATTTCACAGCATTCTCCTTTTTGGTAATAGGGCGCTCCAGTGATCGACCTCATGGCGCAGAGGTGCAGAGTTCGATTCCGGCTTGGGCCTGCCCCGTTGGGGTTTGCACAGGTTTTCTCTGGGTATTCCGGTTTTCTCCCACATTCCAAAAACATGCACGGAAGGTTCACGGATCACCCCGTGAGCGCGGACGGACGTCCGACGACGTGTGCCCCACGATGGATACTTTTGGTACTGCATCTTCACGTAAAGCGCGGCACTCTGTCTCTTTGATTTACGTAACGGCGCGTCTCCTTGAAGAAATCTTTTAAGCCGCTGGCTTTTGATGGCCGACTTTAGTTTCCCAGCACCTGAGTCTCCGTGTGCCATTTCTCACAAACGCTCATCTCTCAGCAGCGGTCCTCGCTATGCGTTGGGCTGCGTGACAAATTGAAGAGCGCACTCAATTGGGCCAATGCGGAACAGTGCCGCAAAGGTAAGGAAAACAAAGACGTTTACAGGTTTCCCTGAAGCTCAAAGCTCGGTCAACGCATGTCTCGACGTTCGCATTCAGGCGTCAAGACCACACCAACCGAAACCGAGACAAGACCAAGACATTTGGAAGTTAGACGGAGACAATAGCGAGTCCGTTTAGATATCAAAGAGAAGTCGCCCGCACCCGCCCCAAAAAGATCCAACTTGGACATGGTGTCAGCAGCTTCTGTCAGCTGTGCACCACAAAATTGCAAATCAACTCCTTAGAGTTTTGGAAATCCAGCAGTACTGATGATTTTGCCGATATTTTTTCACGTTTGGAGGCCTGGGATGGGGAGGGGCTTCATCCATGGTCCGGGTGGAGGGGGCGTGGTCAACCAGGCGACATCGAGAAGGCATTGCGTGTTTCTCACTAATCCAAGTCGTACCCCCCTGATCTCGACTGGTCTTGATCAGAAATCCAGAGTCTACCCCGTCCGTCCAAGACCGAGAATCAAAGACGTTTGAGAGGAGACAGAGTTCCTCCAAAAGTGCTCTCGGAAGCAAGACCCGTAAACAGGACATATGAAGGCTTTGTTTGGCTCCTGGCGAGAGCTCCATCTCCGCATACGTGAAAATGTCGCCTGGTTCCCTCAGCGGGAATTGAATCTCGCAGTAACACATGCTAATCCGCTCGCGCGCCGTGTCTACCTGCCTGGAAACGCTCTCCGCAGTCCCCGCGGACGTGACTAATTGACTCGCCGGCGCGGGTGAGTGACACGCCGTTTCCAGAGCGTAATAATAGCATGTCACGCGGGAATGATGGCGATGAGCCGGCGGCTGCGAAGTTCCCCGACCTCGCAGTCGGGGGGGGGGGCCCCGGCGGCTCCGCCGGGGCGAGACGGCGGCCGGCTTTTCAATCAGAGACGCTGGCAGGACAGTGATCGAAACAATAAAAGAGGAATCAATCGGCGGCGGCCTGCGGGCGTTTGGACGTCTTGAGTGACTTCCTCTGTCATTCTCAGCCTTGACGAGGCGCAATTGGCTTTTGTGCGATGGGGAAGAAAAGGCAGCGGTGATTTGTCGGTCATCTTTGCCCGTAGACTTGCTCTTGTGGGTCAAATCGACTCATTTGAAGGTAAATAAAACAATGTCACGAATAAATACTTTTAAAAAAGGGGACAGTAAAGTGACGCGTGTCATGGAATGACCCTGAAAATATCGCAAAGTTGCGAGATCATCAAAGCGCTTTTCTGTGACAACATGCGACTTTCTAGTACAATTGCATCCGACTTCCGAGTTATCAGGCGCGCCGGCTTATGAAGTGCGTGACGGCTACGGCAAATGAATCAAAGCTTCGTCCATTGCAATTTGCAAATCACGTAAAAAAGGTTTTGCTTTCAAACACTTTTGGGTGATTAAACATGCAGCGGGTCAAACTGACCCAGGAGGTCATTGCATTTTGCGAGAAATGAACAGAACACTATCAGGGGAGGGGGGGGAGGAAACTTTGTTAGCCAGCAGGTTTATGCAAAATGTGTTGGTTTCTAACGACTAAACACTGCCTGGGTCAAATTGACCCAGGAACATTTGAGCCATTTCCTGTAACCGCAGGCTTAAAGACTTGCAATTCCAGCAGAGCCCTTGAGGGAGACACTGGTGTTCATGTCTTACTCAGCGTCTGCCTTCCTACCCTACTTGATTTTTTTTTTTTTAGCCGATTATTCACTAATCCCGTTAGATGGAAATCTATTAATGTTCCGCCTTTAGGCAACCACACACAAACTTGGGAGCTTTTGTGCCGATAAGCAGCCCATAACCCCAACCACCCGCCACCCCCCCACACACACACACATCCACATCAAGCCAACTTCACCACCCCACTTCGCTCGGGCCCCAAATGCGCCATGAAGGCACATCAACAGAGCGGCTTCCCGCATCAGGGAGCTTCAGCCAGACGAGCGACCAAGCAGCGAAGTGCAACCGGACCTCCAGTCACAAAAGTGGATTTTTTTTTCTTCTTCAATTTCCACAAATTCATCCGTGGAATCGGGCTTACACTTGCGCTGACTCCATCCAATTGGCTGAATCCAATTCAAGGATTTGGTGGTGGTCAAGTAAAACAAGAACTAGAAGGGGGTGGGGGGGGTAGATTGATTGGAAAATAAAAGACAAAGGAATGACTAATAGAAAAAAATAAGTCGATGACATTTTATTCCGAAAAAAGTAAGAACTTAAATAATGCCGTGATCTATTTGATTGTGCTGCTCCCGCTGATGTGCCCGCCTTGGCCACCGGGCGGCAGTATAACGTGCTCATGCAGACACAAATGAAGGAGAGGAGTTCCGCCTGCCTTTACTGCGACTCAGTCAAACGCTGTTGTATTTGTCACATTTTGTCGAGGATAAAGAATATCTGCGATCGAATATTGCCATATAGACGTGTTGCGCGTGAAGCTAGCAGGCTTCTCTTACGGCGACATGAAGTCGCTTGTTATAAAATATAAATGTACAAATAGTTTCAGATCTATTCCCTTTTCCAGTAAACTTCAGTGTGGCATTTAACTTCTCGGAACTTGAAAATCTCTTAGCGCCACTAAAAGTAAAAGCTTTTGCTCCTTTGAGGGGGGCTCGTCTTGCCGTTGGTCAAGTCACATCAGAACTGTCGCCACATTCGACCGTATTTGCCTTCACGTTCCGGATGACAAGCCCCCAGCACCCCCACCACCACCACCACCACCACCACCAAATCTCTTCTTAACATTAACTGAACTGTAGTACATATTATATATGAATACAACACGTACATATTTGCTGGACACAATTTTCCATGAATTCAATTTGTGTCATGCCTTCATCGAATTTTCGAGTCGGAGCAACCCTACTCGGCCCGTGAGAGAAACTGGGGGGGTTAAACTATTAGCTCCATCTGCGAGTCAACCAAGACTGCACGGAACAGGTGACGAGAAACACCGGCGGCGTGGCAAACTTTCAGCACCCCGGCGAGCGCTCCGAGCATCAAACGCGCCCCCTACCAAGTCCACATCAACTCCGCAGGCACGCCGAGCGACCCGTCGAGCGAGCGAGCGAGCGAGCGGCAACACTCAAGCGGCATGCGGCCGCTCGCGGGACTCCTGCGGATGGCTCGTCCAAAAGGCGCCCGCACTCACCTGTCCGAAACGCAGCGCGGCCGCCTCGTTCACCAAGCGAGCTCATCCGCAGCCGGCAAACTTTTCCGATCGTCTTCGCGGAGGAAGGCGATCATTTGTAGGCTGAGGACCGGGGCGGAGTGCGCAATCTTGCCGGCGCGGTGCTTGGCGTATCCCCCCCGCGCGCGCGCGCTCGTTCCCGGCTTTGACGCACGCACGGGACGTATCCCGACAGCGAGGTGAACTCAGATCAACGGAAAGGAAAAAGGAGGAGCGGAAAGGGGGGGAGGGGAGGTGGGGAGAGGATCCCGGGCTGCGTGTGTGTCTGACGCTGGGCGGCGGCAGCATTGCCGGAGGAGGCGGCGGCGGCGGCGGCGGCGGCAGCCGCTGAGCGTGCGCGCTCGAGTCACCCTGCAGGCAGAAGAAGCGTCAGCCTCCCTCCCTGCTGGGTCCTAAAGCGGCGAGCGGACAATGCGTTCTACGACGCGCTTGTTTCTTTGCGCACGCGCGCAAATTCCATGTGCGCATTTCAACACATCATCATCGGAAAAAGGTCCAAATACACAAGTACCATTGGACTTTCTCAATTGTACTGTGAAAAAGGATTGATCAAAATTTTCACGACTTGCGCTTTTTGTCCATTGCACCAAAACCACTTCTGTAGTTTGTGCAATCTTTTGAGATTAGAATCAACACAACGACTGATCATTCGGAAGCAACACTTTTCTTTCATGACACAGATGATTGATTTGTCAATGTGTCAAACTGCTGCAATAAAGTGTGTGTGGGGGGTGGGGGGGGGCTTTATTGATGTCAGATTTTTATTGTATATTTTACATTAAGTATCATTGGCTGGCATCGGCGGCCTCCATGTATACTCGCCAGATATTTATCCATATTCCAGGCATCATTCATTCATCATATCATTCATGTGACGGCCCCCCTCGCCGCCATTTCATTCATCACAATCACCACCTCGCACATTTGAAATTCAACAGCGGCCAGGAGAGAAACCATTCCGAGAAAAGCAACTCCATTTAACAGCAAATGTTATGATGAGGCCCTCAATGTGTGTGTGTGTTGCAAATGTTGAGTTTGAGCTGGGAAAGGAGGACAGATTGGTGTTCCCTGCAGATGTGACCCCCCCTGCCCCCACCCCGGCCACTGCAGACAAGCCTGTTCAAATGCACTCTGGGACGAGGAGAAAGCAAGAAGGAAAAGAAGAAGCCGCCGCTGAGCGTTCAATCCATTGGAAAAACGCTCCGGCCTCGGCACTGATTGTTGGGGGGGGTCGGGGGGGGGGGGGGCTTACAAGCGGCACTCACTCATCCTCATTGAAATACATGAGAAATCCCAGTCTGGGGCAAAAAGGGTCGCTTCCGAACGGCCAAATTGGACTACTTGAATTGATTGAAGGGCATGATGGAATACATAAATGCATGCGGATGGAAATTCTTCTCCTTTTATTTCCAATGATGGGGGGGCGGCGGGGGGCGGGGGGCGGGCACTCAGTCATTTTGCTTCCAATTCCAACGGTGGTCCTTCAAAAATCACCAATGACAACTTTGTTTTGCTTAGCCACTGCTCGCCCCGCCTTCCCGCTACAGCAGGCTACATCCTCCATGGACAGACGCCACTGAACTGGGAGCATTTTTCAATTGTCATCATTGGACGCCGGTGGATGGAGCAATCAACCAAGCAACCCCCCCCCCCCCGCCCCCCCCCCAAGTATAAATCCTAAATCCTGGTTGCGGATTTTAAACATGCTGCTACCCACATGTGGGAAAATTCCGTCGAGGGGACAAATCCTACATTGCGGTTCTTGACCTTTGCCCATGGGTGGGAGGGGGGGGGGGGGGTCCCCATGAAGCACCAAAAACAAGCTGTGTTGCATTTCCATTCTGCCGCACGCAGACTTTTGCATTCAGCACCCAACGTTGGTCTCTCGCGTCTCTCAAGCTAAGCTAATTAGTCCCTCGCTCTGACAAGCTAAGCCAACTAGCATCCGTCTCCCTCCCCCGTCGCCCCCCCCTCCCAAACACACCACCTTGTGTTTCGCCACTAATATTGTGTCTTTGTTTTTTACTGCATGCAACCGTTATTGCCTTGTAAATTCATTGTGTTGCTAAAAATGGTTTTCTCTGCGCGCGTTCGGCCTATGAATCACTCTGGCATCATAATGTGACACTTTATGATCATTCAATAAACAAAATAAACGGCCACCGGGGGAGACGTTTGTGTGTGTGTGTGTGTGCGCGCGTGTGTTACAATGAGGCTCCACATTGCGCCCCCCCCCCCCCCCCCGCACGCACGCGTACATGAACAAGTCAGTGGATGCACCCCAATAAAAAAATAAAATAAGACGGATCGGTTCGGTAAGGTGGTGATGGACGAGCGTGAGCGGATCCATTAAAAATGATGCATGCCCCCCCCCCCTTCCCTAATTGGAACACGGCCATGTATTTAATAGCAGGCATCAGACGCCTAATTGGACGTAAATTGAGCTGCACGCCGCCATCGCCGGATCAACAAAAGGGGTGAAGGGCCGGAGAAGGAGACGACTCCCAGCGGGGGGGGGGGGGGGGGGGGGTTGTCGTCGAGATGCTGCATTCAGCAGTGACTAAAAAGATCTCGTTGTTCTTTTCCTTTTGTCACTGAGTGAGTCTTTTTCCGACTTTGAAGAACCCTTTTACTATTCTTTTTTTTTTAGGGGGGGGGGGCACTGAATGAATCCAGCGATTCCAATGAATCCGGATGAGAGCACCCAAGTTGCATGATTGCCATTGCTGATTTCACTTTTGAACGTCAAACTTCAAAATGTGTTGTTATTGTTTTGACACACTTGCCCACCAGAGGCCTAAAGAGCCTTTTTGCGCATTTCCCCGCCACGTATCGACGACGTTGCTTATCTATATGCTAATGCGGGCGGGCGGGCGGGCGGGCGGGCGGGCGGCTCATTTGACTGTTTCATCTTTCTCCGTCTGCTCATTACAAGAGCTCGCAGCTCGGCAAACACCTCCTGCGGATCTCGATAAGAGCGTTAGGATGGAGGAGCCATTCTCCTTCTCTTCCCGCACGCCGTGACGGAAGAGAAAAAAAAAGGGGGGGTTGGTGGGGGTTATCTGGAAAAGAGCGAGCCCACCTGCTCCGGCTCGCGGACATTCATCATTTTGGCCCGGCGATAATCTTCGGTCTCGGCCCGATAATTAGCCCAGCGCGGGCGCGGGAAGATGCTTCATTTGCGACGGCCGAGAGCCGCCAAACACGCCAAAATGTCAGCGGCCGATTTGGAGAGTGAGGACTGATGGGAATTTGGCGAGATGGTCGGGGGCCATCCATGGCGAGGAGCGGGAAGAAGCGCTCAGCGCCGTGCGGCCATTGAGAGCCCACGACATCGATACAAATGGCCGTTCAAATTTTTTTTTAAAGTCGAGGATTGTTTGTTTTCCGATTTGCGTCGCACTCACGTCACTTCCTCACGCTGCGCGTCATTTTCAGGCTTTTGCGTGGCACAAGGTTGTTGAGTTCCTTGCTTTCGATAGTTTTCCTTTTCGAGGTGGAAAATTAATCGCCTTGCGTCGCCAGCCACCCCCCCCCCCCACTTCCCGTCTTAACGCATCCGAGTTTTCTGGCGGTTTGTTATGAGCGCTTTATCTCAGCACGCCGAGCGGCCATGAATCATTGGCGGCTCTAAAATAGCCGGCCGCTTTCTCCAGAGGAGACGACGTCCGCCGCTGGACAAAGTTCACCATCGATCCCGGCGGCCGGCGCGCAAACGCCAAAGCGGGCGTGACGTACGCGTACGCTTCCACGGCGCCGGAACCAAGCGCGCCTCTTTCACCGAGCCGATGAAATAGGAGCGCCTGCTTTTATTGGACATCTTACTTGGGAAATGGCGGGAATCATGAAAAAAAACTCTCTCTCGGGGTCATCCGTCTCGTGACAAGAGCATCGTGACCTCTGACCCCAGATTGCAAATGAGCATCCCAACTGCAAAAGGAAACGTTTGCAGCACCGACTGGGGAGAGAAGGTCCACTTCAAAGCAACTCGTCTTTGTGTGTGTGTTCTCGCCACAAGACCTCATTTGAATCACAGCCCACGCGGGACAACTCACCCCCTCCCCCCCTCCGTTACAACCCCCCCACCCCCACCCCGTGATTCGGTCGGCCGTCGCCAGCTCAGGTGTTGTATGAATGTGATTTATTTCCAAACAAGCCGAGGGGAAAGGCGCCCGCCGTAATTGTCTGGAGAAATGGAGTGGGGGGGGGGGGGGGGTACCTGCGGAGTGGGGGGAGGGGGGTGAGGCCAGTGACAAAGGATGCTGGTGCGTGATAAGGGAAGCTCCACCGCTGCGGGTTATGGAGATCAGTGATTGACAAAAGGTGGGGGGGGGGGCATTTGTCAAGGGCACTTGGCCGGTTTTGGGCTTGTGACGAGCATCCAACTCATTTGATGTCGGTCAAAGGGGGGGGGGGGCATTTTTGCTCAGAATGACGGCTGGCCAAACGGTGGCGCGGGCGAGCGGGCCGGTCGAAGCGCAACGTGAATCTTTTCGGAAGCCCATCGCCAGTCTTCTAAGCGCACCCGCCACGGGTCCAAAATGTAGACCTTGAAAACAAACGACGGTCTAAGGCGGCACAAAACCCTCAGTTGAAATCACGACCCGAATTTCACTCCCCCCCCCCCCCCCCCACGCTGAATCTTTCGTGCTCAGCGAACGGCGTTTTGGCTCTCGTCTGCCGCCTCATACGGCACAACGGAAACTTTTGCCAAAGGAAACAAAGCCAAGGCGCCAACGCCATCCTTCGCGTCTATTTCCGTCTGCCCGTCGAAAGCGGCACGCGGGCCCATCGATCGGCTCACCTCAACACAGTTACCCCCCCCTTCCCCCAGCCCCCCCACGGGCTCTTTCAGTCGGGGTTGGAATTCAAAAGACATTTGAAAAAACCAGCCGAAGAAAGAGGCCATGCGCAAAGCCAATATGGGAAGCATCGGGATTGGACTTGAAAAGCTTCCCCAGCGCGCCCCCGGTGTGGAAAGCCCACTTTGAAATCAAAGCCCCGATGCGTCGGCACGACCCCGTATGAAGAGCCCGAGCCGGCCGTGAAACTAACTGGAGACCAACACCAAGTCTTTATTCAAGACTCCGATCCGGTCTTCACACCCGAACGTCAACCCCCAACACAGGCTTGAAACCCTACCGGCTCTTGATTGTCCGCTTCGGGTCACGTTCGATCAAACAAACACGATTCATGTCGCCGCAATTTTGAATGGAAGAAGTTTGGAGGATTTGGAGCATGTACAGCAAAAAAAGGTGGTTTGGCGCCGCCAACGTGGGGCGGACGTGAACTTTTGCTGATTTACCTGAGAACGTAACGTGCGTTTGTGTCGAAGCTAAAGCTCCCGGGCGGCTTCGCTCGCCGCTCCCGCGCTATTTCAGCATTTCCAATTAGCTCATCACGGCTCAAACAAAAGGCGATGAGATGGGGGGGGGGGATTAGCGGGTCTCTTCTTCTGTAACAAGCCGACTTAATATCTCGCCTCACTCTCTCCTCTATTGATTCCAACTGTCTTTTTCGCCCCTCTCGCTCCCTGTATCCCTCCACCACATTGATTTCTATCTTGGCATGAGTAATGACCCCCCCTTCACCCCCCCCCCCCCCGCCCCCAAAAAGCATCTACAACAACACTTTTGGGGACTCCTAGCTCTTAATCAAGGAGTGAATCAATCACGGTGGTCAGACAAGACCCTCAAGTTGCTCCGCAAGTTGCCTGGAACTTTTGTTGGGGGGGGGGGGGGGGGGGGGGGGGGGGTTGGAGGTTTTGGTGATTTGCAACCGCTCCGTTCAACATGCCAAAGATGGTTTCTTCTGTGCATAAACTTGTGCATCAGTCGTCGCCACGGAGAGACATTGAAAATCTGTTATATATCCACTGTATATATAATTTTGTTTTGTTTTTTTTCGGTCCGACAAAGCTTTTGTATTCGCCCCCCCCCCTTCTAAAAGTGGACACGGCGCGCAGATTGCACTCGTGCCCACGTGTCCGAGCGGAAAGAGGCCTCTCCACAGCCATTAGCGGCGACACGCTGCCGTTTAAATTGCAGGCCTCACTAAACACCACCTCGGCGCTCACTTCATTTCCGTTGGATTTTACACCCAAATAAGTGGGGGGGGGGGGGGGGGAGACAAGAAATGAAAGAAAAAAAAACACCCGTCGGCCTCGATAAACACGGTTTCAAGTGAGATAATTGGCCTCCGTGACCACACGCCAGACAAAGCAAATGTTTTTGAACAATCAGCCCCCAGTACAGCCCCCCCCCCACCCCCCACCCTCCCTCACCTCCCTCAGCGTGAGTGTGGGCAACACTCGAGTACGCATCGGACGCAGGAAATTCAACAAATAGTCGAGCCATAAACGAGCCGAACGCAGTTGAATGGCCGTTGCGCTGTACAAGGACAAGACGGATGTCTCAGCTCCTCTCGGAGGATAAAGAATAGATCATTGGAGTGCCGCTCTAATTGAAAATCACTGTCCAGTTTAATGCCCAACTTTGAGACAGTTGGCTGAAGATACGGAGCCATGGGGCCCAAGTCTACAGGATGGGACTTACGAGGGCCACTGGGACCAAACCTCATCACTTGTGTCTTCTCTACATTGAAATTGAAGGCATTTATCGTGTAGAGCGTCTTTTTTGCTAGGTGGGACATACATGGAGACGTGACAGCCATCCACATAGCAGTGGAAGGAAATGGCACGTTTCCTTTAGATGGAGAAGATGCGGCGAGAACAGCACAGGCCTCAGAATTCAACCCTGCGGAACACCACGCGACAGTGGGGCGGTACGTGACTCGGAGCAGCCAAGGCTAACACAAAAGGTTCTGTCGGCCATGTGGGGGCAGGCTCTCCGTAGGCACACTTTGACGCTCGCTGATGAGAGGGGAGTGGCCCTCCTCAAATCACCAAGGGGGGGGGGGGGGGGGGGAGCTGGCAGGAAGCGGCGCTCTGTCCAGATGGGGTCTCATCTGGCTGCCGAAAAAAAAAAAAAAAGACCCGCTCCCCCTCCCGCAGCGGGAGATACCGGCGAGGCTTTGGGTCCCAAATCCCCAGGAATGGACGGGGCGAGTCGGCGCCGCATCAAAAGTCCCCCCCCCCCCCCCCCCACCAATCGCGGCAGCCGGATTCAGCGGTGACATTTGGAGCTGCTCAGACGTTCAGATGGAAAGGTCACACTTTGGAGCTCGCCGGATGAAATGAACGACACGGCGGGGGCACCCCGGAGAGGCCACGCCGCCTCGATTTTTAGTTCAGAACAACATTGAAGTCAAGTAAGACCTCAATAAAAATGGCCAGAAAGAGTCAAGCCTTTATTGCACCTTTTATTCAAAGCCATCCAAAATTTGAAGAAAAAAAAGGGAAAATGTTCAATAAAATAAAAATGATTATTGAAATAATCATTTCCATGCATGATTTTTAAAACATGACACATCATTTTACATTTATCGAAGTACTCACACAAATTTTTCTTGGTTCCAAAAAGTTTTAGTGATCAAATCAACATTAAATACAGACTTGTTGATTTGTACTTTTATGTTACAGTAAAAAAAAATCAATTTTATTGATTTAAAATTTTGGACAAATGATGGACATGATTTACATCTTATTCCTTTTCACATTCTTTCGATCTTTTACTTGCAATTTTTTTTTTACATTCTTAAAGCAAACGTGACCCCGTTTTTTGAAGGGCGCCATGTGGAGCGTCGTCCATTTTGAATAGTGGAGCTTGTGGCTCCCTTTCCACCCGAGTGACCAAAGCCCACTAGGTGAAAAAAAATGAGAGGAGCTTTTGAAGCGCAGTCTCGGGTCGTGCCCCCCCCCCCCCCGGCTGACCTCACACGTGGCGAAAAAGAAATGCTTTCTACCATCGTGACTCGTGCGCAACAAGGAAGAAGACGGACGGGGCAGCTGGCCGCCCGCCCGCCACGCTTGAAAGGCTTCAAAAGTGCGGCGGCAGCAAACGAGCAGACAATCAAAGGCCAAATTGATGTTGGATTGGCAAAAGGAAGATACCAAGGTGAGATTTCTTTTCCCTCCAGTGAACTCATTATGTGCGCTTCCCTTCTCCGTGCCGTGAATAACTCGCCGCACTATAGCCTGAGCTTAACACCTCTGGGTGAAGGGAAGGCGAGGGGGGGGGGGGGGCGAGTCGAAATTGTAAAAACTCGCAGCCAGCAGCAGCGGGGCTGATTCCCTCATTTGCCGGCGGAATCATAAACGGCACAAGTGCGGGTGGGGTGGGGGTTTGGGGGGTGATAAAGAAAGAAAGGGGGAAAAAAAGCCTCATTTGTACATCTTTTCCGCCGTCCGGTCTCATCTTTTGCCGCATGATAACATCCGCGCGCAATAGGCGCCGCCGTTCAAATTCTAATCAATTGCATTTCATTCCGACACAATGAAGGACAGAAAGCGCCGGCGAGAGAGCGAGCCCCTGGGCATGCTATCGTTTCAGTTTCAGTTGCCGGACTGGGGAACCGGAGGGGGGGGGGGGGGCAATTATTAATAAGATGATGGTGGCAGTCATTCAGCCCCCCCCCCCACCCTCCGCTGCATTCCTTTCGCATCATTTACACGCAAACATGCCAGAGGAGCCCGACAAGCCTCACGCTAAATTGCAGAGAGAGATGTCCGCGCCACAAGCGCCGCAAGATTACATGCGGCCCCCACCAAAAAGAAAAAGAAAAAGAAAACGGTGACAAATTCGGGAATCCAATTCAACTGGGTCACAAACACACATGGCCAACTGCTTCGAGTACACCTGCAAGTGATGCGCTATGGTGCTGAAATATTCATTAGTTTTCCTAGATCATTAAAAAAAAAAAAAGTATATATATACACACACACACGGCGGCCCGGTAGTCCAGTGGTTAGCACGTGGGCTTCACAGTGCAGAGGTACCGTGTTCGATTCCAGCTCCGGCCTCATGTTGCATGTTCTCCCCGGGCCTGCGTGGCTTTTCTCCGGGTGCTCCGGTTTCCTCCCACATTCCAAAAATATGCATGGCAGGCTGATTGGACGCTCTAAATTGTCCCAAGGTGTGAGTGTGGGTGCGAATGGTTGTTCGTCTCTGTGTGCCCTGCGGTTGGCTGGCAACTGATCCAGGGTGTCCCCCGCCTACTGCCCGTAGACGGCTGGGATAGGCTCCAACACCCCCCGCGACCCTAGTGAGGATTAAGCGGTTCAGAAAATGAATGAATATTATATATATATATATACATACATACATACACACACACACACACACTTGTGTGTATTGTTCTATTACCTATGGACATTGGTGTTGGTTATCTGTCGGTGCTGAAATGTGGGTCCGTTTTCAAACCACGACGATGCTCACGTTAGCATGTTTTGAGCGTTTTGCATTTGAGCAAGCGCCGCTTGTGCCTCTTAAGCGAAAACGATGTTGTTCTAAATACACACACAGTGTCACTTTCTGTGCTTTGTGTGTTGGGGAAATCCTCAACTGGGTCTGGCATTCCACACCTTTCAACCCTCCCCCCCCTCAAAAGTTTTTCAAGGTTGCAAGCGGTCGCCAGGAAACTCGACAACCCAAGTTTAAAGTTCCCCTTTTTCGATGGGACGGTCTATAGTTGGCAAATTGCTGCAGACTATCAAGCCCCAATTTGTCCTTGCAAATCAATATTTTTTTTTTTTTTATCATTTAAAAATCTCACAAATGTGCAGAGTAGAAAACTTTAAGATATTTGTTTTCAAACATTGGGAGTGCAAGTCAATAAACAGCCAAAATGGAATGAAGCACAAGCGGCCGAGTATTTGGACGTTGTTAGTCGGCGTCGCCGCAAAGCGTCCTTAGTAAGCGCATCACGCCCGACGACGGCATCACACGAATGCTAAAGCGACGGCGGGATTAAAAGGCAGCAAAGTGTGGCGAGCAATCAGCGGCGCCGGGTCTCCGGGGACCCTCCCGGCGGCAATGATTTCCCATGCAAAACAAGCCTGCGCCGCGCCTCGCTAATTCCGGGCTTACGTCTGGGCCGGCTCGGGGGAGCCCATCCGTGCTCATCATTGCGGAAAGCGTCTTGAATTCCATCCAGCCGTCCCTTTCCTACACTGCCGATCCTCATTACAGTAAACCCCCCCCCCCTCCGCCCATCCCCTCCCGCCCCCGAAATAAGTGAAATCCACGACATTTTAATATCCTATTTAAATACTCCCCAGGCAGAGTTTTTATCGTTGTAAGGCAGCGCTTTTTTTGTAAGGCCTTTAAACACACTCTTAAATATTGCAAAGGCTGATCAACAATATTTTGAGAGAGAACAAGAGCCGGCGGCACGGCGGACAACCGGTGAGCGCGTGTGCCTCGCAGTGCGGACGTTGTGGGTTCGAATGCGGCCCCCTTCCTCTCCAGACCCAAAGTGTCGGCGTCTGCAATGATTGAATGCGTCTTGAATCAATCCGCGTGGGGGGATGGGGGGGGGGGGGAGACTTGAAGAGAGCGTCTCAAAAGGTCAAAGGTGAAGTGGAGCCGTGGCGTTAAGGGTGAAAAGGCGGCCTGGGGTCAAACCTCGCCATGCGACGGCTTCCTGATGGCGCGTGACAAGTGGCCATCTGCGGGTATGCGTCCAGATTACCGCCTCAAATCACATTCGGAGCTTCCGTTGTCTGGGGGCGGGGGCAACTTTCCCCCCTTGGAGGACATGCCCGCCGGTAGCGAGCGTTGGCTTTCCCCCGCCACGAGTCATTTTCCCCTCCAGCGCGGCAAGCAAGCAAGCCATCTTCTTCACAGCGAGCGCCGCCGAGAGGATTTGGCCACACTCACTCACAACACATTTGAATGAGACGTGCGGCCCACGCTGCCGCGTATGAATATAAATGGTCGCCGCCCCCCCCCCTTCGCCAGACAGCGTCCGACGGCAAATCTAAATTCATGATGAGTTGTGGATTGGAACAAACCCGCCCCCCCCTGCAATTGCTCTTTTTTGGCAACCTCGTGTGAAAATTTCATCCGGCAATTGCGAGCTTGTCATGCATGATGGCGCCACGCTGCGCTTTTTCAGGAAGGCCTGCATCACACTCCACTGAATGGCGCTTCTCCAATTTTTGCCACCCCAAAAGAACAACTCGGCGCTCCGAGTACGATGTGTGCCGTCGTCGATTGTTTCCACCGTCTTTTTTGTGCAAGCCATTTCAGAAATGGTTTGATCCATTCGGCTGCCCCAAAACGCAAAACTACTCGCCGCCTAACCGTCGTCCGAGGCAGCCAGAAGGCGCTCCAAGTAGGAGCTCCTAATAGCTGGGAGAGGCTCCAGCGGGCCCGCGACCCTCCTGAGGAGAAGCGGATTTGAAAATGGATGGACCGACTTGGGTCCTGAAATTGGTGGACAGACAAGAACATGTGTACGCTCAATGTCATTTGGTACAAGGCCTTTCGTAGCTCGCCCCCCCCCCAAACCCCGAAAGAAAGCGTTACGTATTTTTTCCCCGTGCGACTATCATGCCCTCGCTAGCTCACGCGTTTGTCCGCGTGGAAGATTAAGGCTCCTCAAGTCCACTATTTAGCACGGCGCAGCTTTAATGTATCAAGTGATGAATAATTTGAACCCTGACCTCAGCGACCTCGTTCCACTTAGCTGCTCTCGACGTGGACAGAACACCGGCAATGAACGGGGAAGCTTCACAACTAGCTCGAGCTGTTCAATTTGAATAAAATGCTAAGTTTTTTTTTTTAAGTGCGCGGTAGATTTGGGGTGACGTGAATCCTGGCCATTATTTGGCCGCGGATGTCGTGCTCACTTTTCACTTGATTCGCGGCAACTCTCCCGATTGACTTCAACGTGTAAACAGCGGCGGCCATCTGTCTCCATCTCCTTGAATAACGCCTCAACACGTATTCCCTCCCTTATTCATAAGACTCCGGAGCGCCAGGCAGGTGGGGGGGGGGGGTGCGGGGGGGCAATCGGCGCAGGCGGCGTTAGTATGCACACGCATGCCTCTCCTTTGCACACTGCGACAACACTGCAGTGAGTGGGGCAGGGTAGGGGGGAGGGGCCTAAAGGGCGAGGGGGAATAAGGTGAGAAGGAACAGAGATCAAATGCGGAATAGTCTCGGCGTGGCCGTGAGGGCGTCCGCCAGCGAGGGAGACGGAGACCGTCCTTTAATTGAAGCGCAGCCACTCAGCGCAATAAATATTCCGCCGGCGTACGTCCAAACACAACCTGCGAGAGAACGAGAGCGCGAGCGAGCCCGCGGTGGATGTGCGCCGAGCAGCCTCCTTATTGTCTTGTTTTATTATTAATACTCTCCTGCCGACCAGCTCAGGAATACGCATTCAAGTGACCCCCGCGCTTCCTATGCTAATGTCGGAGTCGCCGACACGCGGACAAATCAGTTTAGCGGGCCGGCGATATCGTCACGAGGCGGCATCCCATCGCCGGGGCCGCGATCGTCCGACAGCCAGCAACCGAGTGCAAATATTTGGGCACTCAACGGCTAAAATGCTGTCACTGCAGCGTTTGATGTGAAGCGATCGCTACGTTTGTCTCAAATACGTCAACTACAAATCCAGTTTCCATATTTTAAACATGCTGCTAGCTGCGATGTTTCTTGCCGGCAAAAACATCAGCGACATTGTGGACGGCGGCTCTTGCCATCCAGCTTCCTCCGGCGACTGGTCTGTGCTTGACCGGCGGTTGTCTCAGAACTTCGCCAACAGAGGGTGCTAACATTTAACTGCCAACGGGAAAATTCCTAGGAAGGGGTGGGGCCCATTTTCCCCCGTTTCATTTGAACCCGAAAAAAAAAACTCTGCCCGCTAACTAGTCAAAGACGATCAATGAAAATCATTTGGATGGCACAAGTCAAGTTTTGCAATCAGCCTTTGTCAATCATGCTTAAAAAGACCACCAAAAAACATTTAAAAATCCCTCGGGGCACCTCAAAGAGAAGGAGCGATCGGTGGCGGCATACCGATTTGCTGGTCCTCGGATCAAAATTTGACTGGAGCGATGCGTGATCCTGGACAAAAATGAATTTCTTTTCTTTGAAAAGGCGCGACGACGTTCGGGTGTCGTTTGCGTGAGCTTGTGCGCATTTAGCATTCCCGTCTCGGTGGCGGCGAGCGGCACGTTCATCTCTCCAGCCGTCAGTTCAAACAGCCTTTGTTCCACACGTGGACTCATTCGGCCTCATTGCGCCTGTCCGCCTCTTTTCCGAATGCCCGCCGGTGGCAACAAACAACATTTCGAGGGTTCGTCCCCTCCACGCCAACTTCCAATGTGTATCCTCACCACAAGAGAATAGAACATGCGGCACGATTGTTCTGCATGAGAAAAAAATAGAATAGTGATTGACATCCGGGCCACCAGGTGGCAGTAAAAGCCAACAAGCGTCCAATCCATTCAGCCGTCTGACTAAATACACGACGATGACGATGCGGCGAGGTGGACGACAAACATTCCTTGCGGGGACGAGGCCAAGAGCGCCATCATTAGCGCAAAGCGGACGATTTGAATTCAAGCGGATCCTTGCGTGCCAGCATTGGGCCCCTTTCACACTGGCCAAGCGAGCTGACAGTCTGGCGCGTCAAGAGCCGACGCTCCTTTCAAGGACTTTTCTTTTTGCTCGTTTTCTTGATGGAGGATTTGGAATAAATATCAAAATGGCCAATCAGGTTGGTGGCGCTTAGCGAGTGGCAACGCAAGATGGCCGCTGGAATCCACATCAAAGACTTCCACTTCCATTCATCGTTTGCCGAATGATTCCACGCGGTAGAAAAAGACAAAAGAAAAAAGCGGGTGCTCTTCAGCTAGGTGGAGGAATATGCAAAGACAAAGCACTCGAGGCGTCTTTCCGTCCCATCGCAATTACAGAGCGCCGCTCCGCTTCACCCGCGTCCATATTCATATCCACGCGTCCGCTTGGCTCGTAGCGACACGGCCGCCTTCGTTTTGTCCGCGGACCTTTGAAAGCATCGCCGCGTCTTCATTACGACTAATGGGATGGCCGCCGACTCGTCCGCACCTGATGGGCGTAATACGCAAGCGTGGACCTTGGACGGCGCCCATGGACGTGCTCCTTCAATCATAGAGCAAAACACACACACACACACTCACACACACACGCGCTCTCTCTCTCGTTGTCATTATTTGGTGCATAAATGAGCAAAAAATAAGGCACAGCTGGCAAGCGATGAAGTCAATGTCAGCCGTTTGATAAGAAGGAGAAGGGTTTGATTTTTTTTTTCTCTCGGAATTTTCCGCTATTAATATTCTCATTCATATTTTATTTTGGATGAAGAAGAAGAACAATTCATCATAACATTTTGCTCATAGCATAGCGGAATCCTTTTTTTTTTTTTTTAATGGAAATATGCCACAATTTGTCATTCTACTGGAACTTCTCTCCATTTTTCTTGGACGAAACAAATCAATCAATAAATCAACAGACTTAATTGTTGTAGTCGTGCAATCGTTTGGCCTTGTTCCCCGCTGCATCCGCTGGGGCTCAGTGCCACTTGCTCCGAATGCAAAAATCAGCCCCCTTTCAGCGAGGGACTGACTGACAGAGCCGCTCGATCATTTTTCCGACGAGGGACGGCGTCAAACAAATCATCCCTGGCTCGCGTGTCACGCGGCAAGCGCGGGATTTGACGCCGACTGAGGGCCGCGGCGCATGTCAGAAATCTCAATAAAAAGTCCAACAGATGAGAAAATTCAGAGAGTTCGGCGTGAGGGCTCATCTCCGGAGAGTCCCACCGACGCCAAGGAGAGCTTGGTCACTGGCTAGATTCAGAACTGCACCGTTTGTTATGCAGGCGGGTGGGCAGGTCGGTATGGAACGGAAAGTAGATTGAGCTAGAGCTAGCGAAGTGGGCCATACTGACGGTCAGGAAAGAAAAAATACAAATAAAAATCAACAGTGCAAGATATGCCAAAGAGCAGTCGCCAACAAGAGCAATTCGCTGACGCCTCCATTGAACCAAAACCATATGAAGAACTACGAGGCTTGACAAGTTAGACTAGCGTGAAAGAAAAGATGAGCCAAGTTGTGCAACACACACACACAAAAGCCTCGCCGAATTGCGCAAAGACAAACTGTACCATTTCACAAAGCAAGTTGGCGAGACATTCCTACGGTAAATGTGGCTTGTTGGCTAGCTAAGCGGGTACGGGACGCAACTAGTTAGCTGGCTTGCTAAGTATTAGGGAAGGTGTATGTAGCTAGCCCCGGAGCTATGAGCTAAGTATGAGGGAGCTAACGGGGTAAGAAGCTAACTAGCTAGCTGGCTTGCTAAGTATTAGGGAAGGTACGTGTATGTAGCTAGCCATACTTAGCTATGAGCCAAGTTAACGGGGGTAGAAGCTAACTAGCTAGCTTGTAGATAATGGGCGAGCAATGGGCGATCATGACAGTAGGCGGCTACATTTAAGAGCAATGTTGTAAGAAATGGTGTCAAAATGGTTTGTGATCGTAGTTTGCCCTTTATGGAAGGTTCAATTGTAAAATACAGGACACGTGAAACGCTCACATTCATTTTTGCGCTTTGTGCGCCCTGTTGACTGAAGCCTGTTTGGAGTGCGCGCGCACGCTAATGCACAGCTGCCTTTCCGATGACTCTCCTCTCCGCTGATTACAGACTTAACGCCACGCCAGGATGTTTCCATCGACAGCGCTTGTTTTCACCCGCTGCTTTGACTCGTAATTGCATGCAGATGATAAAGTGGGTGGGGGGGGGGCAATTAGAGCAGGTAAAGTGGAGGAGGCGGTCCCAAACAGATGTGTATCGTCTGCGCCGAGTATTTCATCATCAACACATTTGGCAGAAAGTAGCGAAATTGAAATTGGCTGGTGTGTTTGAATGAGGACGGCTGCCGAGTGGTGGGACGGCGGCCCGTTCGCATCCGACGCCGCCATCGCCGCCACAACAACATCAACAACTATGGCAACGTCATGTTTACCGGTAGTCTGCCCGGTTGCGAGCCAAGTCGGGACTCTCCAGGGCCAATTTGCCCGTCGCGTCAAACCCAAACGGCAGACATCTTGACACTTTTTGGGCGGGTCAACACATGCCCAGCAAATTTCATGTTGCTCAGTGAAATTGGCTTTACAGTTGGAGAAAAGCTCCTTCCCCGAAGACCGCTCAGAAGAACTTTCTTTTTTTTTTTTCTTCAAAATCGCAATAAAATGGCCGTTTTCAACCCAACTAGCTGATTTTCCAAAAAGGTGCCCTCTACACACCATAACTACTTGGGCCACACATAAACTAGCATGACTACATTTCAGCATTCTCCGTCGTGTACGCATGCTTCAAAGTTGGTAGCAATCGGCCAAAATCTCCAGAGCCAACGCGACGCTGCCGTGAAGCCAAATGGCTGACTTTCATCGTTTTTTTTTGTTCAGCCATGAACAACTTCCTGAGCTGTGTCATGACCAATTTGGACAAACGGTCTTGTTTTGCACGCACGCGTCCCACTTAACCTTTCGCACACCGCGAGAGGCCGCCGAGGCATTTGTGTACGACGCCGCAGAAAAGGTCACGTGCATTGAGGCCTATTGAGAAAAAAAAATGTCTTCATAAATATCACGTCCCTTTTGGAATGTTTATCGACTCCAGCCAAGAACAAACACATGCTGCCGGAAATGAAACGCTCCAATTTCTCCTCTTTCAGTTCCAAACACAACTTGTAGTTTGAACCGTCTGGTCTCGCTGAAACATTTGGCGGCGTTTGAACTTGAACAAAATGTTCCCCAAAACACTTTGTACTCACCAGAGATGCGGCTGAGGCAGACTTTCCTATCCGGGAAGTTTTCTGATTGCCCGATCCTCGGTCGCTTTCCAGAAAATGATGAACACAGCCTGTCTGAAAATACTGTAATCCAAAAGGTCCAAAGAACAACCTCATCGAGCCAAGAGGCCTGCTTCCATGCTGTCTCTGCTGAGTCCACACATACCTGACTTGAGGCGGCCATCTTACTTTTAACCCTTGACCTTTGAAGTCAGTTGACAGCTCTCAGTGCGGTGGCCATATCTGGCCAGTGGGGGGCAGACTAAACAAATGCAATCGTACTTGGGTCAATAATAAAAATAATAATAATAATAATACATTTTATTTATAAGCGCCTTTCAAGACACCCGAGGACTTCCAACAGTAGAACAGGACAACTTTATAAAATAAAAATAAAATAAAATAAGTTCAACTTCACACTGTAACGCGATAAATTACCCGTTTGGCTTCTACATTCAGCAAAGCAAAACAAAGAAACAAATTAATCATAATAATTGATGATGATTTTCTTGATTTGACGGTGACAACGCATACAGCGGTTACGGCGAATGCTAATTCTCAACTCCAGTGCCCGGTTGGGCTCGTCCCTCGCGAGGAGAAGCGGATCAGATCATGGAAGGATGGAAAAGTGATTTCCGATGCGTGGATTTCAAAGTGATGCGCGTATGCAAATGTGAGCAGCCGACAGGTGACAAAGGCGCCCCGCGGCTTTGATCTCCTGCAGGTTGGGGCGCATTTTGTTGCTCCGAATCTCGTGCGTTTTGCTTCCTCTTTTCTTCTTTCTTTTTCATTGACGCCACTGCACCAAAAGCAGCACTGTTGTATTTCAAGTCACACATTTGCGTGCCATTTGCAGTGCGGGCGTGCATGCGCCTGCATGCGTGTGGCTTCTTTTCACTCGGAATTCTGAAAAGTCTCGTCGATTTTTCATTCATCTCGTCTGGTTCTCAATCCGCAGCGCTCACGTACTGCAGTTGATTCTTTTTTCAAAGTGACACATTTAGAGAACAATATGCGCGTGCGATGGATGGAGGACTACTCGTAAGTACTGGGAGATCAATAACATTTCCGGGAGGCGGTCTCGTGCAGCAGAAGAAATTGGGTTATTGTCCCTGCGAGAACCAATGTCATTGGACCAATGACTACAGCAGATCAACGGCAAATGAGGACAATCATAACTGACCGGTGTTTATGGATCATGCCGCTCGATACCCGCCACTACACCACAAATTTATCAATATGCGTGTGTGTGTGTGTGTGTGTGTGACAAATGAGGCAGACGAGAGAGTGCCGAGGAAGTGCACGCGTCGCCTTTGTTGTGCGTCATCGCGCCAAACGGCCGTCACGGCGCCGCGGCTTGGCAGCCTGCTTTACCGCCGGCTACAGATGCTAGCTAGCTAGATGCTATGCTGTCAGTAGGGATGTTCTGTACCAGTTCTTTTCAGACCGATACCAGTACGAGTCCTCCTTTCTGGAGTATTCACCAATACCGATAGCAGGTGTTGATACCGCTAGTACTTTTGTTACATACAATTCGCCCCTCAAAACAATGAACAATCATTTTAGAGAATGACGATGGTGTATTTTTTTTTTTGCTGGAGTTCCTGTATTTCTCTTGTTTTGAAATGAACGGGTTCGACCAACCAAACGACTCAGTCAACAAACATCGGAAAGCGATACGTCCGCATCACCTTGTCCAGTTCGGGGAGATTGTTGAACGGCAAAGGAATTGCGCGGACGGTGCGAGAAGACGCAAGTCCCACGGGACCCTTGCTGCTTATTTCCTGTTGAAATTATTCATCGGAGCACCGCTCATTAAAATGGAGGGGCAAAAAAAATGGGGGGGGGGGGCGGGGTGACATTGTCTTGTTCGTGTGACCTTTCCTGCCGAGATGGGTTTGGGTGAGGGGACCCGGCGGGTGCGCCCGTATTTCGTCTGCATCTAATTGGACGATGATGCGCCCGCGTGGCCACGGGAATCGACCGCGCGCTCTCTTTGGCCTCCACAAATCTTTCGAGAAATATTCAAAAATCAAATCCTTTGTCCTCAGGTTGACACCTTGCTCTCATTTTGTTGGAGTCGTCATTTTATTTTCGGCGGCCGACCCCCATGTAAAATATTGGCTTTAATGATGGTCCAAATTGGCTCCTCTGCTTCCTGACCGTCGAGCAATTTCTGTTGGGATGATTTTGACTGTCACCATTTCCACAAACGCTTTGGCCGTGCTACAAGCAACAAATGTGACGACGCCTCTGATCCGCTGTTGCATATTCATGAGGAATCAAAGGCGGATCATTCAAATGAGATGAGGGCACGCCTCAATTGGCACTCCAGCTGATGTTTGGAAATCAATACTTACTCTATGTCGATTATTTTTCACTCTTCTCTTACCTCCCTCCCCCAAGGACTCTCTGCATGTTGCCGGCCTCGAAAAACAAACAACCCCCCACCCCCCAATGGCCGGCTATTTCTATTGTTCTGTGCTCAGATGTTCCCACAGGTGGCGAGAACAAAGTGGGCGTCTCTCCCGATGAATATGAATGAGGTGCCTGTGATGGGATGCGATCAGTGGAGAGAAGAGAGAGAATAATCATCAGGGCGCCCGCTCGACGGATGCTGCTTTTCCACGACAACCGCTCTCGGTCGAGCGCAGGCCCCCGCTCGACATTTTTGACGTTATTCATAGAAAATGCGACTGAGCGATGATGTCTTGTTGACATATTGGACGAGCACTGACCACGAGCTTTAATATGAGATGCGACGAGATGCAGTTTGTTGCGCAAGGATGTATGACCGTAGATGCGCAGCTAAAAATGTTTTTTTAATTTCATGTTATCATGTGAGGAAATATTAGAAATTGATTTAGCTGTGGAAAGCACACATCAGGAGACTTCATTTAAGGTGTGAGTCAATGTGACTCTATGCAAGTATAGTGTTTTGTTCTGTTTTTAAACTTTGGCGCACCCCCCAAAAAGTGGTATTTTTAATTAATTAATCTTTTTAATTTAAGGGTTGATTGAAACTGTAGCTCCAGATATAGAAAGCCCCAATCAAGGCATTTAAGATGAGGTCTGAGTTGATGTGCTTTGGTGCACCTTTATTTTTTGACTTTCGGTGCACCATTTTTGTTCGTCGGAAAACAAAAATGGTGCACCAATTAGGGTAGGTTGAAGATATATTTAAAGATCTGGAAAGCACTCATCGGGGGCTTCCATAGGACGTACAAGTTGGTGCACATTCATTATATTTGCTTTTTACCTTCGGCGCACCTTCCAAAGAAGTTAATCTTTTCTGTGCTTTAAATTATCATAGTTTGAAAGTGGATTTAATTTATAGTTGGAGATCTAAAGCAGCGGTCAGGAACTTTGAGACGATTTGCCGCCCACGGTTAACCACGTACCTCAAAGAAAAACAGCTACGGTTGATTGACAGGGAGGAACCACGTGGTCCGACCGCCCCTTACATTCGGGACACTCGGTCAATTTTCCTCGGCAAAAACTGGAGGGCTCGGAGTAAGGCGAGTTTTGCTTGTCATCTGACCTCCATTTTCTCATCTTGACCCCCGTCACTCATCAACACGTAACATGGAAGATGGCCGCGGACGTTGATGGAGGAGGCATTGGGCAGAGATGGGGAGGTGAGGGGGGGCGGTGTCATAAAAAAGTGAATCAGACGCAATGCTTTTTTCGATTGGTGCGATGACTGACAGTCTGCTGCTTTTCCATCGAGCTTATTGCAAAAAAAGGCTGCGGAACAAATGGAGGGATGCCGCTGTGAGGAGGAGGCAGATGGCTTCCATATTGTTCTTTGAAAAAAAAAAACAATGGGGGAGCAGCACTGTAAACAGGCAGGTGGAGATGGCCTCCATGTCATTCTGAACACAAGAAAGAGGGGGTGAAAACTTGTACAGCAATATTAACGTACTTCCATCATTTCCTATCATTTGGAGCATGTATGAACGCGAGTGAGAAGAGGACGGAGCCCAGTGGGATGCCCGTCGGGAGCCTCCTTTATCTTGCTCCGTGATTGGTTGATGAGATGGAGGACGAAGAGGGAGCTGGGAGGAAAAGCAATGTTCCACACGACTACCCATTCATTACCGCAAATAAATCTCCATTAAGACAAATGCCAGCCGCATAATCAGGCGACAATTACACACTTGCGATTAGTCCGCCGCCCCCAACGCACGCAGCCACGCACAAAATTGGGAGTGACATCCGCACAGACTCTCCAGCAGAACAATAAGGACTCAAAAGAACCTTGTTCGTTCATATTTTTGCTTCATATTTAGCCATCGACCGTTTTTGTTGGAGGCGGGTTGCCCCCCCCCCCCCCACACGGCTGGTTGCAAGCCACAGTCATAGGGCACAAAGACCAAGGCGGCCATTCGCACCAAAAGGACAATTCAGAGTCTTCAATCAACCTCCCACGCATGTTTGTGCAAAGTGGGACGAAACCCCAGCGCCTCGGCCGACGAGCCACACGCTGCTTCAGGGGAGGTTGTGCGCAGCAGACGGCGCGGGCGCGCAGTTGGAATACCGATCAGGTTTGTTCCTACAAAAAAAAAAAGTCCCGTCCCGAGTGGATCGGCAGGCTTCAAACCTGGGCTAATTCTGCCTGCGAAGCCACGTTATTAGCTTCCCACCGGCTTTTATCTTTTTTTTCCGGGGGAAACAAAGGAATGCTCTTTCCCTGGGAAGAGGCGATCGTCACGGGGATGGGGGGATTGGGGGGGATGCAGAGGAAAGGGCACAGGCGAGGAAAGAGAAAAGGAAAAATAAATGGAAAAGAGAAAGGACGGCCAATAGAAAAGGAAGGGAAAGGGAAAAGGAGAGAGGAATGAGGAAAGTGAAAAAGAAAAAGGATTTTGAAAAGGAAACAAGAGGTGAAAAGGAAGAAAAAGAAAGAAAGGGGGAAGGTGAATGGGGAAAAAAGGAGATGGAAAAGAAAAGCTGAAAAGGAAAAAAAGGGAACATGAAAAGGAAAAAGGAAGCAGGAAAGCAAAAGTCAAATGAAAGGTGGGCAAGCGTGCATGTGTTTTGCTTTTTGTCGCCCTACGTTTGGGTCCAGGACAGGGGACCTCTTTTACATGAGAATGCAAACATGCTGTAAGGGGGGGGTGGGGGATTCGGGGTCAGTGACACAGAAAGCACAAATGACATTTGCAGGCACATGTGTAAATCCTCCAGAGAGACGTTCTCTTCCTAACAGAAACACTTTCAACCATTGCACAAAAGAGGACGACTGGGCGCAAAAAATGTCGGCGTCCACTTTCGCGAGCTGCTCTAATTTCAACTTTGCTCCAAAGCCAATTTGACCCCAGAACATACGAACCCGCCTAACTTTGGAGTCACTGACTGGAGACCGAGGCTCCAAAGCGGAACCGTTGATTAAACTCTTCACTGAAGGTCTCACTCGGGCTTTCAACCCGTACTTGAAAGCGTAAGCCTCATTCAAACCAGGAAGCGGGCTTCTGAATTCCTCCTCACATAGATTAGAGACCTCACATAGAAAGATGGAGAGCGAGCAAGATAGACGCTCGGAAGCTTAGCTCGTCTCATGCACAGATGTGTGTGTATATACGGTCGAAGACGGACAGAGAATTAGGTGCTAGTTAGTTTAGCTTGTCGAATATATGGCATCGATAAGATGGCGCCATGGAGAACTGATTGACATGAAAGCGCAACAAAGCGTAGGGCTCCCCCTCGTGGTTCCAGTGTGCACTGCAAATAATAACCGCCAAGACAGCAATATGTTGACATTTATTGTGCGCTTTCTTACATATACACATCCATTTTTTGGGAACACCTAAAATGTACATGTGTAGAAATAATAAATTAGAATCCCGCTAGCCGGACATGGGCGTGATGGGCAAAAGGTGAACGGCAAAGGCGGCGGTTACGTGATGAACGTGGGTGAGTTAGTGTCGCTAATATAGAAATATATACAGGATACATACTTTTTTCTTTTAACCATTAGCCTTGACTATTACTAGGGATCTACACATCAACGATAAGATCATTCAATTATTCGTTCCAAAAAAAAAAAACATCCTATTTGAATGTGTGGAATTGCCTTCCATACAAACAAACCAACCTGCTCTGTGGTGGGTTTATGATCACACACACACACGCGCGCACACACACACAGAGCGACTAGAGTGACGCGCAGAGAGAACACGGAGGAAACACTGAAGGGTTCCCACACTTACACAAGCGTCGGACAGAACGACTGAGCAAGTGTGTGCCGCGTTGTTCCCTTGCTCTCGGGGTGACATTTTCGGTAAGGTCGTTATTGCACGTGAGCCACTCAACTTGCATGCAAATGAATGAATGAATGATGACAATCTCTTTGGAAGACTCATGTGCATGATGTGCGCGTATGTGCGTGTATGTGTGCGTGTGTGAGACAATCTACAGTATAGCGCTCATTCGAGCGTCTTTTCGCATGTGACGTACATTACGTCCCAACATTCCAAGTGTTGTTTCTGTTAAAACACAAAAATAGTTCAGAGTGACATGAAAGAACCCCAGTCAGGCCGGAATTCCACCGATTAGGGGAGGAAAGTTTCAACAACAAAAAAAAGAGAGAGGGGGGGGGGGACAGATCAAATCACCGCCCCGAGCTACTCCACAAGACGACAGAACAAGTGTATGAGGTGTCAAGTGTGTGTGTGTGGTGGAGAGGGTGGGGCTGGTAGTGTGACATGGAGATGTTTTGCATGGACCTTCCTGGTGTCGCGGCCCGTCAAGGCGACTGGGAGCCCGACCTGTAGCTCTTGAAGCTGCCCAGGAGACTCTGCACGCCCTTCCGGACGCGGCGGGCCACAGAGTCGGCGGGCGGGGTGGGCAAGCAGGACGCCAGGCCGGGCGGACGTGCGTCCAGACACTTCTGGTAGCGGAGCTGTTCAAAAAAAAATGCGTATGCATAAATTAATCAAGAAATCCATGCATGTATGCCATGAATTAGCATAACATAGCAAAGCGAGACAAAAATAAACACGTCTTCTTTGGCAGAAAGAAAAATGTCCAAGTGGAAAAAAAAAATCGGGGACTTGCAGGACCTCGAAGTGGGAGTTGACAACAAACGTAAACGTTACCTTTTTACAGTTTGAAATAGATAACTCTATTTCAACTCTATTCTATTCTATTAAGATTTCAGGCTGACACAGTTGTCTGAAAAGGACCACTTTGACCCTCAGGCATGAAAACTGACCATGCAGGCGGCCTGGACGGCCTCGCTGAGGCTGGCGGCGTTGGGCTCGCACCAGAACTTGTGGCAGGTGAAGTCTCGCGGGCCGTCGGCCATGATGAAGGCGAAGGTGCGGACGTCCTTGCCCACGCCCATGAACGAAAGGAAGCGCACCCGGCACTCCGACAGAACCTCTTCTGTCTGAAATCATGTGATATAGGAAATGATATCTGCGAGTCATTATTCAAGAATATGCGGATCGGAGGGCTGAGCTGCATCAATAATTCATTGCTAAATTGCGTCTTCTTTTTTTTTTTTTTTCCAAAAGGGTGCATTATTTATGCATTGTAATCGGGAACTGGATTTTTCGGACGACAAGAAAATCAAGAGCCAAGAGCTCGGACATTTGACTCTGAGGAGATGTAGGCCAAGATCCTGGCACCTGTTTTGCGAGTATGGTGAGGGTCGCGGGCGCCACGTTGACAGACACCGGGGTCCAGACGCTTTTGTCTTTGCCCGCCACGGCCGCCTCCAGAGCCTCATTGATCACGTCCATCCCTGCCAAAGGTTTTGTCACGTCAGAGCCTAGATGGCGTACGCTGCCCCGAAGAGGGGAAGGCAGCCAGTGTTGTCTTACCCACTGGCTTGAGGACAGGCTCACTGCCGAGGTAATAGACTTGGAAGCGCTGGAAAAGTTCATTTTTGGGAGCTGGAAACTCTGGTGAGCAATAGGAAAGGGATATGAGGCGAGATCCAGTCCACCGATTCAACTTGTGGAAAAACATGCTGGCGTTTACCTTCGACAGACAGGGGTTTGCCCGTGTCCGAGCTGAGACGACTCACGCCTGGCTTGGATGACTTTCTTTCCATCATTATCTATGACACAAAAGAAAAATTTAAAAAAACTTTTTTTTTTCCCCCACCCTAACTACAGCTTGTTCAAATGAATACCAAAACGTAAAAATACGGGTTCAAAAACCCAATGATTTTGTGCTAAAACACCACCCAATGCGTTTTGGGTGTTTTTTTTTTAATTACAAAATATTCATCAAGGGCTTTGCGCACCTCCTCAGTCAGTCTCGAGGCTGTGGGCATGATTTCAAGATGATAAAGCCATTTCTGGCTTTATCAGATCTTGCGAGTGAGAGTAATCAATCCAAGTGTAAATGAGTCCAAACAGTCAAAGATGGCTCCCCATTGGGGTTAAAACGGACAGCGCTGAATGAGTTACGGTGTGTTGCATCGAGCATCATGACAGGAGTCCCACCTTGGAGCACATCTCGTGCAATGTGGTGGCAATGTTTTTGGCGGGCGAGTCGCAGCGAAATACGTGACACTTCAGGACCTGCGTCAGATTGTCCCGGGCCACGTAGGCAAAATCCCTGTGGAACAAAACATAGAAACATGAATTGGTCATATCACCATACTATTATTGGTCAAAATTGTGTCAACATATTCAAGACAAAAAAAACAAAAAACTTCAGGTATACCTTTCCCTTTTCGTGTGGGCAAAAAGCAGCATGGAAGAAAAATACAAGCGTTAGAACATTGCAAAGCCACTACTACTTAGTCGATGCAGATGTAATTGCCCAAAGTGTCCAGCAGAGGCCCTCAACGTACAAACAACACGACTCAGAGCTCACACGTAGGAAAAAGCAAACCGTCGGGAAAGATTCCCTGCAGCTGAAATGTACTTCGGGCCGTCTTATCACGAGTCGGGGTGAAAACGGACCTGCCGTTGTCTCTGCCGACGCCCCACACGCGAATGCTGCCGATGGGCTGCGTGTGAAGCAGCGTCTGTCCCAGCGGATCGATCAGGTTCATGGTGTCGCTCTCCAGCACCATCAGCATGTCCTTGCCCTGCGCAAAAACACACACGGGCGGATCACGACGCGGCACTTAATAAATACGCGTTTTTAAATTGGGAGGCAATTTAACCTACGGCGCAGTCATTCAAATCAGTGCAGATTCAATGTTCACCTTCACCCAGAGGTCAACACAACTATCAAAAAGTCAAATGAACTCATCTTAAAACATAACGTGCTGAACAGGGCTGGGCCGATCCCGTAGACGTACGCATTTCATATTGATAACTGATTTTTTAACAAGGACACCGATGAAAAATTTCAAACCAATTAATGTGTGCACGCAGGCATGCACTTCACTCTCTATTCGCAGCTACAGTATGTTGTTAGTGTAATCAGTCAGCAAGGACACATTTAGACCTAAGGGGGCGGCGCAAGGAGAGAAAAGAAATCAATAAATAATATAATTGATCAAAGGCATTGCGTGCCCAGCGTCGTGAGAAAAAGACGGTCACCTCTCCCCAGATGCCGGCGGTGTCATGCAGGTTGTGCTTGTGGTAGGAGAGCTGGCGAATGCAGTTGTTGACGGCCACGCTGCTCTTGCCCGGCGCCATGTCTTCCTCCGACATCTCCACCCAGCCCAGCGAACGCACCGCGAAGCACTGCCGAGCGCCGTCGACACGAGGCAGACAGTCAGCCAAGTGTACGGTTCGGTTCCCTCAAAACAACGAGGAATCCATCGGCCCATCGGGTGAAATGTCAGGATGGAGCCGAAGTGGGCAAACTTCTTTCAAAGCTTCGTCCGTGTTCGCCTTATGCAACTTTTCAGTCGCTCTTGCTCAGCTGAAACTTTCCAGGCTTTTCTGCGACTCTTGCGGCTAACTCCGTTGCAACCAGTTGTGTCGCTCGAAATTTGCTGGCCACTAGCGGCCAAAAAATGTACTGCTGCGTTTTAAGCTCCATCCTGACATTTCAAAAATTCCACTTGGGTACCTTGCTCTCTAAATCAGTGCAGAGTGGGACCACCTTCTCGTCATCCTCAGACGGGGGGCAGTTGTAGCTACAGAGTGAGGGACAAATGAGAATGTTGCACTTTTTTTTCCCAAATGATCCAAGAACCTGTTGACACGACAGCAAGAGCAAATACTTGAGGTTGATGGAAGCGTAGCGCAGAGTTGCCCCCTCAAACTCTCGCAGACTTTGATCAGACGCAGCCTCCGCTTCCTCCTGAGGACACCCAAACAATGCTATGATCCGCCATTCTCTGCCCCGACTGCATTTACAAGATTGTTTGGGTTACCTTCCACAGCTCTCCGTCGGCGCCGCCTTCATCTGTGCTGGAAAACTGAGCCCAGGTGTCCTGCGAATGGACATTTGCCATTTAAATGAGAGAAAAAAAGGAAAACAAATCATAGCTTGGGATTTTATAGGGCATCTAACCTCGGGCTCCTCGCACGGCGTGGTCTCCAGGGACATGGTGGAGGACAACATCGAGTCGCCGACCTTCCCCAGCGGCGAGGGGGGCTCCCACTGGGTGGTGCCGGTGGGGATGTGCCAGTAGTAGGTGCCCGACGTATCGCGAACCCTCATCCAGCCGGCCGGCAGGTCCGTGTCGGTCTCGAAAGCGCTCGAGTCCCAGAAGGAGTCTGGAGAGGGACAAATGTGGATTGGAATATATCACGACATTGTCACATGCTCACAATTAGCCAAGGAAGAAGAAGCAGTTTAGCATTCAAAATGAAGCTTACTATCCACTACATGACAAAAAAAAGAGAGAGAGAGATTTTTGGCAGGGGATAAAAGTTGCTTTCTTACGGCTGCTGATCATTTTTCCACAATCTATCGACAGCTGACGAGGCTGGCCCATGAACGGTGAAAATGCGCATATCGAGACCCATTGGAAATGCACAGCGAGAGGGAACAAATGTTTGCAATCGTTTTTTTTTTTTAAACGAAGCCCCCAATTAATCAGACATCTGCATATTTCTCGGCCAAAAATCGCCATCAGCCTCAAACAAACAAATCAATCCAGATCGGTCATGCCCTAGTAAAAAGGGGGCAGATTTTATTGCGGCCTTCAAATTTGAAATCACTCTCCTGCGAGATGACAAAAACGGAGTAGGGCCACTCGGGCACTCGGGCCTTACCTCTGTTGCCGTTGGGAGAAGAAGCATCGGCGGCGTTGTCCTGAGTGGCGGCGGGCCAGTTGGACTCGTCGTCGCTCGGCGTCCCGTTGACGTTGGCGAACAGGAGGCACGCGTTCCTGCCGGAGACACCTCCATCTCTCCCTCCTCCTCCATCGGGGGCCTCCTCTCCATCCGCGGGACCTTCCTCTGACTTCTCCCCCTTGTCTTCTTCCCTCTCCTTCTCCTCGTCCTCGTCCAAGGCATGGATGAGGAGCGGCTCATTGAGAATGTTGTTGGCTTCTTCCCGGGTGGCCGCTTTGGGGGACTCTTCCCGTTCCCCGTCCGGGTTGCCGTTGTGGCTGATGTTGCAGTTGTGGTCCTGCTCCTGCTGGTTCTCGCTCACTTTGCGCAGCTGGTTCTGGCCCTCCTTGTGCCACTTGGCGTTGTTGCCCGTCGACTCGTGCTCACACCAGTCGTTCAGCTTGTTGTTCTTCAGCTCCTCGCCGCGATGTTTGTTGACCAAGTACGGCCTGACGTCGTCGTCGTGGCCACCCATCGCTACTTCGAGTTCCACGTAGCTGGAGGCCAAGACGGGGGAGAGAATATACGTCTCTGAGTGCTGATACCCGTGGTTTGGTCATAGGAAATCAAGTTATCTAGCCTGTATAGAGAGAAACCTCGAGCTCTAACTGTGCATATGTGTATATATATGTGCTGTGGTAATGTGCACAACGTTGCTGTGGGTTATAATGCGATTAAATAAACATTTTAGGAATAGCACCCTCTGCCTTGTTTTTGATAAACACTTGGGCCAAGGATTGTTTTTCAATGTTGACCATTATGTGGTTTCATGGAGAGCTAACTGTCTTTTAAGGTGGTGCATGCTGTGTTTAATCATGGCTATGGCATTTAAAAGCTATTAGGGGGTTACTGTAATGAGATTGGATGTTGTTAGCAAGCCAGCTCGCAAATAAATAAATGAATAAATAACGTTTATACAATACCGCGATGGCATCGCAGTTATTGGTCGTTTTCGAATACAAAATCTTGGGGGCGGAAAAAAATAAGATCTGGACCTTGGACGTTGTTAGCATTCTAGCTAGGCTGGCTCGCTGCATTGGGCCAATCAAGTCGAACCGAGTAGAACAGCACCGTGAAATACACACTTATAAATGATATCGTTCATTTAAACCATCAATCGAAGCCTGACATTTCGCTATTACGTTCTAATCATCGGAATCTGAAACGTACATTGGCCACCGTTAATCTACCGATAACGTTGCCGCGGATTTCGCCATCCTGGCATCACGGTGACATTTATTCGCCTTTCTGGAATCAAATAACATAAAACAAACTAAAGTAAAATAGGCTTGATGAAACCTCTCCCTTCCGCGCCGGCCCCGTTTTTCGGATGCCTCGGCCCGCCGCTCGAAGGTAATGACGGCCAGTCGGTCGCCATCATCTTGGCTAAGCTAACGTTAGCTCCTCGGGCGAACTCCGAAACATCGAATTCAAGCGCAAGCCACCCGACTGGAAGAAATCTTACTTACAGTCGGACTCTCCTTGGCTTCCAAAGACGTCCAGTTAAGCGAGCTCGCTACATGTTTCTATGTTACCGCGATGGCGACGTCCCGTCTCCAAGCTGGGGCGGGGGTGGCGGCGGCGGGGCTCGGCTGGTGACGAGCCTGCGTCAGTCGCTCACGTCACGGCCGACTTGGGATGCTCTTACCCCGTTCGCAACCAAAGCCTCTGAGGGTTGGACATCTCTCCGCGAAAGACGATTCGATACGGTTCAAGTGTGTCACAATTTTAAAAATCGAACCATTCAATTAGGTTCGATTCACTGGGATTACTTGAAGATGTAAATTGCTCTAACATAAGGTACGAAACGTGAAGTGCCACGAATAATTCCCTCATGCACTGTATATTGCCAACGGCAGGTCACAAACAAGCTTTTTTTGTGACTCCCATACAAAATGAACACACCAAATCTATTCTCAGTTTTCAATTTAATATATATAGATATAAATACATACATTTGTATAGCTTGCTTTTGATTTTGGCTTGGACGCAAAAAAGCTGATGCAGGCACAGAAATGACAAGAGTGAATGAAGAGCAAGCAAAGGAAAATAGAACAGCTGCAGGATGCGACCAGGATGATTTCCAGTAAGTACACAATTTGTTCTTCGTTTGACGGCCACAATTCAACAATTAAACACTTAAGTTTCCTCTCAGGCACTTTTATGCACGTAGAAATAACGAAAGGCATAATTGGGCTACATTTTCAAACGAGAGGTAAAACATAGACCATATGTAATGGTGCGTACACTATTTTAGGTGTATGGGAAGCGGTTAAAAAAAAAATCGCTTAATCATTCCCGAGAAATGCTTTTTCTTGCTTTACAAAATGCTGACGCGGCAACTCATGCTGCTGGGATGAGACCTGCTTTGAGCATATCGCTGGCATCGGGTCAACAGCGCCCATGTCACAATTTGGCCAATTTCATACTTTTCAGTCATTTCAGCGGGTGCCGTTTTTATAAAATATTGACCAAAGTGTGGAAAACGGCTTTCTCTCTTTGAGGATGTGATTTAAACCCTTGGGTTGAGCAAACATGCCGTTTTGGGGGAGGGGTCTCCTTAAAAGTGATGATTTTTGAGGTACAAGGAATCCGCCCAAGGCCAGCGATATACAAGAACCATTCAGGTCCAAATAAAACCCGTCGATACCCTCCACAGGTTATTCAGTCACGTGTTCAGTCTATGATTACAGTCGACATGTACAATATATATTAATAGAAAAAAAATGACAACTAGAAAAATAACTGCTGTTGGATTGTAGTGGTGACGGAGCTCGATGCTTAGGTAAGGAAAAAGAGTTTAAGGCAACATCCCGGGGGTAAAAAGTCGGCTTTTTTTTTCCTTTACTTATCTTGCATCTTCTCCAAAATAGGCACAATCATGTCAAACTTGGGCCTCTTGGCCGGGTCCTCGTTCATGCAGATCTTCATCAACTTGCAGATGTGCGGCGAGATGCCGGGAGGGATGGTGGGCCTCAAGCCCTCCAAGGCAACCTGAAGGGAAAACCAGAACGTTACCAACATCATTCAAATCGACGAGGCCTCTCCACAATGACGTTTGGAGCGTGGCAGCAATCGGTCGCTCATCAGGTAGAAGGAAGCAGAGGATCTTCTCGCAGCGGACTTAAGTGGGAGGGGAAAAACTCTTTCTCCCGGCGATCTTTTTGCTGACCTTCATGCCGATTTCCATGTTGGAGAGGTCCGCGAAGGGCACCTCCCTGGTCACCAGCTCCCACAGCAGCACGGCGAAGCTCCACATGTCCGCCGACCGCCGGTTGATCTCCTCTGGCTTCTTCTGCAGGGCTGCAAGCGATCGACCGGGCCAAAAAATTAGAGCCGGCATGCAGGCGGACCCGATGTTATCACTCATTCCACGATGTGTGTGCTGCATCACGTACCCTCGGGGGCCACCCAAGCGGGCGAGTACATCCTGCCAGGACACTGAAAGGAGAACTTGACGTCTGCCATGCTGATCCTGGCTGTCATGTCTTCATCGATCTGTAGGGGGGAGGGGGGGTGGGGGGACAAGATGTCACTGCTGAGTGAAAGGGAACATGAGGATGGGCTTTTTGGACATCAAGCTGCGTCTGCGAAAGAAGTCTTCTCACCATGATGCTCTTGCTGTTCAGATAGTGTCGAGGGATCATGGGCTCCAACGTGTGCAAGAAGGCCATTCCGCAGGCGATGTCCAAAGCGAACTTGACCGCTTGCGTCTGGTCCACCACAAAGTCTGGCGGCGGCGGCGGCACGGCGACGTCAAGGAAAGGTCATTGGGATGGCGGCGTGACGACAAAGTACTCACTGGTGCCCTCGTGCAGCACGTTGTAGAGGGAGCCGTACGGCATCCAGTGTGTGATGATGATGGGGTGAGGGGCCGGCGGGGACTGGCAGGCTCCCAACATGGGGAGGACGTTCGGGTGGGAAAATATCCTGGGATGGTGAGCGACCGGGAGGACAAGGACATCGGACATCAACCAGGAGTGCGAGACGCAATGGGACGTGGCAAGTACTTCCGGGTGGCAGCGCGATCACACGTGGCTAGCTAACACAAGCTAGCCATCACAAGAGTCGCGCACGGGCGCGTCGGATCGGCACCTGAGTTTGGGATACTCCTCGTTGAAGTCCCTGCTTTTCCGAGTGGTCCAGTCGCGCACCTTCAGCACTTTGACCACAATCTCGTTGCCTTGCCAGCGGCCTTGCCATAGCTGCGCACCATCAAGGATACGGTACAAAGGTTACGGGCAAAGCGCAAGTACAGTGAAACCCCGCCTGGTCGCGATTTGCCGAGAAAGGCAACCTTGAGTCATTCTATATTTGCGCTCCCTTTCTAGAACAGGCAAAGAGGGCTCCAAACTGCGGCTTAGGGGCTATTTGCGGACCGCCCTCCCTTTTTCAGCAGCCCCTGATATGACCCCCAAAATGAAGAAATCATTGTCCTAAAAATGACCTTTGGCACGGGCTGCAAAAGGAAGGCGGAAGGCGGGCAGGGTGAGAAGGCGGGTGGTCAAAAGTTAAAGAGGGTGTGCACATTTACGCAACCACGTCCTCGGTCGTTTGCGTTTGCTTTTCGTCTCAAGTTTGTCAACGTTTTCATTCGATCTCAGCGTTTGATACGGCAAAGTCAAAGTTGAGCCGCTTTGAAAAGATACTCAAATGTTTGGCGATTCGACTTTGCGATTTGCGAGGCTTCACTGTACAATCGACGGCACGGCGCGGCGACCGGTTCTCAACGTACCTCTCCAGACTGGTTCTCGTTGATTCGGGCCAGGAGCGAGAGCTGCTTATAGTCGATGCCTGCGTGTTTGTTCAAAGTACCGTTGCCTAGAAACACAAGAAAGAAAGAAAATGTCGAACATCTTCGCCTCCGTGTGCCCCGTGATTGGCTGGCAACCGGTTCAGGGTGTCCCCCCCCCTTCCCTTTTGGTTGGCAAGAGTCGAAACGGGCTCAGCAATTCACTCCTGGCGATTATCGGGGCCAATATTCATCATTTTGACAGAGGTGAGTTTGTTGGAAGTAAAACAAAAATGTGAACAACGAGCATTGGAGTTGCGTGAACACGCGGCAAAATTGGAAAGCTTTCAAGAGCCATTTTATTTGTTAAAGTTTTCATTTAACTTGCCGAGACATGCTGTGCCAAGCCTGGGAGCTCTGAAATTTGAAAACAAGCACGTCTACTGTCTAAGATAAACATAAATCTTGAACATGATGCAAATTCCTAAAAAGCGGGGGGGGGGGGGGGGGGGTGTCTACTCACGGGGTCGTGTTCTGGTGGTGCCTTTCCAAAAGGTGTCTTTGAAGGGGATTTTGGTCAAATTCTGTCCCATTTTCTCAGCTTTTTCTACACCACAAAAGACAAAAAAAAATGAACAGAGAACGGACTGGGAACGAGTAGACGGGGTGCAGACGGGCTACCTTTGAGAAGCGCTTGCAGGTGAGGTTTGGCTTTGTCCAGGGGCGTTTCCCCATATTTGTTACAGATGCTCACCTGGGCCCCGTTGTTCACAAGGTCCTGCCGGGTGGACAAGAAGCAAAAAAAAACATTGTGGCGAGGGCGCGGTGAACGAGTTGAACTTCAAGGCCACCGGGGGGCGCACTAACCTCCGCCACCAGGTCTTGTCCCCAGAAGCAGGCGTAATGCAGCGGCGTGTTCCCGTGTTCGTTGGCTGCGTTGGTGTCCGCTTTGCACTGAATCAGCTACAAAAAAGGATGAGACGCTACAGACGGCCGCCGTAATGTTTGGGCTGAAGGCAGCACGTGTGCAGAAAATATTCCCGACGTAGCGGCTCGTCACGAGACGCCAATACGAAACGGCGTTTATACGCCAGAAGCATCCGAGGCTAACAAGCGCTGCCAACAATACCGACGCCCGACAGATTACGACAGGTTCGAGTCCGCAGTGTTCTGCAATAAATCTCCGTGCGTGCCATTTCAACAAAAAAAAAAAGAGATCCAATCATGTGACACACCTCCCCAAATAAAAGTCAATAAATAAAAATACAAATGGTTAAGTTCTTGGATGTTCTTTGCCGTCAACGGGACAAGACGGTCGGATGAGTGAATGTGCACGCGTGACCCCCCCCCCCTTTCTTCCCCCAGTACCTTTCCCAGAATGTCGCGATGTCCGTGGCTGGCGGCCAGGTGCAGGGGCGTGTCATCCCCTCGGTTCATGACGTTGATGCGAGCGCCGCGCATGATGAGCATGTCCACCACGCTGCAGCGGCCCTCCCGACACGCCCAGTGCAGAGGGCTGAAGCCGTGGTCGTCCCTGCAAAGTCCCAATCGCAGTTTCAACGCGGCTTGCGGTGTCATCTATCGGCTTGATGTGAATGTGTCATTTGTCTTCATTCGTCCGGTGGCTTTGCATGTCTCCTCGATCAAGTCTCTTGCTCTCTCACACACACACACACACACCAACCCCAGGGAGAACTGAAGGAGCATTATGACGGAATCTCAATTCCACCCCCCCGGGCTGTTCCACTAGCTTGTAGCAACACGTCCTGCGTGGTTGAGTCGAGGTCCCGCACAGACCCCCTCAGTCCCACGACACCGTCTATCTGTGAATCGCGTGGGAGGAGGGTCATTTCCTGTCTGAGCAAAAGGCCAAACCCGAAAAAACTCATTAGTTCACATTTATGATCCCGCAGAAGGAAGTCTGATGCTTGTGGAAGTAAGATCTGGACCGCTGACAAAATGACGCCCTACGGGAGATTGGAGTGGAGACCGCCATTCTTCAGACTAAGCATTCTTCAGAGCCCTCCCTTTGTCGGCCCGTGTGTCAACTCTGGTCCGCGTTTCAAGTTTCAGCCCGTGTCAAGTATGCCCATGTGTCATTTCAGCTGGCGTGTCACGTCAGAGGAGGCGCGAAGACAACGCAAGCGTCGAGTTAGCCCACGCGTCAACGAGGCTCGCCCGTGTGTCCGCTTGGCCCGCGTGTCAAGGTATCTCATCCGCGCGTCAAGTCCCAACCGGTGTTCCATCAATTTGGTGTTAGCGCGCGTGTCGATTTAGCCTCAGCGTCAACCTGTCCAATCTCTCCATTCCTCTCGTCATGTCATTTCCGTCAATGTGGCCCTTCGGCGCCTCCTGTTGGCTTTGTGTCAAGGGTCCACCTGTGTGTCAATAACACAATCCTCAAATCAGCCCGTGCGTCAATTTCAGGCTATGTGTCAAATCGGACCGTATATCAAGTCAGGGCCGACCCGTTTTTAAAAATGAACACCCGCACTTTCTTACTCCCGTTAGCATGAACGCACAAATGAATCCAAGAACGGCACTTTCAGGCGCTCCGGTTTCCCACGTCTATTTCCAGTGTGGCAAGCTTTTCGGGATAGGTTTTCCCTTTGAGTTAGACTTGCCCCCCCCCCCCCCCCCGCCCTCCTCCCGACCCGCTGCTGTCATTTATTTCAGGCATTTCCACCTGCCAACAGGCCTCAGTCTGGCAGATGCAATAGAAAAGAATCTCGAATCCGAGGAGGCGAGCGCCACTTGACGCGACAGGACGACTCATCCTATTTTACAATCAACTAAGTCATCAGATCCCCCCCGAGACGGCCATGCACCCGTTTCAAAGGCCTTTCATTCATATAAAGCGTCAGCGCAAGCACTAAATGTCCACTTGCCGCCGCACTGCCAAAGGGAGTTCTAAATAAAAATCAGCAATCACCCTGTAAACCTCCCACCTTCCCAAACAAGGAGCCGTCACGCAGCGCAGCGCAGCTCAGCCTGCGCGGCTACCGCTGCTAGCTTTACAGCTAAATAAAGACAACGATTGAAGCGCTAAGCCCAAGAAGGCCCGAGCGCCTGTTTGAAGAAAAATGAGGCGGCGAGGCCAAGTTCAACCTTCAAGCGCAATCTTCCAACCAGCAGAATAAAGAGGAATGTCGGAAAAGAAACCATTGGAGGGGGGGGAGGTGTTGAGCGGGGGGGTGGGGGTGATGCGCATTCCACGCACACTTGTCTGTCTGGCCGAACAGCGGAGCCCGCTACGGTCGTCCTGCCGAACGCGAGTGGATTTGCCCGCGTGCAAGTCCTTGTAAGGAGATTGGGCGGCCGCGCTTTCCCGGGAAGGTTGCGGCGGCGGCGTAAACAATCCAGTCGGACGCAAAGTATTTCATGCAAAGGAGTGACGTGGAAGGTCAAATACAATCCCGAGTTTACACTTGGGGGACAAACTGGACCTGGCAATTTAGCAGCCTCTTTACCAGTCAGCTGACCGAACCAGACACGCGGCGCAACCATGTGGTGAAAAAAAAAAAATGCGGCTTTTGATGAATTGCAACTTAGCGGCTTCAGTGCCAAATTGACTTTCCACAAAATGTCTTCAATTTAGAGTGAAGCAGTGAAACTTTTTTAAAAACTCTCTCAACGTGCACCCGTTTCTTTTCATCTGCTGGTCAGGGAACCGCTTCTCCGATTGGATGACAAGGTTCAAGTACCATATTTTCACAACCATGCGGCGCACCGGATCAAAAAGGCATAGTGACACTTACGGGTGCCATTTCTGTTTTTAACACTTAAGACGCACTGCGTTATTAAACGTAAAAAAAAAAAAAGGTAGCATGTAACAATGTACTCGCGTTATTTTTTTGATCAAGCCTGATCCTCAAATCCATCAAAGTCCTCATTTTTTGCCTCGAAAATCAACCACTGGGCAAATTCACCTTCATCCGTCATCATTTGCCGTCGCCCAAACGGGTATGTACGAAAGTGGGGATGGTTTGACAGAACGGTCAGGAAGGGAAGACAACAGAATTCAAATCTCAGGAGACCTCCACTGTATTGCAAAGTTACGTCCAACACGTGACAGAAAAGCGATCTGCGTTCCTCTTCTTCCCACTCAAGGCGATAAATCAGCCAGTCTGGGGAGAAAGGAGCTCGACGTGCTCATTTCGCTAATGGAATCGTGCAAACGCGCACCCGGTCGGCTGCTGCGGACGCCATTTGGCCGCTTGAAGCCGTTGCCAAGTCCCCACCGCGTCAGTTCCCGCAGCGCCGTCCACGGCGAGCTTCCCGTGCTGGCGTCACGCTTTGTGGAAGGGAATTCCCGACCTATAAACACGAGCTTCCGAGGAAGTGGGTTCAATCTCGGGCCAGGGGCCCACTGGGGACAAACTAAGAGTCAGTCGCTGCTGTGCAAACGCCAAGTCGGCGGAGGGAGTCTCGATGTTGGCGGAATATTTTCGACCTTGTGCAGTGTTTGTAAAAGTCGCCCCCGCCCCAACATGACACAGTGAGAGAGCAAAGCCAACTTGCCGGTAGCATCTTTTATCACTGTTCTGTATTGGAGGCGCCGATAGAAAAAGCGGATAAAGTGGATGTGCGGCGCGGAGCCAGACCATCACCCATCACCCCCCCCCCCCCCAACTTCAGTGGTCCAGATCGTCATTGTCTGTTTGTATCAACTGTGCGGATTGAATCTGGGGACAAAGTGAATCCGACAATTTTCCAAACTTCAATGACGACTCAGCAGTTTACCACTTGGGTGGGGGTGGGGGGGTCTTAGCCCATCTGAACAGCGCATATAAAATGCAGCTTTTCCCGTTTCTATTTTCCGCAGCAGTTCAATTTCATGTCAACGGCATCCAAACCATCCATTTTACACCCAAGGAGGAAGCAGTCCGCCTTTCACCCGCCTACAGCCCAAAAGGCATCTCACCCTTGGTTGAGGTCATTTTCCGTGTTGTCCAGCCAGAGGCGCACGGCCACCGCGTTGCCTTCTCGACACTGCGTGAAGATGTCGTCCATTTTGGCACCTTAACCTAGAGTGACGCGACGTGGAGCTGAAGCAGCAAGACTGCGGTTTCATCTGTCCCTCACCGGGGCCAGTGAGGGACACGATCGCTGATCCTCGGAGGGGGTCGAGGGGGGGGGGCACTCGCACCGGCCTGAAAATGGAAAATGTTGAAAGAACAGCGTTGGAAAACGTGCTGATCATTGGGCCGGCCCAGGTGGCTTTCTAATTACATTGAGAGTTCTCGCGTTCCACCTTCAGGAGGCAAATGACGTTAGTCATGTGAAATGTTTCTTATCCCGAGTTGGCAGATGATGACGACAGCCCGAGTCAGTAATTTTACTTTTGGATTTAGCTTCTAAGTAGTTTACCACAGTTTCTTCCAGATATAGTGCTCATTTCAAAGAGCGAAACAGGACCATGTGCATAGCTTTAAACTGGTTCAATCATTTTTAATGACCTGCCCGAGAGCAAAACTGATTCTTTTGAGGCGTTTCGTGCGCATCTTTAAGCAAATTGGAATTTCCGATCACTTCAATAAGGGAGTACAGTTTCATCCTACACCGTCTGCTGGTCACTTCGGGCCATTTGCAAACAAATTCAAGCAAATGTTTGCAAGTCGTTGCTCCCTCAAAGTGAGGAATTGCCGTTGTTTGCTTGCGACACCAACTTAAATGTGCTCAACTTCATCCTTCAAGGATAATAACCGACACATCTTGTAGTATGAGGGACAGATTGTTGAGTGCGGTGCCATTTGCGCTAACGTGCCCCAAGTGCCTTGAACCTTGATTTGTATTGAACATGGAAACACTTCCGCGACACTGTAAGACGAGTAAAGAATATTTGAATGAGTTCAAATCGTCAAAGATTTTTTGATACGAAGGATAAGTTTGATAAATCATTTTTTCTGGTAGCAACGGCTGCTAACGCGCTAAAACACGATGGGGGGGGGTCAAACTTGTTGATTTCAACGCAACACGACCATAACACAGAGAGCTCTCCTCAAAAAGGAAGCAGCCAACACAACACTCAAGTAAAGAGGAACAAAAAAATTAGACATTTGGTAACCAAGCAAGCTAGCCTCCATTCTGGACGGTCCGTTTCTCTCATCGTCAATTGTAGCGCAGCGACAAAAGTCGGCGTCGGTTCGCCATTTAAGAACCACGACTTACGACCCTGTGTCACAAAAAAAACCTTACCGAATGAAAAGGCGTGAAAGGAGGCCTCCGGAGAAGTTTCTGGCGGTGCTGTTCGGCGCTTGGGAGAGACGAAACGGTGGTGCCGAGCCGACTGCCTACGTCCACACCCTCGCGCAAGGGAGGGCGTACTACTCTCCTACTCGGCCTCGGCAGCTGGTTGACACTGCGCCCCTTACAGACTAGAGGGAGCATCGCATCAAACAATATACCCTCAGGGGATGGATTCTTTTCAGATAGGTCGATGTGTCCGAAAGTCCACCCTTATGTCCTACACTTAAAACCTCATTCGCAATATAGTTTCGCACGACATGTAGCGCTTTCACAGCGGTTACCTCTGCCTTTTTGGCGATGGCGATTCGGACAGCCAGCTCACTGCATTGTCCTCGTCGCAGAGCACGTCACCGCCATACCTGTCATGACGCATCGGCACATTAAGATCTCCGATTCCATATTGTGGGTTTAATTTTTTTAAATGTCTACTTTTTTTTACTTTGTCATGTGTATTTTCAATTCTATAAAACGAATGCATTATTTCTGTGGCGTGGACTGTCTGTACACTTGCGCCATTTCGTTCCTACTCGCAATGCATTGTGGTCCATAGTAACATGTTGGGTGAACATCGATACTGATTAATTTTCCAAGTGCACCGTGGGTGCCCTTCGCTTTTCCTCCGTGGACGTTCAGGCACCCCTACAAAAAAAAGTTTTCCATTTAACTTCCGCACAACAGAGTTCAGCTCGCGAGTCTTCGTGCGCCCCGTTTCAACGAAGGCCTAATTGAAAAATAGAGAATGGTTTACAGCATTTAGTTATGCAAGGTAATTGCTACCAGAGATCGCATCATGCTAATGTTTTGTACATTTGAAATGGAAAAAAAAGTCGAGTGGAGACCCTTTGACGTCATCAACGCGCGCCGGTTAACTTTTCCGCTTCGGCCACGCGCATGCAAGCTGAGCGAAATAGGTGGCATTTCTGCAAAAGATTATACTTAACTACGTTTGGAGATAAACTTGCCGTTTTCGTCTACCGTCGTCACTATTAAACACGCCTTAGGCAGGTGAGTAAAATTAGAGCTGAATCGGGATGTAGTACAGTACTACATCCCAATTCAGTCCATACTGTACGCCCCAGTACAGTACTACTAGTACTGGTACAGTACTAGTAGTAGTAGTACTGTACCGGTATTTATCGTAAAATCAATCAATGTTAACAGTTTGCGAGGGAGTATGTTTCACGAGGACGAAGATTGGAATGACGCCGCCGACGTCCTAAGTGAAATTGTTGTGAAACGGAAGCCAAACAGCGACACCGCCGATGTGAAGGTATGTCACGGTACAGTACATGTGGGGAGTCAGCACACATCACGTGTTTAGAGATTCGCACACCCCCAAAATATGCAGCATCACAATTACAGTGTCAGTCGTGTTCAATGGTGTTTGAAGCCCCACCCCTTGTTGCTTACCTGAGGGGAAATGGGGATAGGGGGGGTGTCTATTTGGGGTTAGAGTCGCCACCCGTATAGCATTTTCCTTTCTGCTTAGTCCAAACATGTGGGAAAGAAGAGTCTCCTGCGGACGCTACAGACTTTAGAATCGCTACCAGACTGGAAGGGCGACGACCAGCTTCAGCCTGACAGCGACAGCGACGTCGAAGCCGCCGCGCCGCAAACCACCAAGAAGAAAAAGAAAAAAAAGAGGAGGACGACAAAACAAGCCAGTATGACAACGGCAGAGCAGGAGAACAACATTGAGGTCAAGGAAGAGAAAACTGTAGCCAAAAAGAAGAAAGTGGAAAAAATAAGTGGTGAGTTTGGGAATTTCCTGCATATACATATTGGAAAAGAGAAACCTCTATTGTGGCTCGAGACTTTCAGAAAATTGGATTTTCCAGTACATCTCATTTATTTTTCTGTATAGTGAGTCATATTTTAAATATGACTGGGGCTTAAAATCTTGGCTTGTTTATTGTGAAAATACTTTTTATGTCGTCATCGTTGAGTCACTGCTTCGTATCAGCATGTTATCATAAATGCCACGAAATTCTGTGCTAATAATTTCAATATTTTTGGAGGTGCGCATACATAATGGAAAGATTTCCTTTGGAAGGTGTCCCGAAGAGCAAAAGCGCATCTGCCGGCGAGAGGGAGCGCAAAGCGAGCCCGCAGCAGCCGGCCGGCGATGTCTCGAAGGTCAGCAGGCGGCAGTGGAAAAACAAAATGAAGAACAAGCGCAAATGCAAAAATAAATACCGGCAGAATAAAGCTCAAGAAGAAGTCGCGAAGGACGATAAAACTCTGCTGCCGACGCCTTCGCACATCAACGGTGGCAAGCCGGTGCAAGCGCCGGACAAGCAAACGCTGCCGCAGAAAAGGAGAAAAACAAACGAGGACGACGACACGGGGGCGTCGGCTATTAAATGCGCCAAGAAGGAAAGGGACGAAAGCGGCAACGGATCATCGCGGGGTTCCGAGATGCTCGGGCAAAAAGCCGAGCTTCTGAAACGCCAACGCCTGCGGAAGCTTCTCCGGCCGGCCGATCCCGAGAAGCCCCTTTCGGAGGAGGCCCCCCTGGAAGCCGTTTCGGAGGAGGCCCCCCGGGAATCCGTTTCCGAGGATGCGACGGGGGATCGCTCGAGTCGTTTGCGCTCGCGGGTGGAGCAGCGCTTGGACGCGGCCCGCTTCCGCTACATCAACCAGTTGCTGTACAGCAGCAGCAGCGGCGAGGCCAAGCGCATGTTCCAGCAGGACCCGCAGGCCTTCCAGATCTACCACAGGGGCTTCACGGCGCAGGTGCGCCACTGGCCCACCAACCCCGTGGACGCCATCATCGCCTACATTCGCAAGAAGTGAGGCGTCCTCCTTTCCGTTGCACACACGCAGCGTGTTGGCTACTTATCGGTTGGTCACATGACATACGTGATGTTGTCACTTCAGCCTTCGCCTCAGCCATTTTTTCTCCCCCCGTGTGTCGTTTCAGACCGTCCTCGCTGGTGGTGGCCGACTTTGGCTGCGGCGACTGCAAGATCGCCCTCAGCGTCAAGAACAAAGTGCACAGTTTCGACTTGGTGGCGACTTGCGACCTGGTGACGGTCTGCGACATGGCCCACGTGCGTTTGTGTTGGTGCGCGCGTCCCCCCGCCAAAGCGTTCGCGCCGACAATCTCCGCCTCCTCCCCTGCAGGTGCCGCTGCCCGACAGGTCGGTGGACATTGGCGTCTTCTGCCTGTCGCTGATGGGAACCAATCTGACGGCGTTTCTCGTCGAGGCCAACCGGGTCTTGAAAAGGGGGTAAATTCATTCAGTCAAATCACTTGACGCTTTAATCAAGAAGCCCCCCCCGCCCCCCCCCCCAAAAAAACTGCACGGTGTCGTAAGAGGTTAAGACGGGTGGCGGAGTCACAATTGATTTCGTCACAAACTTCACATTTTACTGTGAGAAATGTCTGTGAATGCTCTTTGCAGATGATAAAGAATATGGGAATATTTACTCATTCTATTGACGCTGCCAGTAGACACAGGCTTGCGCTCGCAAGTCGAAAAACAATTGTAATCGCGGTCACTCGTATCTCAGGGCAGCACCGTGCGTGGCTCTCAGTATTTTTTATTTTTTTTAGGGGCGTGCTGAAAATCGCAGAGGTGGCGAGCAGGTTCGACAACGTGCGTAACTTTCTCACGGGGCTGGCCAAGTTGGGATTCAAGTTGGAGTCCAAGGTGAGAGCACAAGTCACTTGATTAGGCAACGTGTGAAATGAGGCAGAAAACGTTTTGGTTGAGATCCACACTTGATCGCATTTTCAATTGAAGTGACAGTAAACGAACACAACTTTTTAATCAAATGAATTTTGGTTTGAATTTGCTGATATTTTCATGTTGTTGTGTTTGCGCTCTCCTTTAGGACACAGAGAACACACATTTCTACACTTTCGACCTCACCAAGACGAGCGATGCGCCAGAAAAGGTGAAGAATTTCGGCTTGCAGCTGAAGGCCTGCTTGTACAAGAAGAGATGACGTGAAAAATGAACTGCAAAGTGTTCGCTCGGACCGCTGCACCATTGTTGAAAAATGCCTTTTGTGATTTGTTATCTTGACGACTGGCTGCTTTTGTTTCCAATTCCTTTCGATATGGAAAATTGTATCATATGTAAAATACGGGACGGGAGGAGGGACGACAACATTAAACATTTTGACGAGAATCAAGTCTTATTCTCTGAGAATAACAATCATGGAAGCGGATATTTTTCGGGGGTACGTGTATAAAATGATATTTTCGATGATAAGGACAAGTGAGTGAATTTCCTAACCGGTGGGGAGCAGTTCCTTCTTGTTATTGCTACACTTGTCAGCATTTGCCACAAGGGGGCGCGCTAAGACCGATTTAATAAGACAAATGGCACCCGACAGTGTTGTACTGTATTAAAACAAACTACAACGCAATGAAGGGTTGTTTTTTTTTTTTTATTTTGTGATGAAGGCTCCATTTTCGCCCCCCCCCCCGCACATTTTTGCCACCCTTTCCCCCCCTCTCTCGCGTACCCTGGATTTGAATGGCGGGCGGCGTGACGCGAGGCCCACCATGTGCTGCTCCGCACCCACACTGCGGAGCGATGCGGCGCGGCCGTGTGGAAAGTTGTGCGAAGCGCGAACCATCGAGCGGCTCGCGCACGTCCCACATCAAATGACTGACTGGTTTTCTTTCCAACGGCGAAATGAACAAAAGATGGATCTCTTTATACTGCGAGGCCAAAGGCAGATGGAATTTCTTGCACATGAATGGCATCCAAATATGTCATCTTTTTTTTTTTTGCCAAACTAACTCTGGCTGAACTGAACCCAACCCCTGGGCCGAACCCCAACAGTCGCGCGCAGCCTGAACTTCAACACAGACCCCCGCACGAACCCGTCGCCCTGTGCTAGACTGGCAAGAACTTAGCTCCACTTTACAATAACATGACACAGGTCAAAGTAGAAATCTTCCAAATAATTTGAGTACAAAGTACAGTACTGGCATATTATTGGCATGTAAACCATGTTTATGATTTAGATGAGGGCTCCCCAAGTTTTTTTTGCCCCATGAACCGTTTTTTGTCAGACAACATTTCTGATCGCTATGGTAATGTTTAATGCCTTCAAAATACGATGCAACGCAAATTCAAAGTGCATGAAAATGTCAACTCACCGCAATGCTGAATCAGTGCGAGCGCCGAGCTTGATTTTCTGCAAGCGGGCGGTTCCATCTCGGGGTAATAGGAGACAATGACACCTCAAGTGTGTGCTTCATGTCGAGTCGACTTCGTTATTTGGTTTTAGCTGCACAACACCCCCGCCTCACACAGGTAGCATGACGGAAATAGCAACAGTGCTAATGTGGCAGCCATAATTTGAATCCAGAACACCGGCAGTTGTTGTCTCCTCACCTGATTGAGAGGCGCGGTTTGACGTGCGTCAAGTGACACAGACGGATGTAACGGAGAATCGGGTAATTTTTCAAAATAAGATATCTTTCGTTTTCCAAAATAAATACATCCAAATGAGTTTTTCTTTTCCAGGCCCAACTGGGCGACGCTAGAATGAAAAGGTCAACTGGGGCCGGTGACCTTGCGCCCTCCCAAACATAGCCGTGGACAAAACCCAAAATATGTCAGAGAGCACCCGAGACCACCCTGCAGCGCGCTGCGGCTCCTGCATCACAGCTTAATGATGTCTTTTCGGGCAAATTAAGCGAGTGCAGGCAAAAAAAAAAAAAACAAAAAAAAACAGCCTGTCCAGTGCAGGCCGGTGCCTGTTTAGCACACAGAACGTTCACGCACGATAAAACATTGGCCTCATAATTCTGAGGGTCGGGCTTTGAATGTTTGCTGAAGAATTCAAAGAAAAGCCTCAATAGCATGCCCCTCCCCCCCCATTGACAAGCTGCCCGCGTGTGACCCAAGTGAGAATACGCTCAATAGAAAAGGGATGGCGAGTTTCAAAGCGAGAAGGCTCTTCGTTTTGATGCAAAATTGCCAACAAAGCCGTTTTCCTCTTTTCCTTGCCATGTTTTTTTTTCTTTTTTTCCGCTCTTTTGTATTTTTGTTCTTTTTTTGTTCCAAGTTTCTTGCTCCACCACGGCTGCCAAAGGTGCTGTCGAAAGTCTGTCTAGCAAAGAAGCCTCAATAGGTCACAGAGGTCACAATAGGTCATCGTGCGCTGTCATTTGGTTGGACATGAAGAAGCCTGTTGATTTGGGGGGTCTGACGGTGTCTCGTTTTAGGAGACGCTTGCCAACGCAAATTAGTCAGGGTTGGAACACTCGCGCCTCGCGAAGAAAATGTTTGCACTTTGTTGTTTGGTGTAGCCATGACGACGCAATAACTCCGAATATCGATGAGATATTGTTCCGTGCACGACATATATCCCGAGCTGGCTCATGGAACATCATCAAACACACGAACGCCACCCCCCTCCCCTCCCACCCCCCTACCCCCCACCCAAAAAAAAATCATTGGCTTCGTGAAACGTGTGCTCCGCGACGACTGGCAGGAGTTCCAAAGCGCTGACTGCATCCATGATGCTTTGCAGGAGGCACCCGAGCACACGCTCACAGATGTGAGTGGGGGGGGGGGGGGCGGGGATTGTGGGAAAAATTGAGCACATTGGAGCCATTAATCCCCCCTTGAATTGACAGTAGCCGCATGTTGTGAATTTCACGTCCGCCCTCTAGTGGTCAAGTGGGTGAAGCTGAGGCTGAAGTCCCAACTTTTGGCTCGCAAAAGTTGGCTCGTAAAGCAACTGACGCGCTTTCAAGTCACCTCGGCGAGAAAACGGACCCGCTGGCGTCCAACGAGACCGCGAGAGTCTTTGAGGACCCCAAAAACAAGAGCAAGACGATGCGGCCACGGTGATTGCTTCTTTTTTTTTTCTTCCCCAAGCGCGGCTCCCTCCAAAGTCAATATGTCATCCGGTGAAATACGGCGCTTTGTCAGCCACTGGATAGAAGAGGAAAGAAATGGATTTCAAGTGGGTTGTATTGACACAGGTGCACATTCGTTTAAGCAGACACCACGGAGGGATTTCGGGGCCTTTTCCAGACGCGATCTTTTTGGTGAGATCCGAATCGAGGTTTCCGATGAAGCGATAGGGGACGGTCACTCAGAAGGGAGCGATATGGCACGCACTTGCGGCCAATACGTATGGTTGATCACGTCTACGTGTCACCCAAAAATAAAAAAAGATCGCAAACAACCCGCAGAATGAACATAGCTCCATTGTTTTGAAAGCAGCACTTTGATCTTTCAGAATATTGCGTTCTGTTCTCATTCAAACACCTGACTTTCCAAAACAAAGCAGAGACTGTGTTCTTACACAAGAAAAAAACCCCAAAACCGGTTGCTTGGAGCTTTTACCACTCTTCAATGATCTGCAAGTCAACCATGGGGTGGATTTAGCCAAAATGCCAGTTTTTGCCCAAAAAGTGCCAAAGATGAAGCTTTTTGTGACATGTCAAGCAGAGGCTCATATTTGTTGCTTTTGCAAAACCTCAAAGAACAAAACACCCAAAAAGCTCTTTTGATGGCAAAATTCAAAATCACAGATAGGCAATGTCGAAAGCCGTTGTGAGCAATGCTGATTCGCCGCGTGGCTTTTTACGCAGTATCCACCGTTTGCTCCATCAACAGCATCCCCCCCCCCCCCCAATGACCAATGCGACAAGCAGGGACTCACCGTGTCATTTTTATCTTCTACTCAAAAACTGTGCTGACCTCCAATCCAAAGCGAGGGGGCGCCGCCATTTATGGTTTTGGAGGGCCTGTTGTCATCCGGCAAAAAGGGTTTCGCAAAGCACTTTTCCAACGTTCAGACAAGGTTGCGGTCTTCTGGATTGCATTTTTTTTCACTCTGCGGCCAAGCGCAGCAAGATAGTGGCGGAAGGAAAGAGGAACAAATGAATGGCCGCTCATTTGTCGGTGGTTTGGAGAAGCTTTTCAAGGCGGGCGATCGTCAACGTCCGCAAAGACCGTCCGCGGATCGATGCGAAAACTCCACTCGCAAGTAGTGCCGAGTCAGAGCTTTGTCTTCAAACTCCTGCCTGCGAGCCTGCGGCTTTACCCGTTTGGGGCGCGCCGTTTATTTGTTCGAGGCAGCCGCCAGTGCGGCGGAGGCCACGATTTGAGCAAACGCCACGACGTCCATGTGATTGAAATGCTTTGTCGTCATCGAGGCGGTTGAACAAATCAAAAAAGATGCGACGGAAAAATCTGTGGAAGCTCAGCGGTGTCCAAACTAGGGCCCGGGGCCATTTGCGGCCCGCTAGGCATTTTTTCATCGGCCCGCGACACAACCCCCCCCAAATCAGCATGTATTGTATTGTATTGTATGATGATGATGAAGATGGTTTGCGGAAGGACAGTTCAGGATTGAAACGGAACATTAAATTTTGCGGGCCAAGCGCAAGCCCACTTGCCACGGCCCGTCCCAGCTAACGTACACTGACGGCAGCAAGGTGAGGCGGCGGACGCTCATGAAAGCGGGCCAAGCGCTCCCTTGGAAGAAGCGTCCGGAAAACGTCAGAAGCTCTCGGCCAAGGAATGAATGTCTTTTGCAGACACGCGAGGTGACTCCACGCGCTTTTCGCAGATGCGCGTCGCGGTCACGAGGCCAACTCGCCGCCGCCGCCGCCGCCACGTAACCTGGAAAACACGTGCCGCTCAAAACAAATCAAATGGCAGCCGTGAGCAAATCTTTCATCAGAGATGTTCAATTGGCTTCGGGGCCTGAAATACAAATCAAACGCGCCTTTTTTTTTGTGGGTCCCAGACAAATGGCACGCGACTCGTGCTGGGACCCAAACGTTTGACGCGTCGATGCATCCCCAATGTTAAGTAAGCTCTTGCGGACACTCGTAGCCGGAGCAAGCATGACGGCTCATCCGTTATACACCCACACAATCACAAGTGGAGGCCCTCAAAAATCCCCGCGGCGCCCCTCATGTGCGCTATGATCGCTCAACCGCTGCATTCCAGGCAACACCCCCCCTCCCCCAACACACACAATGACAACGTGATCTAAAAAGGGGACATTGGCGGTGTAGCAGGCACTTTTGCAGGTGTTGTCGCAGCACGTAGCGTAGCGTAGCGCAGCGCAGCGCTCCTTGCCTTGCTGCCAACGGCACACGACAGCGCGACCTTTGCGTTGCTTGCGCTGATTCGGCATTTGGCCGCTTTGTGCTAAGTGATTACGCGGCTGCCCGTGTGGCTGCGCGTGTGCGAGAGAGCGAGAGAGTGCGAGAGAGAGGCGTTCATTTGCGGATGAGCCCGGCAACGACAACACACAACGGCCGTATGGCAAGTTGAAGTCGTCTCCTTTGGAGGCTAATCGCTTAGCCTAGCAAGAATGCTGATGACATTCGTAGCTTAGCGCTGGTTCCGAGTCAAAAGCCCCCCCCCAAGCATGAGAACATCAGTTTGGAGTATTTGGTTAGGAGAAGGAGAAATCAGTTTCGGGAGCCGAGAGATTTTGCGGGGGTTTTGGACCGCAGAGGGGGGGGGGGGGGCATCAAGAAGCGAGGCGGACGTCCGCAGAGCCAAAATTTGGAGTCATCGGAGGCATGTTTGTCAAGAACTTGACTCGCCGGGGGTCAGCCGGGTTTCTGCCAGGCCCCCTTGCGGGGATACGTCGGCACGTGATTGGCCGGCGGGGGGGCGGCACCGTGCGATCATTAGCACCGATCAACCCGGGCGTGCGTGAAAGTGTAAACCGACAGGAGGGATAAAGGTGGGCCCGAGCGCCGCAATTTGCCGAGCGGGGAACAGGATGAGGCCTTTTATCTGACAGCGGAGGGGAAAAACGCTTAATCAAGCGTCCCCCCGACCGGCGCTTTGTTTTGCCTTCAGCTCGCCGTCCTTCTCTTCCTGGTCCAACTCCCGCCCGTCGCAGCGCCACGTCGGCGTTAAGTCTCGCTAATGAAGACGTCACGCTGCTTGACTTTAAAGGCCGCTCGGCCGACCCCCCCCCCCCTGTGCCCCGCCCGCCGACCCGCTCGTTGATTCGATTCGACAGCGGCCGCGCTTCGCCTCGGCCCGGACGAAGGCGGTTGCATTTAACAAAGTCAGAAGCGGCTTTGTTTCAAGACGTCGGGAAGCCGACGAGTCAACGTCGACGGCCGGCAAAGGCCTGCCGCTCGCAACCAGTCAAAGGCAAATTGGGCGCTTCAAGTTGTGGGGACAAAACAACATTGTGTGGATTCTTGTCGTTGGGACCCCCTCCCACCCCCCCCCCCCAAAAAGTCGGCATCATTGGGAGTACATGCTCCGTCGTGAGGACTTTTTCATGTCTCGGATAGCGTCCAACGGGATGGCAGATTGTTTGCCGCGTACCAGGCCAATGAAGTGACTTTACACTGTTTGATCTTGTGCGGGGGGGGGGGGGGCAAGCACACGCAGTCGAGGGGTCAGGCACACCAAATGGTCGCAGCTGCCAGGTCGCGACTAGCTGAGACGGACACGAGCAGGTGAGGGCCTCACCTGCTGCGGGTTTGCCTTGGAAAAATCAACACGCATTGCAGACGCCGACAACGTTTGCGTTGCAGACGCCGACAACGGGAATGCGGCACCGTGGTGCTTTGGCTTTGGTTTTTTTTTTTCAAGCAACCTGGCAACTTACAAAGTAACAAACCGACCAACCAACAACCAAGCAAGCTAGCAGTTGACCAACCCAAGTGAGCAGCCAAACAATGCGTCAGCAAGTTTTCTTTGAGCCAACTTTAGTAAGTAAGCAAGCCACAGCGAGCAACGTCACACGAGCCCGTGTCGCGTGTCGCTCCCGGTTTTTGCTTTTGGTCACTTTGGCAAGATGATACTTGAGCTCAGAGGAGGAGACGCGCTGGGAATTATTCCGCCCGCACCGATTCCATCATCCAGGTGGGCCACGGCCACCAATTATCCCCCCCCCCCCAAAAGGCTACAAGCGCAAAGCTGACCTCTGCCACGTGTGACAACGCGCGTTTCAACGAGGTTACGGGATGCCGGCGGGGCAATCCCGCCCGGCGGCGAAACGCACAAAAGAAGGATGGCCTTGCAAGTTGCCGTGACAGCAAGTCCGCGCTCGCGCCGACGGACAAATGACGGCGCGGACAGACGGCACGTCCGCAAACCGGCTCGCTCGCTCGCCCGGCGCGGCGTGCAGCGACACGCACAGCGTCGTCGGCCTTGATGGATTAGCCGCGGGTTAGCAAAGTGACATCTCAGAAAGGCCGTTATCGGTTCTCGCATGCCATTGAGGATTAAGTGTCAGATTTCGGCTTCTAATCTGAGGTGTGGGCTGCGAGTAGGAAGGGGGGGGGGGGGGCAGAGTGGTCACTTAGCTAAACAACACGTCTGGGTTTGATAGCGAGGCCGACGGCTTTGAGGGGGATTAACGGCGGCCACTTAGAGCGGGAGGGCCCGGATTAGCGATGACATCGGAGCGACGCGTCCTTTCACTCGAGAGCTCGGCGTGTTTGCGGGGGGGGGGGGGGGGGGCAGAGTGGGCGCGGAACGTTGCGCTGGGTGGTCAGTCGGTATCCAGGTGCGAGGTAAAGGTGACAAATGTTTTGGTAAACTTTGACCTTTTTTTTTTTCACCCCATTGTTTTTCATGGAGCATTTTTTTGGGGGGGGGGACAAATTTGTTCTTGAAAATTCATGATGATAAGATTCAATCATGGGATTTGCAAAGCACATTTTCCAAATTTTCTCAACATATGATGAAAGATTAAATGATCGTCTTTCAAGAATGTGCCCTAAAAAAAAAGCAATCAACCTCCGGGCGGGACAAAGACAAAGCGTGGGGCGGGCGCGCGGCCGGCAATGGCCGTCAAACGCTTCATTTAGCCGGCAACGCAGGTGACGACAGTCACTAACGAGCGCCGGGTGCAAAAAGGGGAAGAAAACAAAACGGGGCATTCTGCAACCAAAAAAGGTTGTTTGGGAGCATCACGTTGCCGGGAAACGACAATCACCACGTCGACAGTCGGCTCTTGTTCGAAACCGCCTGGCGGGACTGCGCGAGGAACGACAAGTTGTTTCATCACATCCGAGGCGCATGCAACATTCTTTTCTCAAGAAATCCTCACAGCCTAAGCCACCAACTGTCGGGAAAATGGCAAAAGTGCGCCCGCAGAAGTCGACGACTAGCCTTCAGTCGCCACGCGTCAAAGCTTCGAATGAGCGACGACAAAAATGCGAACGGGACAAGCGGCAGCAGCGGCAGGCCATCAGCTCAAGAGACTTTTATTGCAAAAACAAACCAAAACAAAGAAAAGAGCAAAACCTTCATGGATCTCCGCTTCCCGGGAGAATGGAAGGCGTCTGTACAAAACGCGTGGGGACAACAACATGACACATGAAAAAAAAAAAAAACACGGCACTTTATGTACAAGACAATATTTCCCAAAGATTGCGGCCGGCTGGCGCGCTCGCTAACGTCACGAGATACGCTCGTCCCATTCGCAACCGCGCAAGATAAACAAGCTTTTGTCCCCGTTTAGCCGCTGGCTAACTTGCAATCTCATCCACGCGGTAAAGCACCGTTCGTTCGTTCGCCCGCCCGTCACGGCTCATGCTAATGCTAACGTCGGCCGCAGCTAATGCTAACCTCTCGCCGTTCGCGCACCAAAATGGCGGGAAAAGAACTTCCGCGAGCCTTGAAAAAGTCGCGCGTCCCCTCGGCGCACACCGACGCTTCTTCCTAACCCCCCCCCCGAAAGTTGTGCCTACGTCATGAGGAAGGACACCAAAAAAAGGCTCTTTTTCAAGGAAAAATCTTGTAATCTTACAAGAGGTGATCCCCTCCCCCCAAAATCATTTTTTTCAATATACAAATCCATCTTAATTGTGACAGGACTACAACTTTTCTGAAATAAACACACCCACTTTTTTTTTTTTGGTATCTTGGGAAAAATCACAACTAAAATGTAATGAAACAAACGCTAAAAAAGGGACGGCGCAAAAATGAACTCAACGTTAGCGTGGTGGAACGATTTTCTTTCCGGTGTCCCCCCGTCCCCCCCCCCGTAGATTTTTTTTTCCACCGGCCCGAGTAATGCAGCAGACAAGGCGACACTGATTTCAGTGCGCAGATGTGCCGAGAGCCAGCGAGTTACTCGCTTCAAGTTGGGAGATTTGGGGTGGAGGGACGCTCCCACCCGCACCCCCCCCCCCCCCCCCCGGCTCCATCGGCGCTTCTGTGCGCGCGAGGGAGGGAGGGAGAGATGAAAGGCATTTATTCTCAGCAAGGGCGGGGATGGGCTGCGCCCGCAAGCGGCAGCAGCAAAAACCCCAAAGAGGTGGGGCGGCGGCAACGCATGCTGGCGGGCTCCCAACGCCCGCTCGCGCTCGCGCTTCCATTTTGCAGGCCTCGGAATAACGGCAGAGACCGAAAAGTGGAACTTTTCAAAGCAAGATTCCGAGCCTGCCCGTGCGATGACTCATCCGAGAAAACGGAGACGCCATTCGTTTGGATGACGAGCGCCAGTGGGCTTGAGGACCTCGCGAAGGGCCCACGTCTGCGCGCCAAGGACACTCGCGCCTTACAAAAAAAATGGTGCCAATCTGGGCTGCTCCTCCTCCCAATTAAATGTTTTGTTTTTTTTTCAAATATCGGTCAACAAATGACCGAGCGAGGAGGCAAGATGTTCAACAATATTGCAGGTTTCCTCCGAAAATTATTTTGTGGTACTTTGGGGTCCAGTGGTGCCTTGAGTCGAGTTTGTTCCTTGGTCGCACTCAAAACGTTTTGTAAGTCAAATCTTCTTCCCCATTGAAATGACTCAAGATGCCACTCATGTGTTCCATCCTTCCTAAAAGAAGGTTTTGTCTGATGCAAAAAAATCACAACGTAATTTAAAAAAAACAAAGCTTTTGTGCATCGTGATGAAAGGGAAAGACAAGCTGTTCCCAGCACACCCACTCGTCGAAACGCAGCGTTCTGCTCAATTTTGCATTTGCTCGCTGTCGTGTGAAAAACACGCATGTCCATTCGGTCATTTTTAAAAATATGTCCAACTATCGGACGCCGAAACGGGGGCGCGACCATGAAAGCAAACAACAAAAATGGACAGACGTGGTTCGCAGGACAGAAACAAACAATTTTGCGCGGCAAAATGCAGCTATTTGGGGCGGCCATTTTGCAAGCGGCACATGGGCCGCTCGCCGACACCCATCCGAACGGCTTCATTTTGCCGCTTCGTTTCTATTCCGCCGACGCAGTAGTCATCAAAAGACAGTGTTGAGACTAATGGGAGTGCATAGAACACGCACACACAAAAAAAAAAAAATAAACTTATCCCGACTGCTCTCCTGGTGTGCACGCCTTGGCCACCAGAGGGCAGTATAATATAGTTATACAGACAAACAAAAAAGACGTTCGCAACTACTGCAAGTAACTCATTAAGTTGCAGTCGGGTTTGTCGTTTTTTTGCAGAGTCTGCGCGTCGACGTGCGCTGCTGCACATTTGTGCGGCTTAAAAGTTTGCAAAACGCCGCCGCATAGATGCTACCCGTTAGCCCTAGCCTATGTCTGTTTGCATGGCGCGTTAGCAAGCTGAAGGCAAAGTTGTGCCGTTTCTTTCAAAGAAGCAACGTGTACTTCACTTTGTTTGATGTTTAGCTTGACATAAAACGTCAGCTGCCAGCACCATTCCAAAAGCCCGGCGCCTCTTTTAAGTGTTTGTTTTTTCCCTTTTGAAACAAATCATTCCAATGACAAGTCCCAAAAGTCACGCGTGACTCGTATGACAAGGCACCACTGTATTTGGTTAGCTCAAAAACTGGCCGCCAACGGTCTCGCGAGGGTTAAGCGGTGGGGACAAAAGTGCAAGCTGGCGTGCGCGCGCACGAGGGATGATGTCAGCGCTTTGCTGAGGATTTTAAGAGGGTGTTTAGCGAGGGGAGTCTCCTCCTCTCGTTGGGAACTTTTCCACGCGTCTTCCCCTCTCCGGTTTCTTGCACTTTTTTTTTCCTGCGACGAGCGGGCGCTGATGTCAGCGGCTAACAATGTTTCCGCAAAAGACGTCGGTTGTCCTCCTGCTCGAGGCAAACGCTTTCTTTTCCCCGCTTGTTTTTGAGCACAAAACGGCCGCAAACACCCGCACGCGTCCGCAACGCGCCACAAAATTTGGAGTCGCCAGTGAAGCAAAGGTCTAAAATCAGCAAACACCCAGCTGACTTTTGGGGAGAGAAACGGGGCACATACAGGGAAAAGACTGTGCCACCATTTTTTTTGGGGGGGGGGGGGATTGGCGCGGGACAGGTGTGCGGCAAACTTACGGCTTCGCTTTCCTTCCGGTGGTGGCGAGCAAGTCACAGAGTCCAATGGGTCAACGGCGCCAGCTCTCCGCCAACGTGTCAATATCGTTGCCAAGTCTCGATTGTGGCAGAGGATTGATGACGGCGGCACATTGGCTTTGCCGTCTTTGGAGGAGCAACCAAAACGGGAGTGTTTTGTGACCCCCCCCCCCCCCATCACCAAAAAAGGAGAGGGGGGGAACACGGGTCCTTCTGGTCCGTGCCAGCGCGAGCACATCTCAGTAGTGTGGAGGAAAGGCTCCATTTCCTTTGTTCTCCTGCCGGTTTCCCTTTGGCAGCGCGTCAACGCCGAGGGCTTCCAACGGGCGCCAAACGGCATCCCGGTTCCCCGCCGCCCCCCTCCCGTCCCCCGAGCTCAGACGTACCACTCCCGCCGTGAGATGACCGATCCGTCCACGTGCGCCACGTAGTCGCCGTCGGCGCAGTTGTCGCGGCAGTCGTCCGCAGGTACGGCGAGCCGTTGGCGAGGGCGGGCGGCCCGCACGGGTGCCGCGGCTTGCGGCCGCTGTAGCCGTCGGCAAAGTAGTCGCAGTCCTCGCTCGGCCCAGTCGTCGCCGCCCCGCTCCTCGTCGCCGTAGATGAGGTCGGCGGAGAGTTTGGCCTTGAGCTCCTGGCTGCCGCCGCCGCCGCCTCGGTCCCCGTAGACCTCCTGGAGCTCATGCGGCTGCAGCACGTCCATGTGCGTCTCCTTCTGCGCGTCCGACGGGCCCAGGTACTGCTTGGTGTAGTAGTCGCCCCGGAAGGTGCGGCGCTTGCGCAGGAAGGAGAAGCAGACGGCCAGCGGCGCCAGGATCAGGACCAGCGCCGCGCCCGCCGCCGCGCCCGCCGCCACGCCCAGCGTGCCGTCCCGGGCGGGAGCCGGCGTGGGCGAGTCGGACGGGGAGCGCGCCGTGCCGGCCGCGGGGACGCGGGGCGGGCCGCCGGTGGTGGCGACGGGGGCGGCCGTGGTGGAGGGGGGTTCTGCGTGGGGGGGGGACGGAAGAAAAGTCAGGAAAAAAAAAAAGATAAGACAGCGCGTGCGCACCCGCATTTGATGGTGCGGAATGAGCCCTTTCACACCATCAAATGCGGGCGTCAAGCATCTCAGTGGCCTGTGGAGCGCGTACGCCAACTGCTACTCGGGCCCCCCCCTTCGCCAGCTCGTTTGAGCCTTCTTTTGAAGATCCTCAGATTAGTTTTCCGATCTTGAAATGGCCTCGCCATGATTGTGTGAATTCTATTTTTTGCTCCACGTGCGGCACTTTTGTCAACGGCGCCGCGGCTGTTTTCAAGCGCTCCGGAAATACGCCGGGGTTGAGGTGCGGAGTCTTGTTCTCATAGGCATTTGAAAAGCATCTGCTCTTTCAAAACGGGAGGTCGAGTTAGGAAACGGGGGTGTCGGGGGCCCAAGAATGATTGTCCCATCTTCTTGCGGTCAAATGTCAAAATGGCTCAAATTCGACCCCCGAGAGTAAGTCGGTGGGAGTGAAGAGCCACCGCTAGCGCATAGAATGCCGGTGGCCAAAAACCTTAGAACAGAGACAGCAAGCGGAGGGTGGGGGGGAGATATGGGGGGGAGTCAAGGGGCCGCATAGCCCGGGTCGAGAGGCAAGGTAATTGGCCCGCAGAGTCTTTCCTGGACGGGATGTCCGTCAGCTGCGCTTTCGCTCGATGGAGGATTCCGACTCGGGCCGGTAAACAGATGAAGCGTGACAGCTTTTTTGGGGCGCGTCCAGCGCTTTCCGAAGCCCGGCGATCGGAGGAGGGTTGGGGGGGGGGGCGGCGGCTAGGGGTTGCTTTGTTTGGAGAGGGCTTACAAAGGAGCGACGCAGGAATGAAAACAAAAAAGGAGAGTTCTCAGGATCCACACCCCGGCCCCGACTCGGCGATCGGGGCCCCGGCGCAGGAAGCGCAGATGTTGACGCGCTCGTCTCGAAAAAACGGAATCCATCTCTGGCCCAATCAGGGGGGAAAAAAAAAATCCCATCTGGATGGTCCGGGAGCGGTCCGATCCGTGGCCTTCGCTGACACACATCAGGCGCAGGCGCAGGCTCGGCGGCGTTCCACTGGAACATTTCACGGCTTATTGAGCTCACGGAACTCTCCGAGTCGCAAATCTGTCACTGCGAGTCGTTACGTGTCCGAGAAAAGCTGACCGAGGGCGAAAGGACTGCCTTTTGCACTTTGGACCCCTTCGACTAAGTCGCCGTGTGACCAAAAAAAAACACACAAAAAAAAGGCCAAACTTGCGTTATTATGCAGCAAAAAAAAAAAAAAAAGGACAAAATGCGCCTGACGGGCAGGTGCAAAGGAGGATGTGAAGGAGGAACGAATGCTCGCGTGCGGCTCATTTTTTGGAGCATGGGGGCCGATGGCTCCCCAGAGCACTTTTGTTGACATCAAAGTCGCGCACGTTGGAGATGTGCTAAATGATCCTAAAAACGGCTTTCGGGCCGTTGTCGACTGGCCCATAATTACAGGAGGGATATTCCAGTCGGCTCACTGGCGTCGCTTCTCGTCTTCCGCCCGCACTTCCAATCCCATCACTTCAAACTTCATTTGATGCGGACGGCGATAAGCCGCTCCGGTCTCCCTCGCCACCGCTTTTACGCGCGCGCAAACTCCCCATTTGGCGCCCGCCGCTTGGGATCCGCGTCATCGGAGCCGCACGTCTGGCCTGAGGGGGGGCCGGCGGGCTACGGCGAGCTACGGCTATCTATCTGGTCGCCAAGCGGGACATTACCTTGGACCCAAAGGGACACGTTGTAGCTGCGGACGCCCATTTGGTTGGTGGCTTGGCAGCGGTACACGCCCGAGTCGTTGAGCGTCAGCGGGCGCGTGAAGGCGAACCGGTTGGAGACGGCGGAAACACCGTCCGGCATGGCTCCGTCCAACCTGGACGGGGCGGAGGGGGGACACGTCAAGAGACATTTTTGTCATGTTTGCAAACAACAGGGGGCGGGGGTGGGGGCGGGGCTCGTCCACGTGGCGCAACTGTTGAGGAGGGCAAAAAACTCATTTGTTTTAGAATCGTTCCGCCGCAAAACAGAATGTAGAGTCGTCATGTCGGCTGCACCCCCCGCCCCCCAGACGCACACACGCCCCGCGCCCCCGTTTGTGCACTCTACCTGCTTTGCTCAAATGACACGGAAGAATTTGCTGAGGAGCTTGACGTCAAGAGTCACGAGATCAGGAAACACTATTTGGGCCGAGGCGAGATGATATACAGCCATTTTTATGACGCCCCCCCCCCCCCACCCACCCCCACACTCACATACCCCGCTGGCTCTCTAAAAATAAGTCTGGAAAAACGCTTAGAGGAGCAGCGCTTTTCTGTCTATAGAGTCTTGGGGGCATAAGGTTTCACCGGGCGAGACTTGGCCGCTCCCGCCGGAGCCTCGTTTTCCCATCAGAGGACGACGGAGCACCACGAGGTTCGCACTTGTGGACTCTCGTTCATGACACGGATTCTTCACGAGGGCCGCCACGGGTGGCTAAGGAGAAGCGGCTGCGGCCGCGGCACGCGGATTCTGCCTTTGCTACGCACCAAAGTCATCCACGCGTGCCATTTGGTTTTTTTCTCTTTTACTCGCCTATTTTTTCTGAAATGCAGAGTAAGATGCTGCCAAATACCAAAGTCGTCATTTCTGTCCAGGGATTATGCGCGAGGCGGCACGGTGGCCGCCTGGTTGGCGCGGCCGGCCTTAAAGCTGTCAAGAAGCTTTGCAAATGACACTGAACACGGCGAGCTTTGTTTACCGGCGGTGCCGTAACGCCGCCGAGTACGGACGAGGTCGTGAAAAGGTCGACCCACCTGGCCCACGCATACTCCCGGACGGGCGGGTTGGCCCGGGCCTCGCAGATCAACGTCACGTCGGCTTGTCCCGCGTACCAGTTTTTCTTCTCCCCCTTGACGAGGACCGTCGGTGCAACTGTTTGCAAAACATGAGCGCAACAAAGTTAGCGGCAACAATCGCTCGCTGATGCCGACCGAAGCACAGCCGGCGCGATGCGCAGCGGGGTGGGGGGGGGGGGGGGGGTGTCCAAACTTTTTGACGTGAGGGTCGCACGCAGAAAAAAACCCGAGGACGTCTTCATCAATCAGCCAGAAAACACCAAGTGGAAGAAACCATTTTTTGCCCCCAAAACGCAATCCTCTTTGACTCACCTGGTGTTTTGAAGAGACATTATTCTCTTTAACGTCGAGAAAGGTTCTCCGGGATATCAACAAATTCCTTCGTAACTTGCACCTATTTTTCTGGCAACCTCCCTTATTAGTCTGGCCAGCTTCACCTTTTTTTTTCAAACTAACCCTGCGGCTCATGTCAAATGTCATTTTTATTTCTTTTTTTGCCGTCACGTCGCGGGCCGCTGAAAATGGATGGTGGGCCGCAAATGGCCCCCGAGCCATAGTTTCGACAATGAAGAAGAGGGTTTCTAGAAGGTGAAATCCCCCCCCCCTCTGAAAACAAACAAAACAGCACGCTTTACGTTCCAAGAAGCGCACGAGCCGAAAACAAAGGTTTAGCAGCTGTGCCAAGAACACGCGACAAAACAAAGGAGAAGACTTCCAGGCAAAAGGAGGAGGAAAAGTGGCACATCTAATAAAGTGCGGCAAATCAAAAAGAGAACGGGGCGAGGGGCCGCCACGCTTCCGGGATGAAGCCGGCACGTGCGGCTGTAATAAAAGACGGCAAACACGGCTTCTATTTTGCCCCCTTTGATTTCTCCGGAGAACAAGCGAGCGAGCGAGCGAGCTAGCAAGTCATCACCGATCCGACGAGAGGACGGTTCGGTGATGACTCGGCTGAGCCGCCGCGGAAATTGAGCTTCTTTTGCACTTAACCAAAAGAGAAGGCCCCGCTTGAGGAGGAATGCGCGCTACTACTCACAGTGAACGTTGAGCGTGTGGTCTTTGCGGAAGTCGTTCTCCAGCGTGGGGTGGCGCACCACGCAGGTGAGGTTCTTGCCCTGGGCGTCGGCGCGAGGCTTCCACAGGTAGCGGGCGCTGACGCTGGCCGTGCCGTCCGCCTCCTCGCGCCTCTGCGTCTCCGCGCGGCCGCTCAGCTCCGTCTCCCAGGAGACGCTGGCGGCGGGGAGGCCGCGCTCCGCCACGCAGGTGGCCACCAGAGACTCGCCCTCGCCCTCCAGCAGGGCGGCGGGCCCTGACGCCACGTACACCTTGGGCTCCACTGGACGCACGGGGGCAGACCGTTAGCACCGTTAGCGCAGCGATCAAGCGAGCGGCCCGTACGCGACGGGGCTTTTCCTGTGGTTTACATCTTGAACATTAAGCTTGTCAAAAAGATTGGAACTTCTCTTGGATATTATGATCAGAAAGGTGATTTCAGCCCCCCCCCACCCCCCCTTAAAAAAAACAACTAAAAACAAAAGAGGTCAATTATTGTCGTTTTGCATTTTCACCGGTGCGGCAAAGGCCAGTCTTGAGTGCCGGGACGGGAGAAAAGGATTGAAGGAGGCCCTTTTGTGCAAAAACGGAGACAAGATTCCATCAAGTGACGGCTCCATTTTCAACACCGAAGAATCCTCATCAACTCAGACATGAGACGCTCGGGCCTTGGACATTTTGTGTCGGGAAGGGGGCAAGAATCAAGACCAAAACAGCCCCCGTCCGTCGTCATCATGCGTGCACGCGTGCCTCTTCAAGCGGATGGCCAAGCAGCTGTGCCACTCACTGAGGCGATGACAGCTTGGAAGACAAAGTAGAAGGGGGGGGGGGGGCACAACCACCTCACCCCCGAGAAAAGGCCATCACCTTTGGGACATCTGCTCCCCTCGCCCCTAGTCGCTATTCATTTCAAAAATAACTGCCGGCACCCGGCACCCCAGTCTCTAAAAATAGCCATCGGTGTCCTGCACCGGGTTCGGGGGAGGCCACATTTGTGCCGCAGTCGTCAGGCTCTGTGTGTGTGTGTGTGTGTGTGTGTGTGTGTCTGTGTGCCCCTCCCCTCCTTGCTAGCGGGCTCGAGCTAAAAACAGGAGCTGCTCTTTGTTGGTCGCTGGAGGAAGCGGCTAACACGAGACCGGTCGGTGCAAAGGCGAAGCCAAACATTCAAAGCGCTCACACAGCAGTGGCGGCAAGTCAGCAAGTACGCAAAAAGAAAAACAACAACAACAAAAAAAAACTATAATTAGAATAATAATTGCATTGCTCACATTTTCCGGCATCTGGACTTGACTGAGATCATTCTACTTTGATTCCTTACAGAAGAAAATCCATCTGTGCTTTCTACTCTTTGTGGTATTTTTCTTTATGTTTTGGATTATTCATCAACGAAACGGGAACAAAAGTGCCAAGAATCCCCCCCCCCCTGGTCTAGCTGGGAGGGAGTGATGCCCCTGCGCTTCTTTTACTCAAGTGAATGGGCGTAAATCCCTTCATGACCAGTTTGGCTTTTGTAGTGAACACGAACGCGGGGGCTCTCGTCTTCTGAATTGATTGAGCCGGAGGGCGCCGCGGCACGTGACGTCCTTTCCCCACCGGCGCGCAGTTGAGCATCGACGCGTCAACTGCCTGAGCGCCGCCTTTTTTCCGGGAGTCAGCAAATCTCCATGCGGAGCCGACTTGCCGCTTTTCTGACTCGGCAAAAAAAACAACTAAATAAATAAAAGCCGCATTGTTGGCCAAACGAGTGAGCAGACACATTTAAAAGGGGTGCCGGGGACAGGCCGGGTAGGGGGTCGCCTGCGGAAAACCCAAGAAAACGAGTCGGCCTACGCGTGCGTTGCCTTCCAAGCGAGCTCACAGAACAAATGAAACTGTACCGCGAAAAAAAGGAGTCCATCCAATCATGGCGATCCTTACCCAATACATTGACGTCCGTCGACGCTTGGTCATTCCCCAGCGGGAATGTGGACACCTTGCAGGTGTACGAGCCCTGGTCCGCCAGGTCCACGGCCTTCATGGAGATGCTGACGTCTCGATCCGTGGTGGAAACGAAGGAGACGCGATGGGCAAAGTCGGGGGAGACGTGCGTGCCGTGGCGCACGTGGTAGACGGCCAGCACCTCCCGGCCGGAGGGCACTTGGCGCTCCCACGAGGTCTGGATGAGCGTGAGGTCGGCCGTCATCTGGATATGGCAGCCCAGCGTGATCATCTTGCCCAGCACCGCGTCCACTTTGGCGGGGGCCGCCACCAGGTTGCCGCTCGCGCCTGCGTGAAGAAATAAAGCCTCAACCATTTTTTCTAGATGCTGCTCTTACGAGAAAACACCCAAGACAACCGAGGAAGTCCTGACCCACACGTAGCCATCTCCATCTTTATTCCTTTCTTGCCCAACGTCACGGCCAGACAACTTCAAACGCACACTAAGAGTCACAAAAACGGCGCAAAATCCACGTCAAATCGGTCCAAAGTAGAAAATTGAAACCAAACAAATGAAAAGCTAAAACAGGAATGAAGCGAAACGAAATCCTGGCGACAAGTACATGGCTAACCTTTCTAGCTAGCCGCTAACAGAATTTTACATCATCGCTCATTTCATGTCGAGCCTCACCACGAGGCAAACTCAAACGCACGCCAACGTTGACTAAAGGGGCACTTTAGTACCTAGTCTTGAAAAGATTTTTTTTTTAGGTGAAATAAAGTCTGTTAACAATCCGGCACAAGGCACGCCAGTTCAGTCAGCTTTTGCCCCATGTGCGGCAACAAATCCAACCATACCCCTTTATACTCATCCCGTTTATACGAGTTTCTCTGTGTCAACATCGTAAGTGGCATTCGGCTTGTACTTCCCAACTGTCATTTAGACCAACTCAAACACTACAAGCTCATTAAATCCAACTCGAGAATTTCAGCCGCTTGTCAAGTCAATCATTTAACGACACACTCGGTATTTTTCCCCCCTCGGCTTCCGTTTTGAGCTCTGTTGACATGTTTACAATGCACAGTTGGTTACATTTGGGAGCCGTCAATCTGCCGCGAGCACCTCTCGCAAATGCGCGCCGAGCGAAAGGTAGAAAAGTGGCCCACCGGCTGGTATTTCAGGTCCTTGGCTCTGACGCGAGCGGTTAGCCGCAGCAATGCTAATCGCGCCGGGCCAAGGCTCCCCTGTGCGCTGTCGCGTCCTCTGTAATTTCCCTCATTACAAAAACACGCACGCACTACACAAGCTTTCCCTTGTCCAAAATAAGGCGCAAGTGTGTGAGAGGCAGACAGGCAGACATTTTCTTTGACTGCAATTTGCTGTATGTTCCGATATCAACTCGCCAGCTGTGCTCTCATACGCTTTTCCTCATTTGCCCCCCCCCCCCCCCCCCCCTCACACACAACCCCGACACTCATCCAACACGGCCAAAACATTGTATGATGAATTCCGGCACCCGCCTCCGTGTAAAAGGGGGATTTTTGACCTACTAACTAAAAACATACAGCTAGCTTGTTAGCGGACAGCATGAGAAGCTAACACAAGGAGCTACATCGTCATTTCTTGCCACATGACGTGAACGAATATACTCAATGAGCACAACAGTCACAGAGAAGCCAAATTAGTCATTTGCCCACAAAAAGTTGGTGGGAAGGCGAAAGCTAGCATGACCAAACCAGTGCTAAATATAAAACAAACGACATACATAATCGTTGGTTTAAAAGGGACAAAGGGACGAGCTCAAACACTCAAAAACAAGACACAAAAGGCCAATTTACTGTAAAAGGAAACTATAGCGGACCGCAAAATGAAAAAAACCCAAACATGTCAATGTTTTTGATGACAAATGGCAGGCAACCGATGGCGCTCCACATGTTTGTTTCCTGACAAACGCCCCCCCCCCCCCCTCTCCCCCAAATCATTTGACTGCTGGTCTCCATATGTTTTGACTGACTGCGCATTTGGATCGTTCCAAGAGATGACGCGGTCAACTAACGGCGCTGATCGATGTCCGCAGACTTGGAGCCCAACTGCTACTGTACCGCTGGGCGCGGGTGTCGGCTTTCAGGCACCGAGAAACGAGAGCCGGCGTGCGCGCCGTGTGCCGTTTGCTCGAGCTTAAGTCGTCGGCGGGGAGCGTGTACATAAACACAGGGCGGGGTGCGCGCGGCCGACTCCACCCTGACCATTCGGAAGGGAGGAGACACAGATGGCCTCAACGTGGGATACCGACGTGGAGGAAGTGTGAGCTCTGGGGGAAAAGTTGGCACGACCGGTACCGACGACCGCCGGAGAAGTGTTGGCCAAAACACTGCTTGGGGAATTCTCATGTGCTGTGTTTCAACCCCGCCCCCCATGACAAAATATGTACACAGAAAGTACAACCAAGTAAACACATTGTGGAGGTTCATCCATTCAGCCATGACTTCCAAAAAGGAAAATCTTGGAAAGGGGCTTCTCGCCAAACGACCAGGGAAAGACGCAACCCCCCACCGCCCAACACAAACACACACACACACACAAACAACAACACAGGGGCTGGCTTATTTTGCAGTGTCAAAAGATGACATCAAGTTTGCTCAAAATCAGTTCCTCGGCTTCCCGCCGACCGCTACAACGATTTCGATGCTAAGCAAAGTTAACAAGGTCGCTGGCTGCAGTCCGGGGAAACGGCGGCGGTTACGATTGGCGTCATTTTGCGCTCAGGCAGGCAATTACGGACTGGGGGCATCTTAGGACTCGGCCCTAAACAAGTTGACATTTTCCAGGATGGCTCGGGGTCAAGCACAAGAGCGACACAGGCTGCCCGCCTTGCTCGTCCGCTCGAGTACGCCAGAGTCGAAACGGGTCAGCATGACGACGTCGACGCAACCTCTCCCCCAAGGGTTAGTTTTGAAGGCCTTCTTTCAAACGATTGTTTGTGGGGTGGCCGGATCCGAGCCGCCTCGTTGGTCCCATGAGCCTTCTCCCTTGTACGTGGCGCCGGCGAAGCGGTCGACAAAACGCCCCCAAGGAGGAACGGGCGACAATTTTGCCCGCTTTGTTGGCGCTCCGCCAGAAAGGATGAACTCACGGGAAGGCCGCGCCGGCTTTGAAGAAAACGCTTCAATACTGGATTTGTTTCTTTCCCTCCTGACGTCACTAATTGTGACAAGCTGCCGCTGCAAAGGGTAAATCAAAACCTTCATCCTGGTGGCCTGGAAAAGCGTCTCCAACATTCCACGTGGGCCGCCGCCAGACTCGCCGCCCACTCGCCGCCCACTCGCGAGTCTGGTCGGCGCGGTGTCATCTGGACGGAGAGCCGCGCGCCGTCAGGTCGGCCGGTGTGCGCAGGACAAAAGACAGCGCCGTCCGTCCCCGTTGCTGGAATGCAACAGCGCGGCTCGACGACGGTCATGAGGGATTGATTTAAAAAGCTCACCGATCAGGAATGTCGGATCCGGGCTGGAGGAAAAATCCTTTTAGGACTCGCAGAAGCGCGAGCAGGGCCGAGCTACTGCTTCAACTGCTTGTGACGATAAAGCTGCTGCCACTACTGCTCCCACCAATGACGAGGTTGACATTTACTCTGCAAAGTCGTTTGCTTTTCCGCCCAAAAAGAAAAACGGTAAAAAAAAAAAAAAGACCAAATCTCTTTTTTGTGGGTGTGGAAAAAAATTTAAAAAATCCAAAATCCCATGCCGGGCTGGTAAACAAGCAAAAGTGTGAACGCTACAGCATCCAAGTCATCAGCAGCCCCCCCCCCCCCCCCCCAGGGAGGTTTGCTGCTGCGCAAGAAACCCAGCCCAGACCAGCCCAAGCTGAGCCGCGGCCCGGCGCTCCTTTCCTGCCTCTGCGCTCATTTTCGAGGGGGCGTCGCCGCTGAATGAGGCTCAGTGTCGGCGTGGAAGGGGCGTGCGCGCAGGCTCGTGCGGAAGCCCCCCCACTCTTCCGGCTCCGTTCGCTGCTGTGCTTCTGATCGACGTTTCAGGACTGGTCCCGTGCAAGTTCTTGTCATTCTCTTTTGACTTTGGGCCGAGTTGCAACAAAAAACTAAGATGTTGGAAACTTATCTCTAAAGTTCACGGACAAAGATTTTTTTTTTGTTTTAGCGTAAAATGTCGCTGAAGGCGGAGGAAAAGCATCTGTGCGTCCAAGTGACGGAATTGTCCCGCTTTGTTGGCACAAAATGCCACGCTCTGACGTTTATTCCACCCCCCCACCCCCCCTGTACATCGAGTTGGAAATGTTTTTGTGTCACTGCAAACACCAAGAACAGTGGTTGCGCGGCCCTGGCGTCCAATGAGCACCATTTTTTATTTGATTTGATTTGATGGAGGGTTGGGGGGGGGGCTTTGTCAAGAAAAAGTGCCGTTGGAAAAAGCCCCCCCCCCCCTCTACTATTTATCCGCCCTCACCAGGGCACAATGCGAGGAAGGAAGGGGGCTCGATTCCACTCATGTTCTTGTGCCCCTGCACAAATATTGCCGATGATAAAGGCACGTCGGACAGGAGGCCTTCCCTGAAAGTTCGAGGTGCGGTCGAGGTCCGCGCTACTGCCGGTTTGTTGCTTTGCAGAGCCAGAGGAATTTGAAGCTCGCTTGGGGGGGTGGGGGGGGGGGGGGGGTGTTTGCTCTTCAAATTTGCCCACTGAACAACTTAGACACCATCCTTGCGGGGACGTAGACTCTCAAAGATGGCTCAACTCGGCTTCTCTGACACTCGTTGGTCGGCCGCTGCCGTGCGATCGTTCTTCCCAGTCCGGGGGCAGGGCGGTAATAAGCAGGTTAAAAAAAAAAAAAAATTGGCTGCGCTCTCACTTAGGCCGGTGGGAACGTTGCAGTTTTCCGATGGCTCATGGACGGCAGTTCACTTGCTCTTGTTTTCCCCATAAAAAAAAAAAAAAAGCAGAAACGAGCAATCAACGTCTCACAGGGAGGAAGTGAAGCCGCCCAGCAAAAGGCGGACGGACGTTGGTCCTCGGTTAAATGTGGCGCCGCACTGGTGTTACCCCGCCCGGGCAGAGCGCGTTCGCTGACTTTTTTTTTTTTGTGGGTGTGCGCGGGCGGGGTTTTTTTGCCTCTTGGTTTTTCTCAGCACTCCACTGTCAGCCCGTTCCGCAAAAGATGAATGACACTCACACTACCAGCACGCGGGGAAAGAAAAGCGTCACTTAAGGGCTCAACCTTTGCTGGCGATGTCAAATGTTCAAAAACGCTTCACGGCAGAGAGAAAAAAATGCTTTGGTGGGGGGGGGGGCTCAAAGCCAAAAGGAGGCTACGCTCAAGACTTTAGGCAGTCCGAGGGACTCTTTTCCACAGACACTTTGTGCAATCCAGGTTAAAAATGATGATCGTCACTCTGCCCAAACGACATTGGTCGGGGTTGGGGGTGGGGGGGTTGGGGGGGCTTGCTGACGACTGCTCCGGTCAGAGGTCAGGAATATAACATTTTAAAAAATGTAAAAAGTCCACAGCAGAAGTTTTGATCCACGTCATGATGCGATTGCTGCATGAAAGCGCAGATGCTAATATCCTGCATCGCTGAGTTCTGTTTAAAAAACAAAGGGGGGGGGGCACTACATTTGACATTTCTGCGGGATGTCATGTAAAGAGAGAACAAATGGTTTCCAGGTACTTCCTCGGTTAACTCCCTGTTGTTGTTTTTTTTTTCTTCCTTTTATGAGTCAGGCTTAACCCCCCCCCCCCTCCCGCCCCCGCCCTTTCTATAAGTAACGGCCTGACGCTCAGATGGCTGCGGTGTTGTCGTTGGTAGAATTCAAGAGCGTCAGGCACACAAGCCCCGCCGCGGATGTGCCGAGTCAGCAGGGAGAGGCGCACGCGGGGGGGGGGGGGGGGTGTTATGGGAAACAGGTGCGGCCACCATTCGGGGCCGGTCCTTCAGCTGTCAGGCGGCGGTGCCGTTTGGCTCCGACCTGCCCCCCCACCCCCTTCACACACCCTCCAAGCGCACACCCCGCAACGAGAGCGACCCAGCGGGATAAATGGCAGCCATCCATCAAGTCCTCCCGAATGCCGAGTGCACAAAAAGGAGCTAGCGGATTGTCTCGTTTGTAGCGCTCGGCGGCCGCACGCAAACGCTCTCCAGGAACGACGCCTTCCAAAAGCATAAGCGGCAGGAAACGTTGGCCGGCGTGCATTATTTACGACGTGGCCGATGCACTTCCCACCATTCTGTCGGGAAAGCCCGACAAATACGCTTCTTCCTGTCATATCCACAGTACAATAGAGTGAAGTGGGTTTTGGGGGGGGGGGGGTTGTTTTTCTTTTGCGGCCTCGGTAGCAGGGGCAGCAGCAGCAGTAGCAGTCACCTTCTGGTGCCAAGAGTCGGCGTCGGGCTTGACTTGCGGCGTCACTTCCAAGTCAACACTTCATTCGCCAGGCACGGACGGCCTGATAATTCCACCTCCAGCCCGTCTAAAAAGGCACTGCGATTAACTTTGTTTCAATTTTTGTGGCAGCCCGTTGAGGCACCTGTTGACTTTGTCACCGCATAATGGCGATGGGAGGGGGAAAAAACGGTGGCTTTTACTGGCAGCCTAAAAGGGACAGCTTTTCTGTTTTGCTAGCCCCTTTAGGCGGTAGCCACGCCACTGGGGCCCATGCAGAACAACGGAACGTACAAAAGCCTCCTTTCGCATCCGCGTTCAAAGGCAATCGCATTCACTTGGTGCGCAGTTCCGTTTAGGCAGCGGCTGACGAGGCGCAGACGGCGCGACGGCTTCAACAATTGCCTTTTACGGGCCATTTCAAAAACGACTGGCCTTCACTCCGGTTGTGCAGCTGCCCGTTTAGGCAGCGGCTGATTTTGTACCCCTTTTCCTTTTGCAGGGAATATTTGCGTTTCCATAGTTATTGTATTTGTCAACTTCTGTACGTTATATTTGTGGATTTTTTTCATTATTTTATACTTTTCAGCAAATATATTTGCGCATGAATTTTGCGTGAATATCATTTTTTTGCCCGGTGACGTCAGCTTGAGCTTGAGGGCCGTTTTCGTTCAAATCATCACTCGTGTGTGTGGCTTGCGGTTATTTCCTGAGGCGACAACGGTTTTCTCAACGGACACATATTTGAGGCCGTGCAGTTTGACAGCACGAGTGCATCTTTGATTTCTCCTCGGAGCAACAAAATACTTTGGAACGCTTTTCTCCCGCTGCGGCCACCAAAAACAATGCGCGTCAAACACGTGGACTGTCGCGCTGCCATGTCGAAGTCCCGCCAGGGTTTAACATTTGCAGCATGTCCAGACCGACATCATCGATCGATAGTTTTGGCTTTTATCTTTGTCGTCTCGATTATGGCCATAAAAGTCATATGCGTATGACCCCCCCACCCCCAACTCTTTACAGGCTATAATCATTTTTAAAAAGCCGCTTCATAAACGGACACCAAAGTCAACTTTGCCGATGAGCTTCCAAGTTGTTGCTTTTGAGAGGGGGGGGGTGGTCATTGGAGCGGGGCCGGAGCTAAAAGCTGCGAAGTCTCTTTAATTGAAGACCTCACTTTGGTGGTTTTGGTCTCCCCCAGCCGGGTGGCGTATTTCGCAGGGAAATAAATAAGACGTGGCAGTAATGGAGCCGCCCAAATTACAGGCTCAAGACCAAAATAGACTTTACAAAGAGGCAAGCGCAGCGGCGCGGCTAATTGATTCGCATGTTGCACGTTTTTGGGCTCGTTAATGGGGAGCGACACCCCCGCTCGGTGCAGTCGAGCCACACTAAATATGGGGAGACAATATATTCTCAACATCAGCCCCAAAAATGCACCGGAACAAAAAGACGACAGCCAACAGGTGGAAAAACACCACCGTACTGGATGACAAAATTATACTTTTGCAATTCGACAAAAACAAACTCCTGTTGGAAAATAAACGCGCTCGGAAAACACTGAAAGTGGAAGAATATTACAAAATGGTCATTTGATGACAATATATTTTTTTTTCCTGCAAATAAGTGCCGTTAGATAGCAGCAGGAACCCACCGCTGCCCAATTCAGACATTCCGGTGACACCATCGCCTTTGGTTGTGTGTCGAGGATGAGAAAAAAAAAAAAAGGAAAAAAGCCGCCTAAGCTGCACTCCACTGGTCTCTGAAGAGGACAGCCGGGAATGTTCTTGGGGGGGCGGGGAGGGGGCTCTGCCTGGAATTCAGTCCAACTTGCAGGTCAATCCTCCCAGAGACCGTCACAGTGCCTCCCCTGGATTGACCCTTCTGCCCCTCCCCACCCAAAAGTCTGACCTGCCTCCCCAATGCACACGACACGAGACGGCAGTCCAGCGATCTCAACACGTCGTCATCATTCAAGACGCCATCCTCCCTTGGGCCTCGTTTGTCTTCTCAAGACTTTTCGGGTTGTCTTGAGAGGCCATTTTGGACAAGATACAAACACCCGAAAAATGGGTGAAAATTTCAAAACTAGGCCCGTAGAACTCAAAAATATTGGGAGAGGAAAGCAGAACAAAAACAAAACATTTTGGAGCTGACATCGGTATAGTCCAAAGAAATGACCAAATCAAAAAGTTAGTTGAAGATTTCTTTTTTGTCATTTGAAGAAAACGATCTTGTTCGCGAACGGCACCGCGTCCAATGTCAAGCATTTCCAGGGGGGGAAAGGTTCGGTTGCGCACAAAATTCGAACGACGCCGTCTAAAATAGGCAAAAATAAAGGTTTGATTGGGCGGGCGGGCGTCACTGCCAAATCGTCATTTGCTGGCGCTTGTCAAGGTGGAAGCGTCATCAAAACTTTGAAGCAACTCTGACGTGCCACTCGGATATTCACAACGGGGAGCCGCTGCCACAAAGGAGAGGCAAAGCCCCCCCAGCCCCCGCTTGGCCTTCACCACAGGTGCGGCCACTCCACCGGCAGGTAAGCGAGCTCTTGAGAAGACGCTGCTGTGGCAAAAAAAGCCAAAGGGGGGGGGGGGGGGGGCACAGGCTGTTTGTTTCCTCTCTGCACCTGGACTGGACACCTCCGGTTGCTCTCGGGACCGCGTGCAAGAAGCAACAACTTTGACAAAACGATGTGACGTAACAAACATGCCGGCGACGCACCGATCCAACACCATTGCTGCATCTGCTAGTGGACTAGCAAAAAGATGGATGGATGGATGGATGGATGGATAGATGGATAGATGGATAGATGGATAGATAGATAGAATGTTAATGCGCTTTGCAAAAAACCGCGTGGAGCCTTTGTATGACTTTTTGTCAGTTGAGTGTCAACTAAGCCCCTTCATCGTGCAATGACGTGTTCATCTTGTTTGGTCTTTTGAGTAGTTTTGTTTCGCGTTTTGTGAAAAACCTTGCTCTTTGGCCAACAGGACATACAATGACATGACAAAATAGCCAACTCGGTGGTTCGGAACGTTTATGGGCCTTTTTTTTTTCAACAAAGCCAAAAGTAAAAACCAAAAATAGATGGGAAAATGCAATAAAGTGCGTGTGCTACATAGTAGCCCGAATATGCGCGTGGATGGCGGCTGGGGGGGGGGGGGGGGGGGCTCCTGCGACTGGCACTGAGCCCAACTGGCAGGTCAAGCCTCGGCTGGCTGGCTGGCCGCCCCCCTCCCGTCTTCGCTCTCCGCCAGACTTCACAACCCGCAGCGGGGCAAATCGCGCCGCCTGCCCCACTCCGGCGAGCCCACACAACCCCGGTCCGACCTGGTCCACGTCAAAGTCAACATTCCCACAGCCCTCGTCTATCGGCTCGTTATTCCGTCGGCATTTTGTCTCCTTTCGGCGCGAGGGTGCGAAGCCCATCGAGCTAGCGGCAAAAGCAAGATGTGGAAGAAGGAAGGCAAAAAAAAAAACGGACCGAGCGGCGCGGCAACTTCTCGCAATTCACCGTCGAGGCCGAGCGACTCACCGGCGAGTCCGTGAACGACGAGCAGTGTTGCGAAAAGTCCGTAAAAGGGCTCCATGGCTCCGAGGATTGGACCGGACCGGACCGAGGCGCGTCGTCCTCCCGCGTCCCAACTGTGGATCCAAGTGTGGCCGCTCGTCTCCCCGAAAGAAGTCAAGTGGGCTGTACCACTACGACTGGAAACTCGCGGCGGGATGTACCACTCCAAGCGCGCTGAGGACCACTTGGACTTTCACTCCCGAGCCTCGCCAACGAGTGGGAGGGAGGGGGGGGGGGGAGTCAAAACGTAGCCGCCACCACCACGTGACGAACGGGACCTTTTTGGACGCCCGCTCGAACAACTTGAGAGCGCATCCGTGTGGACACGTCGATTCAACACCCCCCAAAAAGAAGCTCGCTTTCACGTCGGTAACGTCATCGTGGTCACGTTTTAACAAAAGGTTGAAGAGAGCGATTTGAAAAACACAGCACCGTACTGAATGAGGCTCAACGAGACTTCTTTAAAAATGCACAAATGTCGAAGAAAGACATTAAATTTTTTTGTGTTTCTATAAATCGTCATTTCTTTTTCCGGTTCGTTTTTTTCAGTGGGCAAATGCAGCTGTACACGCCTTGAGAGGCGCTCAAGTCTTTCGGGTCTTATCAGAGAAGATGCAATAAAAGACAAAACGAGGAAATGAAAGTTAATCGAAAGCCCGTGAGATGGCTTCCCGAAGGACAAACGTATGATGGTTGGCTTTGGCGCGGGCTGACGATACCGCACCGTCCGCACTTGACGATAGCTCCGAAGTTGACTTTGGTGTTGTTGCCGTTTCAAAAGACATTTCCCCCTCAAGAATGAATTCCTTCTTCTTCATTCGTGTGGATGCTGAAAGTCAAAACAGCGGAGGCGATTGTGCCTTTTCGGGAAGGTTTCTTGAGACGGTTTTGAGGCTCTACTCACGGCAGACATACCCACCAAATTTCGTGTGGCTAACTAATGAGGATAAACGACTGGGGCTTGGGGGGAAAAAAAGCTTTAAAGACAAGTTTTTCCTTGAAGGAACCTTGCTATGGCCAAAATGAGTCAAAAACAGCCGCGTTGAGTCTTTTTGGTGATTCTACTTAGGCTAGACAGAGCTACCGAATTTCATGTGGCTAAACTGAAACGGGCTTCGGGGTCTGAATCCCCTCCGGCCCCACGATTGAAGCGCTCCAGTTTGTTTTTGAAGGTGCGCCGGAAAAGAGGACCCCAGAATGGCCGCCTGAAAGCAAAATGGCCGACTTGTTGTCGGGAATGGCTTCTTGCGGCTTCTGCTTTTCAGGACGGCCTTGGTGGCGGCCTGCGGCCCAACCGCCGGTCATTGCGACTGAAGCCTGGATTGCGTTTGCTCTCTTTCTCTGAACACCCTCTGGTGGCTTCTCGCGAACCGGAGAGCGCGTCAATTGCCCTTCTCCGCAATTAATGCAAGACGCTCTTCCATTGAAGAGCAACAACACTCATCAATCTCCCGCGCGCTTTCATGGGGCTTTGGAATGACGTGTTGATTCCTGAAGAGCCAGAAAAACGTCACACTCAAAACTTGGCACATGTCTCAAATCCCGCAAGGCTTCAGCTCCATGGAAACACTTTGGGGGTTTTGGTGATGGGTGCTGATAAGCACAAATCTAAAAAAAAAAATGTGTGTGTGTGTGTGTGTTTCCTAATGTGTGAGCATCATACGTCTCACACACAAGTGAAATAAAAGCGGGAATGACGTTCACTTTGAGACTTGGCAACTGAACAATTCGCTCCATGAGTGTGTTGTACTTTTTTACGGGGGTGGGGCTGTTTTGTGTTTTTATATGTCATCACGGTACATCCAATAAGCCTGAAAGTCAAACAAAACGTGGAGTTCAGACGTGAGAGGCCAAAATGTTGGGGGTTTTTTGGGGGGGGGGGGTATTTTGAAAAGGTGATGACAATAATACAAAGTCCAACAAAACTTGCATGACATAAGCAAATCTTTTCGGCTTTGTGGAGATCAGAACTCCATGTGCGGAGAAATGTGTAATTTCTCTTTGTTTTTCGTCATTTCATGATTGTGCGATGATATCCTTTGAACCCCCTGACCCCCTCCAAAACAAAAAAAAACCTCAAAAATGGAATAAAACTTCATCAAAGCATCATCATGAGCTCAGTCAATGTTTTTCTTTGTCTTTTTTGGCTTGTCATGTTGGTGTTTGGTTTGATTTGATCCGACCTGCAATGGCATGGCCCCACGTCCGAGAGCCTTTTTGCTTTTCGCCCTGCGAAAACAAAGCTTTTGTTAAAACACAGCATTCCTCGCGAGTCACGCTGCTGCCTGTCGCACACTCCACACCATCCTTTTTTTTTTTTTGGTGGTGGGGGGGGGCAGATTTCAGTGATTCTGTTGTTTCCTTTGAAGCCTTTGTTGACAGCGTTAGTGGATGTGCTGAAAAGTGGATCTTCAAACTTGAACGAGATAAAGAGCACATATGCACACATTTGGTCTTTGATTCAAAAGTAGCATTTTTGTCATTTTTCAGGCTACGAAGTGTCTGGCCCCTTCTGCCCCCCCACCCCTCCCCAAGCAGTGAAGTTGCCCAAATCAACCGAGCAGCTTCGGCCTCTTTGTACACGCACGAGTTCCGCAACCGGGCTCCGACAAGCGTTTGTTGTTTTTGCTTTTGAGAGTCCCACACCACAAATGTGATTTTCACACTTCCTCGGGCAATCGGGCAAAGACTGTTTTGTTTCAAGGGGACATAAATAAATAAGTGGGATGCGCAAGTAGGGCCCTTCCATTTTGGCGTCTCGAACAGTCATGAAAAATGCGATTAAAAAGTCATTTCTTGGATTCTTTTTCCTTCCAAAAGTGAAGCTGAACAGATTTGGGGAAATAGACTTTCAGTAGTCATTCAAGGTAAAAGGCAACGTGAAACGACGCCGACGTCCCAAATGAAACGTCCTCCCCTTTGTACCATTGTACCATTTTTGTGCTTCTTGACCAATTGCCTTCCATTTTGTCTGGAATAGACTCCTCCTCCATTTTGCGCCAATACGAAGCGGCCCAAAATTTGCAATAAGTCGGCAGAGTCGGATTCCATGACGCTTTTATTCAACGTTGTGCAAAAAAACAGCTCACAGCAGTTTCGACGTCAAAGAGCGACTTGCAATACAGCAAGCCTGCGGCCAAAGTCACAACACGAAGAACTCGCCCAAATTCCACGACGTGGGCCGAAGAAGAGCCTCGTCAATTTCCACCAGAGACCTCCACCAAGGCGACCCCGATTTGCAGCGACGTGACCCGGTTTTGCCACTTGGGGCCCGGTCACCTCGAGTGGCCGTTCCCCGCTTCCAACATGCGACGGCCTCCTCAGTCCTCTCGGAGGTAAGCTTCGGGCACGTCTTCCTGGCTCTTCTCCAGAGCGGCGGCGCGCTGGGCGTCGGCTCGGATCTCCAGGGCTTTGGCCTCGGCCAGCTTCTTGTCGGCGTCGCGGGAGAATTTGCGCGCCTCCTCCGCCTGGGAGCGGGCCAAGTCGATGTTGCTCCGCATGGCGACGCACGCTTGCTCGGCCCCTGCAAACGCTCGGCGTCACAACGTGCATCGGCCAAGGTGCGCCAGTTGCGAGCGCTGGCGCCTCGCCCGTGATTTGTCGAGCGCAAGAATTCGACGGGGGAGCTCGAGCCCAAATTTCATTTGGCGAGGATACTTTCTCACCAAGTTAGCCGGTGAATGTTGTGTCAACAGTACATCAATGAAGATGGGTTGTAATCGTGAAGAAAAAAATGGATCTCTTAAAATTGCCATCAAATTTGCGTCACGTTCGGGAAAAATACGCTATCAGGATGCAAATGGTTACAAGGATGTGATGTTGTTTTGACACGACCTACCACAATGCAGAAACTTTTCAAAGGTTATGTGAAGCCTCCCCAGCCCCTCGTCTTGGAACCCTAAGCCTATGGCGCATTCCAGAAATCGGAGAAGTGAGGAATTTAATTTTATTCTACTTTAGAATCGGGGGCAAATTGATGAGCGCATTCATGTGAAATGCTCTTCAAATACAACCGAGTCGGGCGGAGTTTTTGCGTCACTTTGGCGCCATCTGGTGGCAGCTCGGCGCGACTGAGTCGAGCTTCATCTTTCACGCCATCGTGTGGCTCCTATCGGCAATTACAGCAACAAGTTCGGCGCTCGAGCTCATTGAGAAAATCGACAAGAGCACAGGAACACTGAGGACCGACCTGAAAATTTTGCCCACCTGAAACATACGCCGCTTCCGCTGCCGTTTCGCCCAAGCGGAGGGCGCTGATCCACAAGGCCTCGAAACGCTCGCATTCCTCTTGTCTGTCGCTGACCTGGCAGGCACGCGAACACGTGACGTCACTCCGCCGCGGCCCGCTCTCGGCCGAGTGCCGGCGAGCGGGACTCACCTGCGCGCGCTGGCCGATCATCACCTGCCAGATGGATTCCTCCTCCGTTTGGCTCAGACGCCCCAGCGAGGCCAGGTAACGTTTTTGGAGCGCCAGCAGCGCGTGCACAGCCTGGCCAGAGGAAAAAAAAAAAAAAAACAAGCAAGCACATCTTTACATCGTTTTGCGTGTGGGCGTCCTCCATCCTTTTTGAGAGGTCTGTCAAAGACACATTGATCCTCCAAATGTCTCCTGAAATTCAAACCACACATGCAGCGAGCAATGCCGCGAGTTTAGGTCCACCCCAAAAAGGTTTGCGATTGCGTCGAGTTGCCACAAGGTGGCGGCAAAGCATTTCTACCGGAGAAGGCTGGCCCGGAGAAATGAAGCCCCTCTACACACTTTGTTCCTTGGTACCAAAGTGCCACCAAAGCAATAGTTTGGACTTGGTTTTAACAGAGGATCGGTTAGTAAAAAAAAGAAACAATCTGTGACTAGGCTTAACTTTTAAAAATTCAGCCCCTAAAAACAGTTTCACTTTGCCACATAGCATTTTGAAGGCTTTTCTATTCTGAGTCGAGCTCTCCCAAAAGGTTTCCAGAAGCCAACCAACACAGGAACTCTCTCATTTTGTTTGTTTCATCCCCCCCGAGAGCAGCTGGAATTTTTGACGACCTGTTGTGCGCAAACCAGAGGGGACGCGCCCGGCCTCAAAGTTTGACCGTTTTGCGGGTCGGTGTTCACGCTCACCTTTGAATACTCTGTGATGGCATCTATGAGAGCTAAAGTGGTCTGCGAGAGGAACGTGGCGGAACTGTCTGTCACCAGTGAGGCCGCTCGCTTGATCAGAGACTCGTGAGTGAGGCTCGGCGCCTGCAACAACACACGCCCCAAAAAGAAATATAGAAGCTGCCACAACCTCGGAATGTCGGAAACTTTCAACGGGAAGTCACGGAATGGCGTGGGAATCAACAAGAGTTAAGCAAACTGAAAATTGCTTCTGAGCAGAGAACTTGCACGTCGTCAGGGAAAATACATTTCATTTGATTTTCAATGACTGTACGTCAAGTTGATCGCACACTTAAAATCTTTCAAACTTGATCAAGTTGGAGTTGAAAAAGAATCTGGAGCAATCTCCTGCTTTTAAATCGGCTCATTTGGCTCGAATGCCTTCCCCAAATTTGCCAGTTAAAAGTTTCCATGGACATTTCTTGGAAAAGCTTTCAGACGTTTGCCAGAAGCCGTCAACGACGGCGCGGTCAAAGCGCAGCCGTCGCCCTTACTTGAGCGAAAGGAACGGCGCACAGCCCGCCGCCCAGCGCCGCCACCGACGTCGCCACGCTCCTCCATTTCGCCATGGCGCAGCCCGCCGGTTTGCCGCGCCTGCGCAGCACCTGAGCATTGCTCCTGTAAGCGGCCACAACAAAGTTGTACTCGGTGCTTCGTTCCACAGAGGATAAAGAATACGTGTGAGCCCGTGAGCATTGTCTCATTGTCTGTCGTTTGTGTTTAAATAACTTAAAAGGTAGCGACGGGCCAAATGAAGCTTCCCGAACCACTGGGGAATTGATTCGGCTTCAGCTTCAGGACTCTTCATTCATATTAGCTCTCGACTCCAGCGGGGCTTCGTTTAGTCTTGCGCTACTCGTATGACATGTCCTTGTTTATCGTGGTTGCTTATTATTGCAATACGAGTGTAGCCTCGACTAGCGGAGACAACTTCCTTGTGTGTTCTTGGCCAAGAAAGACGATTCAGATTCTGATTTGGCACGCCCACTTTTGGCCAGCTTGCTTCACCAAACACCTTGAAGCAAGCTGGTCAAAGTCTGATAAAAGCAGACAATTTCATATTCGATTGTCGCACATTGCGCGTGGCATTATCGAAAGGAGCAGAGTTCTTCGAGAGATTGCGCAGCCTTTTAGCGCAGGTGTGCCGAAAGCGGTGGCTGGCGGGCGCAAGTCATAGCAAGACCACTTTCCTCCACTCGGCTCAGTCAAGCCGCTGCACGCGAACGTTTCAAAACGTCTCATCGACAACTTGCATATCGATGGTTTATGAAGTGGTCGTTTGTCGGTGAATTTTAATGCTACAGATGTTGCGTCACTGTAGGTACATTCCAATGACTTCCGTTTTGCGTTTCCGGGCGAGCAATGAAGCCCGTCGCTTCATTGCTCGAAAAAAACAGCAGCCGTTGTTTTTGTACAAGTATTTCGTTATATTTATTTGGGCGGAATGTGAAGATGAAACTTACTTAAAACGGGACCTACCGGAGTAATCGGAGGAAAGCTGGCCCCCGCCCGAGCGCGGCCATGTTGGTTTGTCCAGTAAACGTACCCCACGCCCTCCCGCCGATACTTCCGGTTTCACGTCACCCGCTGCTGCCATCTGGTGGCCAGAAAATCTTCGGCGTTCACCTCATTAGTTTAGGAAACGTTTCCGTGGCATAAAAGATTGAACAGATTCTCCAACTTATTCTCCCAGTATAAAATTAGTCATGCTTATTTCAATTTCTCTCCAAATATAATAATTACTGTTCGTTGAACTGAATAAGTGGGGCACAAAATTAGGAATAGCACTCAGTGTGTTGTGAGGCATTTGTACACCATCCAAACTACAAAGTACAACCACATCAATGATCTTATTGTCGTTGTTTTTGTGAACGCTAAATTTCCGATAGCGATTGTGCAGGTGTCGCTCATTTAAAATCTATGGCTTGTGGAGTAAATTCTTTTTACATAAAAGAGTAATAGTCCTCCGAATATTGCACGTCGTCGCCTTCTGATGAAATCCAAGAGCGTGTTCCAAGTGAACAACAACTTATGAATAGTGAATGAGGCCGCTAATGAGTTTCACTGGACTTTGTCGTCAATACTCAGGGTGGCATCTTTGTGTACGACAAACACATGACGACACGATGAAAAACAGCTCCAGTGGACCTGCGTAACCGCATCCCATGATGAGCAACACCTTGCACTCAAAACACCGCGGGCACACAAACACTGTGAATAATTAATGATTGTTTTTAGGCTTTAATGAGTTTCACGGGGATAGTTTTATCTTGTGAGACCGGTGACATGGACAAAATGACTTAGGAGCGCCTTTGTTCTTGGAAGACACCCCCCACCCCCCATGCTCCCCCACATAGATACACACACACTCAGGCCCTCGAACGACTCCACGCGAGGAAACATCTCAATGTCTACCAAACACAGGTGGGCGACAGACCACCCGTCTCCTCACCGAATGAAAAACTGCGGACGTGTCCCATCGTTGGGCACCATCAAGGTGACGCCTAACTTGCAGCGGATGATTGTTGTGGCTTTGAGAGTGCTCGAGAACGTGAATCGAAACTCGTCGCCTCAAACCAAAATGAGATAACTTGGGTGTTTTCGCAACGGGGTCATTTTTGTCCCGATTTTTGCCCATTGAGACATTGAAGCTTTTATTTCACGCGACAACATGCGTGTCCAGCAAGTGAAGACGGAGCACCTTTTCGTTTGATGCCGGCCACTTTTGCAAGCGCGCGAAAGCATCGAAACACACGTCGGTTAGATGAACCCGCTGTGATTCGGACATGGAATGCTTTGTGGCCTAAGCCTCGTTTGCCATCAGGGCATCGAGACTGCGAGCCATCGACGTCAGCGTTCATCACTTGGAAGGCCTCATCAGGCCTCGTTGTGCTTCTGTTGTTGTTTCGAGTAGATTTGGTTTTGTTTCACGGTTGACCTTGAAGTTTGTCGAGGTCAAGAAAAAGGCCTTCTCCTCCGTTGTGGCAGTGGTCGATCATAATGTCATGAGATTTTTTTGTGCCAAGGACTGCCTCGGCGTCGGATATTTGGGTTGCTGCCACGTTGTTTTGTTTGTCCTAGCGGCGTATTTTGTTGTTAGCTACTTTTTGTTCATTTTTCATGACTTTGCACGCATGACTGTTATGGCGGCGTTTCCTCAAGCAGAGGTTGCACGTTTGCCGATTGAGTTTGTTGATCACTATGGAGAGAGGATGATGACTTGTTTACGCCAAAGCCATTTGGCCTGCCCTCCCTCCCACGGACGCCGCGCCGCGCGTTCATTGGCGACGACGAAAGCGAAAGCGAGCTACAAATTTGCCGGCCCCGCGCGCCAAGCGCAGACTTTGCTCATCCGCTCGCGAATGGCTTTTGCGCTTTGTCGAATGGCCGGCAACCAGTCGTCGTCGTCGCCGGCGGGCGCGGAGCTCCGACGCGGCTTGTCCTACTACGTTTTCCTTCAAGTTTTAATCGGCGTCTTCCTCGCCATCAACCTGTTCCTGCTGGGCACGCTGTTGGGCAGGGAGCAGTTCAGGTTGTCCATGCGCTACGTCCTGTTTGCCAACATGCTGCTCAACGACTGCTGGTTCCTGGTCGTCAGCGACGTGCTGCTGCTCCACTACCACTTTGGCATCGCCATCCGCCGGTGGCTGTGCATGGGCATCTACTTGGTGCAGGCTCTCTCCAACCGGGCCACGGCGTGCACTTTGACCGCCATGACTTTGGAACGCTACGTGGCCGTGTGCGTGCCCCTGCGGCACGCCGAGCTGTGCTGCGGCCGGCGAAGCCTGGGCGGCGTGGCGGTCATCGGCGGCCTGAGCTCCGTCCCCGGCGTGGTCTTCTTCTTGGCCGTCTCGGCCTCGGTCGGCAGGGACTACTTTGAGCGCCGGCTGATGTGCACCGTCCACAACCTGGAGGCCTACCCGTGGCACAACCACCTGAGGTCGGCCGTGTTTGCGGCGTACTTCCTGGCCATGGGCGGCGTCATCGTCTTCTGCTACGTGCGCATCATGAGGGCGGCCAAGGCGGCGCGGGCCCGTGAGCGAGCCGCGTCCCGGAGAGGCCTCGGCACGGTGAGCCTTCACGCCGTCCAGTTGGTTCTCTGCCTGATGCAGCTGCTGCTCCCGCCCTTCGAGAAGGCCCTGGCGGAGGCGGATCGCGACGCCTTTCAGATCGTGCGCCTCTTCAACTACGTCGCCGTGACGCTGAGCCCGCGCTGCCTGAGCCCCCTGGTCTACGGCCTCCGGGACGAGACCTTCTTTAAGGCGCTCAAGTCGTACGCGCTCTGCCGTTTCTCCGGGAAGAACTGGAGGATTGAAAAAAGGCAAAAGCCGCCTTTCCGTCGCCACGCTTCCAGCGCCAAGTGCTCAAAGGGGGGCGTCGCCCTTCCAGAATAAGAGCCCGGCTCGTTTCTTTTCCAGAAAACACACACGCACACAAACTGCTCATGAAGCATCAAGTCTGAACCTTCCTTGTACTTGAACTTTTTCCCAGCATTGCATCTCCCCGACACTTTTTCATCCTTTTCTTTCATGTGATGGTCAAACAGAAAGCGACACTTTGTTGAAAGTTCGCTTGAAATCTGATGAGCACAATGAAAACCATTTCACTTCTCTCCTCTGCCCTGTCGTTTAGTTTCCACATGGAAGATATCGGGGCGCTTCCCGTTCTGCGTTTTGTTGGTGCTCGGATTGCCACTATCACAGTTGCTCATGCGGTTCATGTGTATGAATACAAAATAAAAAGACACTTTGCCCCCCAAAAAGTCTGCAATTATTCCAGCTTCTTACATACTCCTTCATGATGCCATTTGGGGGTACAGTACTTTGTTTTTGAACAACGTTTGCTCTTGTTTTGAAGGGTTTTGAAAAAAATACAGGAGAGCCGCTGAGCGTGTGTGCGCCCTACCAAAATATAAAAATAACCCCCCGCCCCAAAAAAAAAACGAGGAGTTTCACGAGCGCGGACTAGCGCCGAGGTATTTTTTTGTGCTGTTGCATGGCAACCGTTTCCACAGAAATGTTCCCTCTCCGTGCAATAACAGAGACTCCGGAGCATCGCGGACGGTTTCAAATCAGTGGAGCGCGTGCAGTACAGACAAGACGATGAGCCACTCCGTCAACGTTAACGGCCGATACAACGTAAATCGAAAAAATATTTTCAAAATTCTCTCTCGGAGTCGAGGCCCGTTTGATTTTTCCACGGTAATTGCATCCACTCCCGCTTGCTCTGTGGAGAAAAACGATTTGCAGCGGAGAGTCCGACACCGCCATCCAGTGGTCAAGACGAGAAAACACACGAACGCCATTGGCTGGGCGGACGTCTTTTTATTCTCGGAGGCAAATCGGGAAGCGGTATTCTTTGACAACAATGCCGTCGATTGGAACGTTAGCGTGTGGCCTACGCCGCTCGTTTCCCGATCTATGCGCGTTAAAAGCGGAAAGAAGAAACTAAAAAGAAAACGAGGGCGACCTCAGGTCTGGGCGGCGTCGGCGCACTCGGCGAACGCCTCGTCTTCGTACAAGTCTTCCAGTTCGCCGTCGCGGCTGCCATCGCGGCTGCTCTTCCTGACGGGATTTCGGATTTTGACACAAAAGGTGAGAAGAGGTTGAGCGGCGAGGGCGAAAGGCCCGGCAGGGGGAATTTGGGGAGGACAATGAGGACAAAGTTTGGGGTGCAAAAATCTAGTTGGGAATGAGGATCGGTGGCGCCCTCCTCTTCCTTGCGGCGGTTGTTGTTAAGGATGACCGGAGGAACGGCAACGACCCAAACCCGGTTGGCCGTGAGCTAAAGTTAAGCAGGAGCGGGACAAGTTGCGGACGGGCAGGAAATGCACATTTGGGGACGAGGTCGAAAAGGTCGAAACGGCTCCACACCAAAGAAGAAGAGGAAGAGAGGAACGATTACCTCAGAGACGGATGGAGCGGAGCCGACGAACCCAACAGACCCCAGCAACCGCTGCAAGAGACACATACGCCGTTCATGGGCTTTGTTGGCGCCGACGACAACCTCCCCCCCCGACCCCCCCAACCAACCGCCAAATCTCATCAAGCATTGTTGTTTGGGATATGACACAAAGTTGACCTTTCTCCAAAGTTGTCCGGCCGCACTTACGTGAGAAGCCCACCGGGGGCAGACATGGACCTGTGGGCCCGTCGGGCCGGACACTCGAAGGGGTTGCTGAAGGAGCGCTTGCGAAGCATGGACTTTACCAGGATCTGGGGAGCAGACAAGTGAAGTGAACACAAAGACGGCGAACCCCACACATGAACAAGGACCCATTTGAGACCCATTGTTCAGTCACGGATGTCCATTTTGCTCACTTTTTACAATTCAAAAGGAATCCCCCCCCCCCCCCCCGTGGGAACGGCCGAGCGACGAGGACGGGAGATGCGAGAGTGACTCACCACCGTCGAGAGGCTGGAGATCAGCGTCACGCTGTTCTCAACCTCCTCGGCGCTCACCTCCAGCGCCGTGCAGTGATCCTCCTCCAGGGGGAGCGGGCACGCGCCGTACTCCGTCACCCACGGGTGGAGCTGGCGACGCACAAATGCGCACGCGGATGAGCGCGCGCCCCCCCCTCCTCCTCCGTGAGTAGCGTGGAGCGCGCGCGCGACTCACTTTGATGTTTGGGAGCGTGATTCTGCTCTGCGGGTTTTTGTCCAGCATGTTGCCGACGAGATCCCGGAGCGCGTCGCTTGTCTCGGGCCTGCGCAAAGCACAAAGGGCAAAGGTCAGCACGGCGAGAACTCCCCGACCGCGACGGAGCATCGAAAGGCACGAGTGGCGTACTCACGTTTGTGGAAATTCCACAGCTTTGTTCTTGATCTTGTTGTACAGGGAGACCACGTACTCGTCATAAAAGGGACACTGCCGGACGACGACACGTCACACGCTCACGCCGATGCCGCGCGCCGGCGTGCGGCAAAGCCAAATGGATGCAATGAAGGCGCTTGTGCGCAACCGCACACCCGCGACCGCTTGGAAAACTCCATTCATCCATTATCCAAATGGCTTCTATTCCAACATGCGCCCCCCCACCCTCTTCAATATTCACGCAACAAACACACACACACAGACACACACAGTCCTCCAAAGGTGCACGCAGCACGCGTTACCTTCCCGTAGACAAAGCAGAAGAGTGTCACCCCCATGGCCCACACATCCAGCGCCTGCAAGCAAGAGACGGCGACGTTTTGGGCGAGCGTTTGGGCGAGCGTTTGGTTTCGGCGGCGGCGGCGAAACCTTTCCGCTGAATTCGGGGCGGTGTTCCTCCATGGTCTCGGGCGCCATGAAGGCCGGCGTGCCGGCCGTGCCGGACAGCAGCGCGTCGGCCCCCTCGAACTCGTTGCTGACGCCGAAGTCGGCGATCTTGACGTGGCCGTCGTCGCCCAGCAGCAGGTTGGACGGTTTGATGTCCCGGTGGATGATTTTGTGGTAGTGCACTGGCAAACGCGGCGCGGGGAAGCTGGGTTAGCGTTCAACTTGAACCGACATTTGGGAGGGGGTGAGCGAACGTACGATACTCCATGCCCAGCACGAGGTCTCGGAAGTAAAAGCGAGCTCGCTCTTCTGTCAGGGGCTCGTCCGTGGGCACTTCCATCACCGGGCTGACCCGCCCCCCCCCCCAAAAAAAACAACAACAAAAAAGTCAGGCATCTCACAATCGCATCCCGCACCACAAGTGGCTGTCAAAAAGTAAGCCGACGTACCCTTGGGTCATCAGCTCGAACGCTAGAGTGAGAGGAGGAAAAAGAGTTGACTCTTGGAAGCCTGGCGAAAACAACATCCAAATGGAAAAGAAGTTGGTACCCATGTGAAGGCCGTCTTCATCAGGATCGTCCAGCACCTGCAAGTAGACCGGCGGTCATTGTGCAAGAAATTGGACAACGCAAGGCATGCGGCGTCCCACGACACCACGGGCCGCGTCGCAAAACGAAAGGGCTTTGGATTCAGTTTGCACTGCGGCTACTCGTAAGAAGGACAAAGACGCGTTCGCAAGATCAACAATTGTCTGCGTGCAGTCACACGATCATTTCTCCTCGTTTCATATAAATACATTTTTTTAACACTGCGGCGCTGTTTTTCTTTGTGACAATTTGATTTTGGGGCGTGAGGCAGTGAGACGGACCTCCACCAGCTTGACCACGTTGTGGTGGTCCAGCTTCTTGAGGATGGCGATCTCCCGGTAGATCTTCTCCAGCGGCATGGAGGCTTTGGGGAAGGCCTCCTGCTGGCCCGGCGCAGCGCGACCTTAAGTCACCCCGGCAAAGGTCAAGCGAGTCAAGATTGCAAAAATAAAAAAAACATCCTTCGACACGAAAGACTCACGCAGAAAACCAAACTGCTTCATGAGCCTCTTCTTGGAAACAACCTTCATGGCCTGAATGGAACGCAGTCAAGCAAAAACAAAGCATCAATAAAGCCATCAAGTGGAAATACACCTTTGGCGACCTAATTTATCGACCTAGCTAGAGAGAGAGAGAGACTTAAAAAAATTGTGCAATGATGAAAAGAGGGGGAGGGGGGGGGGTTAAGAGAAGCATGCAGCCACTTACATAATACTGTTCAGAGTCTTGATCGTAAGCCAGCTTGACCACACCGTAAGAGCCCTACAGTGCGGAAAACACACATCATGGCCATTCTTCACCCACTGATGGCCGGCGTGCGTCAAGTGCTACCTTTCCGATCTCCTTCTTCAGCTTGTACTGGTTGAGCTGCACAAAGTCCTGGAAAGGCAAAAAAAAAAAAAAATTCAGAAATGAAGCGACCAACAACGTCAAATCATCCCACATTCCCTACCTGCTCGTCAGTGATGGACACCCTCTTGGTCTCCACGGTGGGCTGCCTGACCACGCGGCCGCCGCGCTCCTGCAGCGACAGCTTCCGGTCGGAGAGGCGGGCCCGGCGGGAGGCGGCGTCGGGCGCCGCCTTGACGCTCATGGCCGCCAGCACGTCGGCCAGCTCGCCGTCGTGGTCCTCGCTCGCCGCGCTCATGACGGCCTCGGGGCGGCGCGCATGGCCGCTCGGCCCGATGGGAACGAGACGTCTCGTTGGCGAGCCTTGAAAATCGGGCTGGAAACAGAAGACCGAAAGCACTCCGCGCGAGTCTACTCGTGCGCCGGGGTTCGGTGGAGGCGAAGGCACCGGAAGCCCGTCTCGGCTTCGTTCCCTCCTCGCGCCCTTTTTAAATTGGGCTAAAAAGGGAACCGCAAATCCATCCGCCGCCAACGTGACGTTGAACTAGTTTCGGTCCGCTCTGCTTGCAATTGTCCGCTGCAGGAGAAAGACAAGCGCCGACCTCCGCAAAGCCTCTTAACGCAGCGGCGACAACAACAACAACAACGACGGGAAGAAGCGACGAGGGCTCAAAACGGTAAAGCCAACGCCTTGGCCTCCAGGCGCGGCTGACGATCGACACCGAGAAATCAAGGCCGTCGAAAAGGGCAGGCGCAGCTCTTCGACTAAGTGGCAGCTTTGTTTAAAGGCTGCTCGGCGAAGCCCGACTCGATCGTAGCGTCCGTCCGCGAGCCGCTCACCGAAGAGGGCGACGGTCGGTCCGGGCGGGCCCCCCGCGCGGCGTCCTTGAGCGAGCCGACGAGGTCTCGGTGCGCCTTTGGTGTCCGCGCGCGCGCGCGTGCGCGACGCTAATCGCGAAGAAGCGGCGATCGACGGTCGTTTAACGGGATTAGCCCGCGCCGCATTTAGCGCGCGGCTGAGTGCTTCCAAAGGCCGCGACGTGAGCAAGCGCAGCCACCAAGGCTCCCACCTTGATTTGTTATATGCCAAAACCAAATGGGATGTATTGCCATATTCAAAATGTGTCAAAATGCTTTTGCATGAAGTAAATGAAAGTCACGGAAGGAAAAGAAAAAGCCATTGTGCTCAAAGACCAAAGTCTAAAAACCATCAAAATGAACAGACGGGCAGTCATGGGGTGCTGAGGTCACAATCAAGTTCAAATGTGTCAAATTTCGAGCATCCATTTTAATGAAGCTATTTATAAGGACATCAGTACAATCAAATACTGCATTTTTTCTCTCTCTGTATTTCTACTCTGCCCTTGCATAACATTAGTGAATACAAACTTGAAGAAATCCATTTTCAACTAAGAAGTTTGAGCAGAAAAACGAGCGTACTTCTCATTTGGTCAGCGCTCAAGGGGCCGAATGAAAGAACGCAAAGCCAGTCGCATGAAAAGCCTCCAGCGGAGGCGAGAGCCAAAGGCCTTTTCCCGTGGCCTGCACTTGGACTGGAGTGGAGCCGCGCTCTCCGGAAAGGGGGGAGTCCAGCCCCAAATTTTCTTTGCGGTCATGTCATACCTGTCGGCTCATACGGATTTGGTGGTCAATCTTACATACGTGGCCGTATTGCACAAATCATACGGATTCAGAAAATTTCAGCCCCCCCCAGTACCAACCAAGTCTGAACCGAGTCGCTCCCAAAGACGCTTTTAAACGTCTTTGGGAGCCAATGAGTTAAGAAGGATACAAAGGCGCAACCTGCCAGACGGCTTAGGACAAAGACTGCGCCGACTTGCGCAATCTTGCCGCACCTCTTTTAATTTGCTCGTAGCTCATAAACATAACGATGCTCCACGAGCCCAGGCGTAGGAACGACGCCATAAATCTAGAAGAAGAAAAAAACACATTTCTCGGTCTTCTGATGCCACATTTGTCCTCTTTCGCCGCCAGCAAACCAATGAGCCGAGGATTGATTGGGCACGTACCCCTTATAGAAGGCGGCGGGCCCCTCCTTGAGCAGCATGGTGAAGGCACAGTGGATGGCGCCGCCGTACCGGCCCGGGGCGGAGTTCATGTAGCGCGTTTTGATCACGTCCACCGGAGACGCCGCCACGGCGGCGCAGAAGCCGGCGCCGAAGGCGGCCGTGAAGTGGCACGGCATGTTGTCTGCGACGGAGGGGGGTGCAGAGAAATGCCATGGGGGCAGAGTGCGCAACACAAGGGCGCTTCCGACCAACACGGAGGCTGCCGCACTGGCGCCCAAATTCCGACCACCTCGTGATCGCACACACACGCTTGTCAAGACTCGTCTTCTGGTGACAAATAAGCTTGTACTTGCCCGCCATCAGCTGGTGCTGCAGGATGCGCTCCTTGATGACATCATAGGTGACCGTCTCGCAGCAATTCACGATGGCGTTGCGAGCGATGTTTGGCAGACAACCTGCACACGACGCCGCCGTCAACTCCAAAGCGTGGAAACACTGAGTTGAGACCCCCCCCCTCCCCCAACACGTCCCATTTCAGGAAAATGCATCCGGGGGCCACCATTACCTTTCCACAGGCCTCGGAAGCCCTCTTCCCTGGCGATGGTCCTGTAGGCGTCCAAGGTGCCGCCGTACCTGGTCGCCGCGCCGCCCTCCCGGAGCAGGCGCGCCTGCGCCTGGAAGCGGACTTTCACCACGTCGGTGGGCTGGGCCACCGCCACCGCCAAGGCTCCCGTGGTGCAGCCCGCCGCCAACCGCGTGGCAATGCCGGGGCCTGTGAAAGCGGCAGAAAGCGGTGAGAGCCATTCAAAGTCAACATTGGGCTCGGATTGGCAGCGGGGCGGGGGTGGGGGGGGGGGCATGATGTGGGTGCACCCGCAGAACATGCTTTGGCAGGGGAGTGCATGACAAAGACATTGGCTGGATGGCAGCACGTTCCCAGTGGCACAAGCCTTCTTTGCCATGATTTATGAAATATGAAGATGACCCAGGCAATAAAACGAGGAGTGGCCGAAAGAGCCGCTTTCTATAGCGAGAGCCGTCGAGCTGGTCCGACTGGCAACACATTTTCTTTAAAGGTTGACACACAGTAACTCGTCGAGGAGGGCCTGCGGCAGGAAAGCACGGCGGACTGCGCCGTTGTGAGTCGACGCGAGCCACAATGTGGCCCCCGCCGCGGGCCGAGCGCCTTCCGCTTACTCTGCGAGCCCCCGCCGTAGAACTGCTTGGCGGCGTCGTACAGGCCCACTCGCACCGAGGCGAAGCTCATCTGTCTGTGCAGGCCGGCCAGCAGTCCGTTGTAGAGGCCCCTGGCGCCCTCCGTCCTCACGATGGTGAACATGGTGCCAAAGGCGCCCCTGTACGTGGCTCTCTGGCCTCTCGCCGAGGGCTCCGATTCGCCCTGAATCTAACAAGAGGTTGAAAACAGCACAGAAATAAAAGGGCCTACCATACACATGCCGCTAAGTGGGAGCGTAGACAAGGACCTTGGAGCATCAGCAGCGCGGTTGCTGCATCCACATTTATCAAATTTCAACACCGGCCGGGCTGCGCCCGCACGCAACCACGTACACGCAGAACCCTCGCAAGGGGAACGGCGACTCGATACCCAAGATCAAATGTGGCCCCCCCCCTTTATACCTGGCTATTTTGGCAGACAAACTCCAAACACAACTCCTTTTTTTTTGTGATGATCATTCAAGTAAATCTACAAATGTAAAGCAAAGCAAAGCCAAAAAGCGCTTCAGGCCCGCCGCTCACCTGCAGTCGGACTTTGGCCGTGTCCAGCGGGAAGGTGACCAGGTCGGCCACGCAGCCGGCCGCCCCGGCCGAAAAGAGTTTGACGGCCACCGACGGGTTCAAGTCGGCAGAAGCTCCTCCGCCGACCATGGTGGAAAAAACTAAACAAAAAACCAAAACAGAAAACGCCTGGCCGAGAAGCAACCTGCGCTTAAGTACAAAAATAACCCGGCACCAGCTGGCGCCACATCCAGACTACTTCCTCGCCACTGTCTGTGGTGAGGAAAAGGGAGTCTCAAGAAAGATGCGTGCAAGTTTCTCACCTTGGGCCATACAGGAGGGGGGGGGGGGGTGCGTGAAGCGTCGCGCCGTTGCAGAAAGACCAGACCGGCGGAGGCTTGTGCAGTGGTGCGGGTGCGCGCGCGCAGGCATGCAAACACCCCCCGTGCAAATGAGTCACGTCACCTGTGCAACTATTTGATTTCTAAACCGTGTGCAATGTCGGAAGTCTCTTCTTGTGACAACACTGAATGGATGGAAAATATTTATTTAGAAAAATACAAACTATGACACTTACTTTATCGCGCCCCCCCCCCTCCTATCTTGCCGCCATTTCTATACATCAAAACACACGCTGCTCTGTACCGCGCGCTAATCGTCATCGTCGTCCAAGCGAGTGGCGCATATTCTGGCAAATCTTTCCGTCTGTCTCTTCCTGGAAGCGGGCGACATGTCGGGACAGCGTCGAGGACCTCTGCGAGGAATCTGAGGCGGAGTCAGGCCACGCTCCTGTCAACAAAGCAAAAGTCACGAACCAAAACAATTTCAACAAAATTCAATTGTAAGAAACCGTTGTTGGCGCGCAGGTTTGTTTGTTCTGCCACGACAGTTTGCGCCGGCGTGTTATTCAGGCCAGCTCACACTACTAAAGAGCTTCATAGCGAAGGCGGCCGCAATTACGAGCCTCTCGTTGTCGCGGATTTTGACGAGGAGGGGCTGCGGTCGGTCCTATTGCCCCTCATAAATGGGTGGCTTGACTTGACCGAGTTACAGACAAGAAATCTAGCGCTCTGATCATCACGTGCCAACAATTGACCATCAGTACTCACCGTGTCGCTGCATGAATTGTTGAAAGAGGGCGCCAAGCTGACCACTCTGAGAGAGGCCTCCAGCTGGTCGGAGGGCAGGAAAAAGTTGGGAAGGGAACTTTTGGTGGCAAGAGTTAAACAAAACAACCGCACCCCCAAAAAAAATCGCCTGATGGCGTTTGACTTGTGGATGAAAAAGGCCCTTGAGGACCCACAAGGCCATTGGATCCATGCTTCAGCCCACTTGACACCAAGACTGGCACGCATGACGATAGGCCGACACAGCAAACCAGGGGTGTGCAGACTTTTGGCCCGAGGGCCGCCTTCTCCAATGTGCGCAGGTCAGCGGTCGGTCGCTCCAGAAGCTTGACAAATCGTGTTTTTTTTTTTTTTTAAATCTGCACCCACCTGACACCTGACTTAACTAATGTGCTCATCTCGACCTTATCGGATGGATTTTGATGGCACCCACTTTGGAACAGTCATTCGTGCCCTGGTCACATCCCGGCCGGATGACTGTAACGCACTTTAGTTTGAAGCCAGCCAATCCCGCCGTGCTTCTTGAAAACCGGCCTTAAAACTCATTTTTATTTGTGGCCTTTTGCGCATGAGACTTGATTTTGAGTTGGAAAAGTCTAGACACCCCTGCGGTAAAGCGAACTACAATGAATCCAGAGCGAGGTCATTGGTTCAACGAGCAGCGAAGGATACACTTGGTTCTCGGGCGCGGAGCCCGCCGCCGGCGTGTCGTCATCGCTTTGAGAGATTGAAGCTTCTTCTGATGATTTATCAAAGCCGTCAGCCGGGCAGCCCCAGGCGATGACTTCCCCTTTCCTGCTGGATTTCGCCCGACGCTCGCCCCGGGCCTCCGGGCGTTCGGAAGAGATGCTATTCCACAGACTGGTCTTCCCGGTGGAAATGGTCACATCGTTCAAATTCCTGGGCTCCACCACCACTTCCTCGTAATCGTCCTCACTGCTGCAGGTCGATTGACATTCTTCATCTTCATCGGTGGCTTCTGTTCCCTCGTCGTGCCCGCCGGCCTCTTCTTCCTCTGGCTGAGAGCTAGGAAATGGCGGTGGCCGGTGACGGGAAGCGGCGTGTGGGCCGGCGATCACGTCGGTCCGGTTCTCTTTGGCCGATCCGCCGTGGAGGACGGAGGAAACGGCTTCTCGCTGTTGACCTTCAATTTTAAACGAGAAAAAGAAAAGGTGACTATTTGTCCTCATGACTACACTTGCCGCCGGCGACGGCTACGATGGCAGCGGGAGTAAACAAACCCTTCGGTTATTTGAGCGACGCAAAGCCTTTTGGAAAACAGGAGAAATTGATTCGGGACGCCGAGCGGTTTGTTCATAGGGTGGGGGGAGCTCAAGGCTCACCATTGTGGACATGACCAGCTAACTGTTGGGACGCGGCAAGAAGCTGCGGCGTGTCGCCGTCGTGCCACTTCTGCTCATCTCGGTCGGTGGCGGGCAGGAAGGAAGGCGACGCCATCTTGCTGCTGAAGTATCTCTGGATGTTGTCCTGCTCGCTCATAATCTTCCTGCGTGTTGAAATGCTCGGTTTAACGTCACCACTTTAGAAACAAAAACAAACAAACAAACAAAAAGGGAAGGGAGGGGCTACACGATATTTCCTTTGTGGATTGTCATCAAAATGCACGTGCGCAACATTACGGAGTGACCAGTAGTGGTCCTACATTAAGGAAGCAGGTTAACAGGGTTAATTAAGAGCAAAGCCCCCCCCCCCAAAAAAAAGCACATGCCGAGTGAGAAGTAAAGGCTGCCGGGCTAACCTGATTGCGGAGAAGATTAGAGAGCCAGAGGGGTTGATGTCGCCGCCATCGCAGGCCGAGTGAAGGCCAGCTTGCTCCTGAAGGCTGCGATGATGAAGGCGCACCTTTTGCATGTGCTCGTGGTGGCGCTCGCTCTCGCTGGGCACAGAGCTGAAAAAAAAAAAGTGGCTCATATCACGTTGAAAAGAAATGGGATGATTTCACAGGGATGGCGTTTCTATCCGGGCGGTACAAACCTTTTGGGGAAGATGGCCTCGGCACGGTCGGGCGAAGAGATGTGCTGCTCGGGGTATCGGCTGATGTGTGACGGGAAACTGCTGTACGTGGCGGTGGTGTGGTAGCTGCGAGGTGCAACTTGCCACGAAGGCTGGGAAGGAAACACAAAAGCATTCAAAGCCGATTTGCGGCCAGATGACGAAAGCGGGCGGCGTTTCAAATGGCGCCTTCTTTTGCCGCCTACTTGGGTGAAAACCGTACTCGACAGTAGACGGGTGGATTCCAGTTGACAAAAACAGACAATGAGTTGTTACTTCCAAAGAGCGGACGGACATTTTTGCCTTGCGTACCTCCACGTCGGCAGCGGCTTTCCTTTGCCCGCGGAGGTCTCGCACCCACTTGAGCGGCTTGACGCTCACTTTGAGCTGGCCGCGGCAATGGCCGCCGAAGTCGGTGACGTTGTACCAGCCGCAGAGCGACTGCAGGCCGCACAGCAGCGGGGTCAGATCGACCGAAGCGAAGCCGATCACCCGCTCGGCGTCGGCGGCGCCGCCTTGGTGCCAGACTTTGAACACCAAGCTCTGTTGAGGGTCAAGAAGGAGCCGCTTGGCCAGCCTGATCAATTCAATACCAAAGCGTCATTAAAGCGGCGCAGCGCGGAGATTCGCCACACGGTTTCCGGGGGAACGGCACCCGCCTGCAGTCGCGCCAGTGGTCCCACACGGGGGAGTCGGCGTCGGCCACCACGGCTGTGGACACGGGTTCGGCCGAGTCGGCGGCGGCGTACGAGACGTAGCAGCGCAGCGTCCCTTCGCCGCTCTCAGACGGCGGGCCACCTACCCGAGCGGGGAGGGGCATGTTGTCATTGCCTGAAAATATGCCGTTGAATCGTCGAGCAGCCTGACAAAATGCTGCCCGCTCAAGTCGCTGCCCAGACTATTTTTTTGGGAAACAACTCGCTGTGAGTGGTGTCATATACCAACAAAGAGCAAAAACAGAGAACCTGATGACAACAATCATGAAAAGATGTCTTAAAAAGAATCAAATCTGGTATCATTCAACTGTTTTTGGGGGGGGGGGTCAGTTTGAAAGCTCAATCCTCAACACAAAAGCCTCATGAGGGTTTCACACGCTCACCTTTCAGAGTGAGGTTCTTGGCCCTGTGCACGGCAAGCGTGACCGGGAAGGATTGGTCGTCGCTCAATATTTCACTCGGCTGCGACAAGCTGACGTCTCGGGCGGTTCCACTTTGCGTCGTTTGAGGCGGCGTTTGAGGCGGTGTCGTAGGCGGCGTCATAGGCGGCGTCATAGGCGGCTCCATAGGCGCCGCCGGCTCCTCGACTAAGGTCTCCTCCTGGCTGTCGGACTCCGCCGGGTGGTCTTGAGGTGGCGGAAGGCCGCCGGGGGTGAGGCTGATGTGCACCCGCAGAGCGGCGCCGCGCAGGTCGGCTGCCGAGCGCCTGAAGAGCGGATACACTCCTATCAAGCACGACCGCAGAAAGGGAAATGAATGTCAACGCAGCTGTGCAAAAAAAAAAGAACAATTGTGAGAATTCGCATTGGAGGCTGAGAACGTGCGACGCCATTTTCAATGTCAAGCTATTGATTGATTTCATTTGCTCCTCTCCCGTGTCAGCCCTCCCGATTTGTTCCCCAGTCAAGGCAGGACAGACGATGTGACATCGAGCCTTAGTTTGCTTCTTAATACTCGTGATACAAAATGGTGGAAAGTGAAAAGCACCCTTGCGAGATTTCAAAGCCTTCGCTCGCCGACGCTTTCATACCACTGAGAGTCGACTTCTGGTCGCAAGCCTTCGCAAGCGAGGACAGATCAATGAAAGCGGACCCCAGCAGGCGGTCCGTGTCCCGGGGCCTCTGGCTTTTGTCTTTGTGGAAGGCCACCCACACCTGCACCTCCAGCCTCTCCTCTCGAAGGTACCACATGAGCGGCTGAGAGCTCATCAGCTCCACCGTGCGACTCCCCTGGAAGGTCACGGTGGCCCGGTCGCCCTCGCCCTCGGCCGCGCACGGGTGCTTCATGTGCGAGCAGAAGGCCTCGTGCTCGTAGAACTTGTAGCGCAGGTAACAGTAGGTGGAGCGCTGCAGGGTGTCGTGGCCCGGCAGGAGCAGGCAAGGCAGGGGCAACCAGGCCCTGGGTATGGCGAAGCTCAGGGAGAACTTCTCGGCGCCCTGCTCCCAGGCGCCCCAGTCGTCGGGGTCCACCCGAGCCCGGGTCGGATCCCAGCCCAAATCCCGAGCCGCCTGAATGATCCGCTCCCGCTCCGAGTGGTGGGCGAAGCCGATTGAGACTTCCAGGCCTCCGACTAACGTCTGCTGACTTTCGGGAGATTGCCGGGCGGCGTAGATGGCGAACCAGCCGGAAATACCTCGACAGACGGAAAGGAAGGCGCCGTGATAGATGAAGAAACTGCCGATAAAGCCTCAGATTTAGTCAGCGCTAGCTATACCCAATGCGTGCGTTTGTAGAATTCTACATTGAAGCCATTCTCGACTCTGAATTGGCACTTTAGCAAGGCCTTCACCCGTCACGGAGAGCGCCGTGAATCGCGGTCACAAATAGAGAAGCGCACCTGTTGTTTTCCGCAGGAGGTCGGCCAGCGGGATTTTCACAGTGCCCAACACCACAGCCGCAGGCCCGGAGGTAAGACCTGCGCAGAAAAAGACACCAGGTCAGTCCATACGTGACGGAGCAGGACGGCAAACGGCGCTCGACCTTTGCGGTTGTCTTGATTCCAGACGGTGAAGACGGCCCAGGCTTCGGCCAGCTGCTCGGCCAGACTGCAGATTTCACCGCCGCTCTGGCGGACCAGCGCGTGGCAGCGCACCTCGGCGCGGTGCTCAAACTCGGGGCAGAAGGTCCTGGCGGCCACGCGGGTGCGCGTCGCCTCGTCGTCGGGCAAGAAGGACAAGCGGACGCTCACGTAGGAATTGACGCCCACGCCGGCAAAGTAGTCGTAGCTTTCGTCTCGCCGGGCGACGGCTCTGCGACGACCGAGAACGAGATTGGGGTCGCGTTAGCCGGCGGCGAATGGAGCTAACGGGGGCGGCGCGGGCCTCATACCTGGCCGCTGCCTGCAAACCACACCCTCTGTGCACTTGAACCACGAGGGTCACGAGACGAGAGGCCGGCCCCTCGCCCGCGGGCGCGTCCGCTCGGACCGGGCGGCGCTTGTAGCGGACGCGCACGTCCAGGAGGCCTGACAAAACACACGAGTAACATTTCAATCGCCAAGATAAACGATAAGAAAAGAGAACGCTGTCTGCTTTCTGATGATGCGTCGAGCATTGCGCTACTTACTCCTCATGACATCGTTTTATTACTAGTTGCATTTTTTCGACCAATCAGAGGCCAGTATTGTGCGTTTATGAAGTGTAGCAAAAGCAGCGGTTGCGCCTATGCTCCATTATTGACGGAAAAACTCACTTTTTGCCGTTTGTGCTCAAAATGAGACTTTGGAGCAATTCTGCGGCATCTAGACAGGCCATTACAGCCCAGTACTTGCATTACGGGGGGGGGGGACGTCCATGACGCGACTCCAACTGGGCTCACTACTCACTGATTTTAGCGTTTTGTGGCTTCTTCGTTGAACACAAGGACACGCTGTACATTTGTGAAGGGCGAAGTGCAAATACGTGGACCGTACGGACAAATACTTTATATGGGGTCAAAAGCGCAGACCAGACCAGAGGGCAGAGGCCGATGTGCCGCCAGGCCGTCCAGTCTGGGGAGCAGCGGTAGCGAGAACGAGCGTGCCTCGTCGGGATGGCGCCCCTGCATGGTGACCATGGCGCACAGCTTGGACAAGGGCAGGATTCCTTTGGCCACCAGCTGGTCTCGCACATTGGGATAGTAATATCTGCGGGAAGGCCGGCACATCCGCGGGTGTCACGGCGTCCTCCGGTCAAGTTTGCGGACCCACGGCTACCGACCTGCACCGCACTTCAAAATGGACACCCCCTCCGCCGCTTAGACCTTGGCTGGAAAGAGAGCCGAGCAGAAGCTTCTGAACGGGAACGCCTTGGGGAGTCAAGAGGGCGTGCGTCTCCGTGTGGCCAAATATCGGGTCGGGCACACACAGTGTGGCGGTGGTACGAAAAGGCTTCAAGTTGGCGTCTGTTCAGGGAGGAGACGCCGCGTTGAGATTGAAACCGAGAAGCGGCGGTCGTAGAAAGGAGGGGGCAACACTCAAGTTGGATGCCGCTTACTATATTCGTCGAGGGTGGCGTCCGCATCGCCGCCTTCCTGGCAGGGGAAGGCGTACTGGACGTAACAGTCGGCCTCCCCCCACACCGTCGACTGCAGAGGAGTCAGGCCCGTCACCTTTTCCACCCTGATCACAAACACGTGCTCGATCGTCGCCTGTGCCGGTGACGCGATGACCTGAAAGGGAGGGAGCGGACACTTGAGACAGACACGGACGGTGAAATTGAATCGGGTCGCAAACATTGTGACATTTTCGATGACCACTTGACCCTTCTCCTCTACCGCTGTAGTTTAAACGGGTGACGTGTTAAGTCGTAACGATGTTAAACGTCTGCACACGGAGACGGAACGTTGGCCACAATGTCCATTTCAAAAGGTAAGTGGAGGGAAAAAGTAGACATGGTTGACATTCAGACATACGTCCATAACGGTCATTTCCTCCCTAAGGTTCCGCTGCATTAAGATTGAGAATAAAAGCATTGCTTTGGCGCCATCTTGCTGTGAAAGACGTGTGTGACGCTTCAAATGAAGCCAGTTCAGGTCAGCAGCGGTCACTCGCAGAGTTCTGTCACCCGGATATACGTCACCCGCCCGCCCTTTGCAAACATTATGCGACGACTCTCGGCCGACTCTGAACATCCGGTGACGGAATGCACGGAAGCGGTCGAAACCTTGGCGGGCCCGCCGGGCTGGTGGTCGAGCAGGTGAAGCGGTCTGAGGGGCGGGCGGCCCGGCGCCTCGCCATCCTCGTCTCTGGCGCGCTGCAGGGCGAGCACCTGCTCGCAGAGGCCCATGGCCAGCGTCACCCTGAGGCTTCCTCGGCAGCCGCCCGAGAACACGTCCACCACTGGCATGTAGCAGTCCGCCCCTAAAACGGGATACTGCGCCCGCAGGAGGAGGTGGGCGATCTTTGGATCCCTGTGAGGAAAAAGGGGGGAGACTGCTACCCCTTTTTATTTTGGTATTAGCGACGTCATTGTATAGCATCCAAACGTCGCTGCTAACGTCGACGTTTAGTCAAGAGTGCCTGTGCTATTCATAAAAATAATGCACCGTTAGCATCTGCGAGGCAACTTAGCATAGCGTCGATTATACTTGGACGCAACAGTCAGGGTCATGCGGTCGGCAATCTTTCATAAATCAATGAAAAGATGAGGAGACCGGCCGCCAGTCATCCGCCGTCGTTCTCGGGGTGGGACAACAATTGTGCAGTCATTCACAACAACTGCTGCTCAGCTGGGCACCAGGCCGGAACGAACGCTAGCGCAGTTGGAAGAGGGCCGTGAATAACGCTTCAATAAAGGCATCTCACCCATATAAATGTCTCTTTCGTGATTGCAACTATCTCAGTTAGCGTTGACTGGTGGACATCCGTTTTGAAGAGTTAGCTTGAGCGCTTTCATCGCCGCTGAGCAAAGCAATGCAAAAGATGTAGGAGGTATCGTTCGGGCGGCGCCGCCCGAGAGCGGTCGCAGCAGAAAGACTGCAGCGATGCTCATATGGAAAAGACGTCAACTTGCCTGAAAGACATGTAGAACTGGTGGAGAGGCAGCTTGACGAGACCGAGCAGCGTCTCGTGGCCGCAGCTGTCCGTCTTCTGCCAAACTTCAATGACCATCACATTGTTCCTCATGCGCTCCAGTAAGCGTGCGGTCAAAGCCACGGGAGTTACCTGCAGGCAGCGGAGGCAAACAAATGTCTGCAAATACTCTATGGAGTTACCCGACTCGAGTTTCCTTTTTCTGACTTTTTTTCAAGTTTGTGGAATAAATGGCAATGGTCAACGGTGGTGGTTGATCGTAAATAGACAGCAATTCGCTAAAAGCTGGTTTTCCTCGGCAGTCCCTGTGCCAGATGTTAGGAGACACCTGGGTACGCAGACCGAAGAGACGGAGCGTGAGGCATCGGACAAGACCGGCACCTCGGGGTCTTCAAATAAAGTCACATCCTACCTGGACAAAATGAAAGGAAGGATTGGCGCGTCCCCAGCTGACCGCAGACCTCGCCACCTCGTCGCACCAGAAGAGCTTGCAGTTCAAGTACACGTTGATGGCCCGCGCCGGCCCACCGGTGAAGTTCTTGCCGTCCGGCACCATCAGCAACGTGTGCAGCAGGACCTCGGGCTCTTCCTCCGTGGCGCGTCGAGATGCGGGCGCGGCGTGGCGCGGGGACGCAGGCGCTCCTACGGCAACGTCTTCTGACGAGCGAGCGGCGAGATCCTCCGAACAAAAGTTGACGCGTTGCGACGCGGCGCGCGAGTCCCTCCGAGGACTACGCGTAGGCCCCGATGGCGAGGCCTCTCTCTTTTCACACACGTCAATGCCTCCGGTGTCGGTGGAAAGTTCTAGCAGCACCTAAGAAAAAGGGAGGTGACCGCCATGGTGGCGAGAACATGGATCAAGTTCAACATTGGTGAAAAGTTCATGCATCGGGGTATTGTTTTTCTTGCAATCAACGTGCCCTTTTTTTGTGTTGTTATTCGTTTTGGATATCGGAGTTATCATCAAAATCGCATCAAAGTGATCGTTCCGCCTGAAATGCATCGGTTCACAAAAAGCTTCTTTTCGCCGAATTTTTCGTGAAAACGAGTATTTTCCAGGAACTCGCCAATGTTCAACTGATGTTTACTAAAGAATGCTACAAGGTGGAAACGTACTTTTTTTTCCTGATGAAAGAAAAAGGTGAAAGCTTGCTTCCGTGCTTAAAAAAGCTTCAGAACTCAATTTTCTTCAAAAAGGAGTCAAAAGCGGCGCTCTCAATTTGATAAAAACGGCGAGCCTCCTCAATGAATTGAAGCGTCAATTTTCAACTCATTTACATCTCGTATCTTACCCTGAGAAGACAGAGTTCCCGCGTTGCGCCCTCCACGCTGCGCACCGGCAACGTGAGCGACTGGCTGAGCTGCCGGCTCTGCAGCAGACTTCGCAGCGGATGAGCGGCCTCTCCGATCAAAACGGCCTGCGCGACAACAACGGCCGAGGTCAACATTGTTCTTTTCGTTCTCTGCGGCGCGTCTGTCAAAGGCCAAATTCAAAGTTTCTCCTACTTTGCCATTTTCTGTGTTTGTGCAGCACGTTGAAGGGAAATAAACACTTGCTTTCTTCTATAAGGAGTCGACAACGTAACCAACAAACTGCAAATCCGATTGCTGCCATTTTGGGCATTTTATTTCCATGAAGAAAATTGTTCAAAAATGTTTTTTTTCTCCAGATCTCATGATTGCTTCCAGAGCTGTAGATTTTATACAATACAGATAGTATTGCTTATTATTTACAAAGTATGTTAGTCATTTGTTCTCGAGCCCGTGGAAAGGCATCTCGGTCATGATTATTGGTTCTAGTAGCGGTATGAAAAACACGCTCATCATTGTGTTGTCAGAAACTCACTTTCTTTTGGTCACTTTTTCTGGCGTAAATTCGAAAAAGGAGATCCGTTTCCCACCAGACTTCCACCGATGTTCTGCTGAAGTGGACGGGAAACACCGAGAGCCGACGGAAGCTCACCGCTTCAAAATAGACAAGCAGAAGCATGTCAGGAAAGAAAATAGACTAAGAAGCACCGGCCGGCATGCCGTACCTCCTCCTGCGACGTTACTGGAAGCGGCTCTGGTCACTTCCGCGCTTCGGCCGTGTCGACTGGAAGAGGAAGTCTTGGGGAACGTATACTCGACAAAATACGTGCTGCCAAAAGAAGGGGGGGGGGGGGCGGGGAGGGAACCCTCATCATTCTTAACTGATATGTTTGTGTTGTTTTTGTAACCGATTCATGATAGCGTATTTTCACGACCGACCATAAGGCGCACTAAATGGCGCCGTGTGGTGGTGAAAATAGGGTATTTCATTTCATTCCAACAGCAAATTTAGATTTGATATTCAAGAATAGCGAGTGTGGAACGTGGTCACGGAGCAAATTCAGCTGCGTTTTTGCCAACTTTGATCTGAAAGCCTTGGCCTACCGCTTCTTTCGGCGTAACGGTGAAGGAGATTTGTTTGGGGTGTTCTCGGGCGGGGGGCTGTCGCAACATGCGGGCACGCTCATGGAGTCGACCGTCACTTTGGCCCATCGCATGAAACTCAGAAAGGTCCGCTGCTCCTGACTCAGGGGGATGGCGGGATCCGGCAGGGCACCTCCAAGCTCTGAAACGACACTAGACAAAAGTTGCAACAATGTTAAAAGACACTTTTGTGGGGTTTTTGTTGCAGCATCCGACCTCCGGAGGCATCGCGGGAGCCTTACTTGTCGCTCGTCCCGGTCGCGGGCTGCCGCGAGTGTTTTTCGGCCCCGGATGAAGTCTCGCCGCCGCCCGCCGTCTCATCCGCTCTCAGATCTGTCGCCTGAATCGCAATCACGTCTTACAACCACAGACTGAAAACGGCAACTCTGGCGTCGGTCTTTACACGTCTGAACTACTGACGGGGCTTTTGTAGAAGAGATTTTCCAGCAAGCTGTGATCATATTGCGGGTCGCCAAGCTCGCTGTCGCCGCTCACGCTGCTGTGACTCGACAGAGACTCGGGGAAGGCGCCGCCGCCCCGCCACAAAGGCGGCGGGGATGTCTTGAGCCTGAAGAGAAGCAAAAGCGTTTCGCGACGGGGCCACAACTATGTTTGTAAATAGCGATGTGACCAGCGGACGCCACCTTTGCGGAACTTTTGTGTGTGTGTGTGTGTGAGAAATAGTTTTACTCTGATTGGGGGCATTTTTTTAAACCCTACAGGGGTTACCAAACTACGGCCCGGGGGCCACTTGTGGCGTCCATTTTTCGGCGGACCGCGCCATGACCAAAAAATAGAATGCTAAAAATGCCATTCGGCATGAGGTCAGTTAACAAAGGTGGGCCAAGTGAGAAGGGAAGGTGGAGAGTCCAGCTTTTCGGCGTTCAAAAATAGAAAGGGCTGTTGCCCCCCCCCCCAAAGAAAACGGAAAATTTGGACAAATCCTCAACTAACACCTTTAACGGAAAGCCAATGAAATGAACTGGACAATACAAACAACATAGAACTGCTTTGTTGACTGACTTTAGCGCGTAACAGAAAGTGGACGAATCCCGTTTTGGAACCCGTGAGGCCTTCAAAGAAAGCACTCAACCAGCAAGTGCATGCACCTGCCCAGGAGGAGGTCCACAGCTCTGTGGTCCATGTCAGGGGAACAACCCAGGCCGCAGTCGCCCACCCGGTCATCGTCCGCGTGCCTGACATCTGAATCGAGGCGCAGGACATTTTCGAGGACCATTTCGGGGACCCTGCTGACATGAGAAGAACAAGAAGAGCCATTAAGGGAGCTACAGCGCTAATGCTTACGCTATTCGTTGTTTTTGAGGGGAGGCTACCAGTTGTTTGCTATATAAGATAAGATAAGATAAGATAAGATATCCTTTATTTGTCCCACAATGGGGAAATTTACAGCCTCCAGCAGCAAGAATGTATGTAGAAAGAAGAAGAGAAAAAAAAACAACAACAACAAACATCTTTCAATTAAATAAATAAATAAATTCAATTAAATATGAACACAAATATGAGGGCTGGCCTGGTCCAGCGTCATTTTCTTATTTATTCATTTACTCGCTCAAGCTTTATTGCAGATTGGAAACCAACGTTGACCCGCTGTGTCGTAATTATAAGACAGCAACAACACCCGTCAACTCATTTTCTGCCAAATCATAAAAAGAGGTTTTGGGTGAAGTTCCCTCGAAGCACTTGTCGGGTCACTCACATGGGAAGTGGTCTGACGTTGTCCCTCTGGAGTGGGAGTTGGAGGTCTTTGAGAACCGGGGCGGCGCCCACGTCGCTTTTCAACGCCGACACCAACATAGCGTCCCGAAGTTTGTTGCCACGCTCCAAAATGACTGAGGCCAGGAGAACGGGTTCAAAAGATGAGTAGCAATACAACTTTTTTGTTCGCATCAAACTTGGCGTCATCTCATGCGCTTCGTTGTGCGGCCCCAATCTTCCCGGCATAACTTCTTGGATATCTCACGGATGCTCGCCGCCTGGCCTTTTGTGACGCACCTGACAGGATGTCATTTCCAGGCTGATCCGCATCGATGTGGCCGTTTGCTCGCAATTTCAATTTCTCCGCTGACTCGTCTTGCTCCGTCTGCGTGGTTTGGAAATCGGAGCGATCTTTCCCTCTGAAATCAGAAATAGCGTTAGCGTCTTTTCTTTCTTTCCCCCGGGAGCGGATGTGAAAACGCGTTTCCTCCGCCGCTCACGTACGATTTGTCGGCATCGGGAGGTGGGGGGGGCTGCTCAAGCGTAGCCGGCGAGGCCACCTGAGGCACGTTGCCGTTCGAGTGGGCGGCGGGGGCCAGAGGCTCCAAATGGAGCGAAACCTGCAAGCGGAGGGAGGCGCCACTGAGCTTTAAACCCCAAACGGAGAACGCAAGCCACATGACCTGTGCCGAGGCCTTGCAACACATTGCAAAGGGTTTTATTCACCACAGTCAACAGGACAATGACTTACGACCGATGAACCCGTCAGGTTGTTTTTTTGCGGGAAATTTAACAATCAAGGCGCACAGAATTGAGTTGGAATCACCCCCCTGTGGATATGAACTCCTGACCGTATTGCCGAATGATTTTTTTTTCTTGTTTTCAAGAAAGAAACACAACCCTTTTCTTCATAAAAAAAAGAAATTAGAACTTGAGAAAATTGTACATTATTTCCCCTGGTACAACTTTTTACCAGAAATAGAACTTTTTCCTTCTTGAAAAGGCAACCAGCTCAAAAACGTACAATTTTTCTTGAGCAAAATGTGACTTTCCCTGGGGCGCTTTCTCCCATGGGAAACTTGCTTACAAGATTGCCTGCACGGTTTGTGCAAGTTTCAGTTTGACACCAACTTCTGCTATTTCTATTATTTCCTAAGGTGGGGGAAATAGTGGAGGTGTCCGAAAGCGTAGGAGAGCACGTCCCACCTCAGAGGTTACGCTGCAGCCTTCCATTCATTTGGCCTGCAGACCGGCGTTTAAGTATTGGCAGAGGCGCGCGGCTCCCCCCCCCCCCCCCCCCCCCCGTGACATCACAAAGTCTTTGTTGGTTTGTTACACGCCAAACGATCCGTCATCGTCTCACCTCCAGCTGGCCGAGCTTCTTGGATGTGGGTGACACCAGGGTGTGAAATCCGGTGATTGGGTGCGACCGGGAGAGGCGGGAGATCTCTTGCACTTGAGCGCGCGCCACAGGAAGGTGATCTTGCTCGCTCAAAACCTCCAGCACCAAGTTGCCCATATCTGGTGAAAAGACGAGATTGCGCGGCTTTAACGTCGATGTTCCGGGGTTATCCACGAACAACCTCCTACGATGGCCGGTTCTGAGGCAAATGAAGGTTCATGATGGCGTAAGATTGATTTTAGGAAATGATTGGCAATACCAAATCATTTCGTAGCCGCGGTTTACCTGCCAAGTAGGAGGTAAGCTGCTTGGGACCGCAGCGCACGGGGAAGCGGGCTGTGGTTTTGACGCTCCTGTGCGACGACGCCGTGTCATCCGGGGGGCTGAAGTGAGTGCCGTCCGACGACTCCCCCCACCAGCGAAGACGCACCCGCGTCGCCGGCGGAGGCCTGGGCACGCTCCAGAGCAGGCGGCTCACCGTCACGCGCAGGAAGCCGCGCAGCTCACCTTCCACCAGGGGGGGCAGGCTGGTGGAGGCCGGCACGTCGCAAAGGGCTGCAAAAGAGTCAGCGTGGGAAATCTCAGCACACACCCGTGTATCTAGTTGGATACAACTGGATCGGGCATGGCCAAACTTTTTTCCTCATGAGAATGCCGTGTCGGAAAAACGACTAATTGACAATGCAATTACAGTAACTGTATGAAACAATTCAATGTACCATGCATGACCAAGTGTGCACCGCACTTTGGACTGGATGATGGATTATTTCAATTTCAATATTTATTATTCTTTCATCTTCCAAAATCTGAAAGCCATTGTTGTTGTTGCTGAACACGTTAACCGGTGAAGACGTCATTAATCATTCGATAAAGCCTACCGTCAGGTCAAAGGTGTCATGGCGTCATACAAACGATAATTAGACGATAGTAAACGCACTACTGGATAAATACGTGACCAAGGCAGGACATAGATGATTATCGTCCTAAAACGGGAGGCTGAACTGCTGTCATTGCAGCATTGTTATCGTTCTTACAACAAAAACGAAACGCCTGGACGAGACCAAAAAACATATTCTGTACAACAATATTACATATTGACCACCAGCCAGGCTGACAGCTTTTTGCCAATTTAGCAAGCTAGCCGGCTAACAAAAACTACACTTCACCTCTTTGCTTCGCGCCCCCGGCGGAGCCCTGCTTTCGGCTCTTCATGAGGCCATTCTGGGAATACGACGAGCGAAAGTGGCCAACGAGACGACACCGTCGGCCGCAAACATTCTTCAATGTGTCAATGAAGTTTCAAAAAAAAAAACACACACAACCGAGCGTGTACACACACAAACTGTCCCGCGCCGAGCTGTGAACATCAACGCCAGTCCCGCCTCCGCTCCCGCCCTCTGAGGCATGACGGGAAATGTTGTTCACCGCTGGCATTGACACACGAGACATTTTGTTTCGTCACTGTTTGCATCATTTTCATCTTGCGGTTTGCTATTTGACGAGATTCGTTAATTTGATTTAATTTCACACATTACAATTTAAGATAGAGAACTCTTAGAAGCCCCCCACCACTGCTGACACGCACTAAAGCATGACGGGAAATGAAGTTTACAAGTGACGGGGCAGACATTTGTGCCGACACCAGTAGATGGCGGAACTTAATTCAATAGTCGTTTGCTATGATATACAGTACTATACCTTTAATTCAACATAATATACTATAATATAATATAATATAATATAATATAATATAATATAATATAATATAATATAATATAATATAATATAATATAATATAATGATTGCTTCCGGAGCTTTACTGACGCCTTGTGGCCACGTGATGCACCGCAACCAAATGAAAGTGAAGCCCGCATGAAATCCTCACTGACACTTTTGGACAAGTCGACAGGCCAAATACTTTTATGCTTTTTTTGTCAACCGGCAGCAGCTCGCGAACGAGCGAAGAGCCACCCAGCCGCCGCGCAAATGTCCCGCTGTCATTTGCCCCGACCTTCCATCAACCTGCGGCGCGCGCTCGTGTGTGTGCGCGTGCGCCGCAGGTTGATGGTTAACCGAGACGTCCCCATGAGCAGCGCCAGCAAAGCAGTTGGAACCGCTTTGAGCAAGGCAGCGTCAGGCTGCTTCCGGACCTCGGCCGACCTTGGCCCTGCCGCAAATTTGGCTACTCCTCGCCAGGCATCTGCAATATTGCACTTCTAGCACTCATGCTCAATGTGCCCCTATGGCCATTTGGGGGGGGGGCGTGGGGGGGTGAACGTTATTTTGTCACCTTTCAAAGCTAAAGTTGAACAATGGAATTCCAATGAAATGAAACGGGTCAGGATCCGCGGTTATTTGCCATGGAGAAAACACCAGCAATTATCTTTTTGTCTGTTGGTGCATCCCTCTTCTGACACCAGGTCTTGTGGCAGTTTTCTTGATATTGCCGGAGCAATATATCTTGGTGGGAGGGGGGGGGGAAGCTTTTGACCCTTTCTAGTGCGGGTCAATTGGTGACAACAACCCTTCAGTCAATGTGTCGTACATTACTCCCACTTCTGAGTTCGTCCATTTGTGTTTTTGTGACACTAGCAAGAAAAATAAGCATGTATTTATTTTTTTCCCCCTTTGACTCGATGGCGATGATGAGCATCTTGTTCTTGTTATTGTTGTTGTTGATGTCCCCCGAGCCTCCTGACGAAGCTTGGCTTCAGTCACTAATTGTCGGAGGAGCCGATCATTAACGTCACGGCGGGCTTGTCATTGAGTAACCTCGAGTGGGCCCATTGTTTGCCAAACACGTTGAGTCTGCTCCCCCTGGAGGTGGGCGTCGCTGGCTTCTTATTTACGCAAGTCCTGCGTCACGCCCGGACGCCGCGTCCAAAACAAACTCTCAGAGCAAACAAACGGCGGCCGCGCGCGGTCTTTACCGATCGGCCGACTGACTCCATTTTGGGCCGGGTGACAAAAGGCGGCCTGGCCAACGATCTCTCGTGTTCGATTGCAAATGGGATGCATCGCGCAATTCAATGAGCGCGCAACCAAACGGATTTTTGGAACAATCCTGCATATAGGAAAAAAAAAACCTGAAGATGTTGCTTGCCACAATAGTCTCTCTGCAGAAGCCTGATAATGACACTGCCAAAGACCGAGCCTTGTGCTTTTGTGAAGTTGGTGCTCCCGGGAGCCCACTTCTGATGCCGATTTTTGCGGGCAGATGTTCCATCTCGTCATGCAAAACCCCCCAAAATTGGTCCAAAGGTAGAACCGCCTCATGAGAATAAGCACTCTTGGAATGCGGCATATATCCAGCCATCCATTATCCCACGTATGGATTGAGAGTTCAGGGCCTCGAATCGAACCCCGGATGTCTGCACTGTGGGAGGGGGGCGGGGGGACGAGTCGGCCACAGTACCTGCCGTCCTAAGAGCAACTCGAAAATGATGCCACGGCACGTTGATGCATGCGCGTCGCCGTTGTCGGACATCAGACTCTGCAAGACGCACGTAGGGAGCCTCCGTGGCCTTTTCTTTTTTTTTCTGGCGAGATAAGCACATCAGCAGGCAGAGTCAACAGATCGATGACTTTTATTACGCAAGGTGACGCAGCCCCGCCGCTGCATAAATACCGGCGACGGCAGCGTTGCAGGAGCAAACTGGGAGTCTGAAGTCAAGAAGCTGCAGGCAAGACAGAAAAAAAAGTAGTTTGGTGATTATTTGACCAAAATGCAGGCAGTGCGTTCGTGTTCAACATGCGCCGCCCGGGTCAGCGAACAACTTCTGGGCTCGCCACGAGAGTTTCTCAGAAGGAGAGGAGCAGCAGGCACACAACTGCTCAGGTACTTTTGCTTCCCCGACTGTTTCTTTCATGTATGCTTGGAAAATGAGGATTCTTAGTTTAAAAATATATATATATTCTTGAAAAATACAATGTTTATAGTTGGAATTAATAGAAATACTCTTTGTTCATTTAGACACGTTGTTTCTATTGATATAACCACGATTCTGAAGAACAATGAAAAATAAAAAATTCAAGCTACATTTTTTTGTCCTTTAAAAAGATGGTTTCTTTAAAATGTTCCGAGAGCATGACAGTGATTCAGAAAAGCAAACTTTTACAATTATTTTACTAACTACTGTATATATATATATTTTTTTGTCAGAGGAAATATCCATAACAAAACGACTTCCATCTATCCAGCTATCTGACTAGCTAGCTGGTTCTCAAACTAGAAGCTATCAATCTGTCTTTTCAGCTAGCTAGCTAGCCAGCTAGCTAGCCAGCTAGCTAGCCAGCTAGCTAGCTAGCCAGCTAGCTAGCCAGCTAGCTAGCCAGCCATCTATCGATCTATCTACCCCCATTTTTGTTTTTTGAAGAGATATTCTCAAGAAATACAACAATTCAAAAAAATACATTCTGTTTACATGACTTTGGACGAAAGTACTTTGAATTAAAAAAATAATCTTTTGTCTAAAAAATAAAACCATGAAAAACATTTACAATAAGACTGAGTCTTGAAAAGTATGACTTTTTTTCCACAAATGTGACAAATGCTCTCGATAAAAAAATATTCCAATGTAATCCTACATTGCTTAAGGAAAAAAGACAATGAGTCTTTCTCATTTTGTGTGTGTGTGTGTGTGTGTGTGTGTGTGTTTTTTGCCGGCATCAGCGCTCCAGGCATCCTCTTCAGTGCCAGAGAGACAGCAAAGCGGAAGTTAGTGCACCAGCAAGCGTGCGCAAGCGCAAGGACGGCGCCTTTGAGTTTGAGCCACCTTGGCGCCGCCTCGTCCTCGCAAGTACGTCTCGTGGCCCTCACAAATGTTGCGTCCAACACCTGCGCGCAACGCACGATGAAAAATCTCGCGGCACATTTGCACGAGCCACGATTTCCCATACACACAGAATACAACTGAGCTATGTTATTAGCATTAAACTTGCAAATACGTTCAAACACGAGTTTACCAATCAAAAATCTGTTTATCTGCGTGTACCGCCATTGCGCTAATTGCAAATTTTCCAACGCGTTTCCTGGCAGCAAGCAGAGCAACTGAGTCACGACGCACTGATCGGAAGGGCGACGTCGCTGGTCGCCGACGGCACCAGCGCGCTCCTGTCGCAGAGCACCTTCGCCCTGGTCCACGCCCTCCGCGCCTACGCTAAGGTGACCACGCCCCCCGATGCAAATCCATTTGTCGACAAAACAAATTGTCATTTCATTAGAATAAAGTCAGTTCTTATTTAGTTATTTCGAAAAAAAAACAAAAACAAAGACAGAACTTACGAAGACTAGTCACAATTTTGAGAGACTAAAATTATAGAATTAAAAATATATATACTGTTCTTATTGATTGTTAAATATAGAAGCAATTCTTAAAATGGTACTGTCCATGGTAGGAGGGCTAAATGCAACAAATCGAACTAACCTTTTGTGAATGCTGCGCGGTCTGGATGAAATGCTTCCAGAGTGACACCGTTTGATGATTTATTTTTTCTTTACAGGCCGTGCACGCCCGCATCACGCTGCAGAGACGTTTCCTGATCTCGCTGGGAAAAGTGAGCCCGGCCGAGGAGGACTCGCTTCAGCGGGCCATCTTGCAACACAAGGCGCAGGTCACTTGAACTCTCCGCGAACTCCGCATACAATCCCGATTCACATAGGTGTCAAATTGTCCTGCGTGTTTTTCGCGTCTCCCCGTTGCAACGCACCTGACTCAAATGATCAGATCATCAGCAAGCTCGGCGCAAAGCTGACATTCAACCTGTTCACATGAGTTTGGCACCTCTGAATACATCACATTTGAAAGTGACAGGATCTCACGAAGAAAAAAAATCGCACTCTATAACCTTCATAATTGCGGCGATCGATGGAAAATAGCAAACAGACAGCAGGGCGCGCATAAGCCTTTGAGAGGCGGGGCCGAGTGAGGTGACGGCGGGGCTTGCGGCTGTCTGACGTTCGCTTGGCGTCTCTGACAGGTCGGCCAGCATCTGGACGAATGCAAACGCTTCGAGGGCACCTGGCTCAAGGCCGTCGACTTGTGCCAACGGGCGGCGGAGGCGGCGTCCGCGTCCGGTGAGCGAAGCGGGACACGGCGTGTCATTTCAACCGATATTTTCGGCCGAGTGTACTTGCTCGCGCAATTGCCGGCGTGGCGTGTCACGTCATTTGAGTGTGACCGACATCTTTGGCGTCCAGGGTCGGAGCAGGCGTCCGTCACCTTGATGGCCAACGTCCGGCTGGCGCGCTCGCACGCCCAGCCGGCCCGCGACGAGGCGGCGGCGGCGGATAAGAAGCTGGCCGAGACCAAAGTGGACGAGATCCAAAGGATGGCCGAGTACGCCGCCTCCCTGGAGGACGCCGACGAGCTGGAGATACACGAGGCTTACCTGAGAGAGGACTGAAGAGGACGCGCCCCTCGGCCGCGGACGTCCGCTCGGCATTCACAAATTCACACGTTCGCTTTCTGTTACTTCTAGCACGTATTATTTTGCCGACGGGAGTGAGTTGAGGACTTTCACGTGGACAAAACTAGTGCTTTGCCACCAACTTGGAAACATGTTGCAGTGAGGTGAGGGGGGGGGGGGGGAAGTCGAGCTCACCTCAGTGTTTGAAGGAAGTCTGCTGAAGCGCTGTGAGTTTAGGAGCTTCATTTAGACAAAGCGAGTGCGTCGCGAACGTCTTGTGGCGTCAAGGAAACGGACTCAAATGAGACGACGAGTGGCCCGGAGACAAAAACGAGTGCTTGGCCACCAATTTGTGGCATCAGGGAAAGTTGAGGACTTCCGTTGAGACAAAAAGTGTACCGGGCCACCACCTCACGGCATCTCGTTGATGTGTTTCATTTAGACCCCCCCCCCCCCCCAAAAAAAAAACCAAAACAGTCACATCTTGGTGTCAAGGAACTACCTGCAAGTGTGCTGAAATAGAGAAAAAAAATCAGGCAGCTAAATTGGAACGAGGACGGCAACAGACTTTGCTGCCATCTAGTGGTCATTGTCAACCTTTTTGTGGGGCGGCCACTGATTTGGCGCGCAGATCCGTAAATGTAATTGCCGGTTATTTATGGCTATTTATTTGATCAAGCATAGGTTGGGGAGCAGATTGACAGTCCGGCTGGTGAAACAACACCTGCGCTTTTGATGATTACTTGACTGGACATCCTGAAAATATTACCCATCCCTTTTTGAAGCTTCTTAGTATTTGTCTTTCTTCGAATGCGTCATGCTGTCACCAGCCATCTGGAACTGAGAAATAAAAATAAAAAAACCTTTTCAACTTGACGTGCTCACAAATCGTCTTTGCCTGTTTGTCATTTGCAACGCATGGCGTTCCGTCAGCGGCGAAAACGGAGACACCGATTCGGATGATGAGTTCAATGCGCCGGTGAGATTTGAAGACACAAAAGCGGGTCGAAATAAAACGGGACGCTCAGACAGACCAACGTGTTCATTTGGTGACGTTTCGCTCGAAAGTCGGAAGTTGAGAAAAAATCAGAAAGAAATAAATCAATTAGACAAAGGGCTACATTTTTTCCTTCCTCATTCATATGAATAGCGAACATCCACAGTATACAGTGTGAAGTGAATCAAGTCAAGTTAGCCATAGAAATACATCAACAGCATGCACAATATTGAATATTTTCATGATGCTTTGTCGTCATCATCATCGTACACTGAACAGAGTAGCAAGGAAGTGCATTTCATGAAACAAACCACAAAGCGCCTTTGTTTTTTGGTTTTACATTTGCTGCAAAAAGAATCCATGACGCAGTTGACTGGCGTGTGCTATTTAGTTATTTGTGTCACACTTGATATTATTTTGTAGCAAATTTGGGCCAGGTCATTGGTCGGTTGTTGACTTTTCGGAGCCGGGGCGACCGACCAAGACTGAAAAAGACAGACGGCAACGGCGTTTGGCATCATTCCTGGCACGCGGCGCTATGCTAGCACAAAGGGAAAGCCATTTGTTTCCACTTCCTGGAGCAGACTGCCGCGCGCGATCACTAAAATAATCGGCTAGTTTGGAGTCATTCAGGAAGTTTGTGAATTGATCTCCATTTGAAGCACTCGCTCGTCTTCACGAGTTGCTTTCATCCCACATTCCGGCTTGGGACCAACTTCCTCAAATCGTTCTTCACATGGAAAAATATACAATGGCTGCCGCGCGAGCGGGGTGGGCAAAAAGCGGCTGCCAAAGTCCACTGCCCCCCCCCCCCTTCAGTCGTTGCCCTCGCCGGCCTCGTCGTCCTGCTGGTCGCTGGTCCACAGAGTCAAGTTGTCGCGCAGCAGCTGCATGATGAGCGTGGAGTCTTTGTAGGAGTCCTCGTTGAGGGCGTCCAGCTCGGCGATGGCGTCGTCGAAGGCCGTCTTGGCCAGGTGGCAGGCCCGCTCCGGCGCGTTCTGGATCTCGTAGTAAAAGACGGAGTAGTTGAGGGCCAGGCCCAGCCGGATGGGGTGGGTGGGCTGCATGCGCTCCTTGCCGATCCGCTGCGCCTCCTCGTAGGCCTTCTCCGACGACTCCACGGCGGCGCCGCGCTTCTCGCCGCCGGCCACCTCGGCCAGGTAGCGGTAGTAGTCGCCCTTCATCTTCAGGTAGAAGACTTTGCTCTCGTGCTGCTCCTCGCCGCAGTTCTTGACCAGGAAGCGGTCCAGGAGGTCCAGGACGTCGCGGCACACCGCCTCCAGCTCCTTCTCGATCTTCTGGCGGTAGGCCGCCACCATCTCCGTCTTCTTGTCGTTGCCGTCGCCCGACGTCTTCTGCTCGACGCTGGAGACGACGCGCCACGACGAGCGCCGGGCGCCCACCACGTTCTTGTAGGCCACCGACAGCAGGTTGCGCTCTTCGTTGGACAGCGCCTCGTTCAGCTCCGTCACCTGGGGCAGGAGGGACACGGCGGGAGCGGGGGGGTCAGTCCCGGGGAGGAGGCGCCGGCTCCGCGTGAGCGCTGCGGGCAGCTGCGCCGGAAAGGTCGCGCGCCCCGACCTTAGTCCAGGCTAAAACGCGCTTCTTCCTCTTTTTTTTTTTGGTTTTGTTTTTGAACTGGGCGAGTGACATCATTTGTTCACCCAAGGAGGGAGGGGCCAGACTTTTGACCCAGCACAAGTCTGGTGGCACCTCGTTTTCTCCCTTCCATTTGGGCCGCTGTCCTATTTTGGGACTCTAAAACGCAGCGCTCCTCAACGTTGACAGAAATACATCCCTCCCGTCCCAGACGTCACGGCTGAAAATAGCCCCGTTTGGCAAGCTACAAGTCCCAAGGGGAAGCAAAAACCGAAAGGCGATCTTTAGGACTGCGTCTTCTTTTCATACTTCCAACGCTCCGATTCTTCACTTGATGCCTGTTCAAATGTGTCAAACGACCTTCAAATGTTTTTGTTTTCTGTTTTTGCATCTTTGTGTTGAAGATGTGATATCGAGGTGGCAACTGCCCATTTTCAACGCCCTCCGTTTCCTGAGCCATCAAACGGATGCCGTGCCCGTCCTCCGTTTTCGCTGTTGCTAACATGACACGGCAGTTTCTTCTCTACGCGCTGCAACGCAACATGATCTTATCAGAACGTGTTGGTGGCACTGCAATATGACAAAACGAATATTCCAGAAGGCTTCTTCTTCTACTGCCTCCTACGTCTGCGTGGAGGGAAAGTGCACCCCCCCCCCCCTCCCCACACACACACACACACCTGCCCATCCGCTTCCTCCGTTGCTACTTATCTGAATACGAGCTCCTTATCAAAAACAGCTTTTGGGAATCATTGTAAGACAAGGGAGGGTGGGCAGAAGCAACTTGTGTCCCCCAAGCGAGTGAAGTCACTCTTTAAATGGAGATGGGACATGAAATGGCAGAGAAAGCACGCTGACAAAGCAATCAAAGCAAGACGGCAGAGGAGCGTGACGATGGCCCGCTCGCGTGGTTCCGCCCAAAAATCACCGAAAGTGACAAGACGAAGGCTGTGGCCTTGACGACCTCTCGTCGCGGAAACAAACGGCAAGAATTCAAAAGGAGCCATTCGATGACGTGACGATTGAAAGGCACTCACCGATTTCATGGCGGCCGCCATGTCGTCATACCTCTCAGCCTGCTCGGCCAGCCTGGCTTTCTGCACCAGCTGCTCGCGGTCGACCATCTTTTGGACCGATGGACGGGCTTGAGTCCGAGGAGTTTGCCCGAGTGCCGAGTTTTAGGAGGTGCCGCTCTGTTGTCGGGGAGGGAGGAGGCTGTTGCCGGCGCCGCGCCGCTCGCCTTGGAGATCTTCAAATATCGCGAATTGCCTTTTATGTGTCTTTCCCCGCCCCCCCCCCCCCCCACCCCCTTCAGTTCAATTCGCAATGCGGTGAAAATCCGACGGCAAGTGAACGCCGCAGCTGCTGTCTCCTCGTCTCTCCCTCTCACGCGCCCTCGTTTACGTCATCCCTCATCCCGAAAGGTGATGGCGGTGCCAATGATGTAATAGTCGTGGCCGCCTGCGCTCAAGTCATTGTGGGTAATGGAGTTTTTGCGTGGCCGTTTTGGAAGGGGGTGGGGGTAGCGGAAGCGTGGCATTGTGGGTAATGGAGTTCTGATCCATGCTTCGCGAGTCGGATGGATGACATTCAGTCCCACATGCAAGAGAAACATCGCCGTCGTGTGGCCAACCTGAGGACTGCACAAGGATGTTTGCAGGGATTTACATATTCAATCTCCATAATAATCGATGATGGTAAATAGGGACATTATTTTGACCGTATTTCACGCCAAAGTATACTCACACACACATATATACTTTATACCTATGCAATTGTAATTTAGCATATATTGAACTGTTTGGTTGGCTTCAACAAATACATTCATTCATTCATTCATCTTCCGTACCGCTTGATCCTCACTAGGGTCGCGGGGGGTGCTGGAGCCCATCCCAGCCGTCTCCGGGCAGTAGGCGGGGGACACCCTGAATTGGTTGCCAGCCAATCGCAGGGCACACAGAAACGAACAACCATTCGCACTCACACTCACACCTAGGGACAATTTAGAGCGTCCAATCAGCCTGCCACGCATGTTTTTGGAATGTGGGAGGCAACCGGAGCACCCGGAGAAAACCCACGCAGGCCCGGGGAGAACATGCAAACTCCACACAGGGAGGCCGGAGCTGGAATTGAACCCGGTACCTCTGCACTGTGAAGCCCACGTGCTAACCACTGGACTACCGGGCCGCCCTCAACAAATACAACAAATTCATTTTTGATGAATAACTGTCCGAATAAAAGCTTTACTCTAAAACTAAATGACAAGCAACAACGGTGACACACACACACACACACACGCACGCGCGGCCTTATTAGCCGTCAAGCTTAGCTTGTGAAAGGTCAGGAGAGGAAGTGTTGTCTTAACCTAAAGTGGGTCAAGTCTTCACGGGGCGAGGAGCCAAGTCTGGCCAAGAATACGGATGGAGACCTCCCGCTGGTTCTCGGCAAACGGCCGCAGGTGAAAGTCTCGCCGCGGGGAGCGGACAGCCGAGTTGCTCCATGTGCGTTTTGTCCAGGCGGGGGTGGCGCGCACGCGCACGCAAAGAGGATCAGCGTAGGTGAGGCTTAGCTTCGCGAGCGGACCTGCTGAGGGCCACGAGGATGGGGGAGGGCACGGGCGGACCATCTGGAGTCCAGATCGGGGACGGCGAGCGGCTCCCCATGGACGGCGGCGCGGAGCTGGACGTGCTGATCTACCCCGACGAGGTGCGGGCGGCCACCCCCGAGGACCTCCGCCAGTGGGAGCTGGAGACGGCCAGCCGCAATTGGGACGAGCCCCGGCTCTTCGTGGCGCTCTACCCGTACAACCCCGCCGCCATGTCGCCCAACCCGGACACGGCGGCGGAGGAGCTGCCCTTCGTGCCGGGCCAGATCATCAAGGTCAGCGTGGGCCCGGCTCAGATCTTAGGGCCACCTGCCGAGTACTTTTGCATGAGTGGAACCGTGAGCGCACGCGGACGGGCGGCGACGTTTTTACGGGGAGGAGGGTTGTGGGTCAGTTCCGGCTCGGTTTTAGGCAAAGTGTGACGGTTGCAGGTTGTGCTCTTTAAGTCTTCACACGCACGCGATCACGTTTTTTCTCTTGCCAAGTGTGCCGTCCATGTGCGCATCCCGTCAGGTATTTGGAGACAAGGACTGGGACGGCTTTTATCGCGGCGAATCGGGCGGCCTGTCAGGTTACGTCGCCAGTAACCTGGTGGCCGAAGTGCCCGTGGACGACGGCTACCTCAAGCACTTGCTCATGCGGCAGGGATTCATCCCCGTCGACCAAACAGGTATCGATTGGCCTTTTGGCGCCGCTCGCTTCACGTGGCTCGCGTACTCGGGTTTCGCGGCGGGTCGACGGAACCCTCGGAACGGTGCCTCGGCGCGATCGTGAGCGCCGAGGGCTCCTTTGTCCGTCGCGCGCGTGACTCCGGCCTGGTTTTTGACAGCGCCATCTAGCGGACCAGAGAGTAAGCGTCCGCTTGCTTGTCCACCGTTTGCGCAGGACTGTCTTGGAGTGTGGACACGGCCGACGCCTCCGACGTTCCCGAAGACGCCGTCGTCCGTCGCATGGTGGCCTTGTTCGACTACGACCCGTGGGAAAGTTCGCCCAACGTCGACAGCGATGTAAGGAACGACCGCCATGACGCCGCGGGCCCTTTCGGCGTGACCTCGCACCAACTTCTGGGTGTCGCTCTCCATCGGCGCGTTGGCGGCGGACACCTCGAAATCCAATCAAATCAAATCGATGCATGCGAGGCGATCTGATTTCAAGACTGGCATAGCAAAGCGAAAGCGATTTTCCGATTGAAACGGATTGAAATCTTTACCGCAGGCCGAACTGGGCTTTCGTTCGGGTGACATCATCTACGTGCTCGGCGATATGGATCCCGACGGCTTCTACTATGTAAATCTCGCTCTTCTTCTTCTTTTTTTTTTCCCTTTTTTTTCTTTGCCGCTCACACGCTTTCTTTTTTGTCAGGGCGATCTGCAAGGGCGGCGAGGCTTGGTGCCGTCCAACTTTCTGCAGCCACTACCGTGGGATTAGAAGAGGAATTATTGTCCTCCTGTGCTACGTCAGCGTCCATACCTGACATTATCCTACATGGCTCGGGGGGGGGGGGGGGGGGGGGGGGGGGGTACCACAGCCAAATGATGCCTTTCTTTGATATGTTGGAGTAAAAGTACAAAATATCCTTTCTTTCTTTTTTTTTTAGTCTCTCATTTTTTTCCAAAGCTGCATTATATCATAAGTAATATGAACAAAATATTCAATTAGAAAAGACATTTGGCTAGCCTTAAGGTTGGCGGGTCGGATGTGGTGTTGGGATTTCTGTTTTTTTTTTTTTTTTTTGCTAATACATATGTACACATTTTCTATTTTGACCACTTTCATTCGATGCAGTCTAAAATATAGGATATTTTAAAAGTACTTCCATTCATATAAAACACACACATATATTTTTGACAAACAAACAGGATTAATAACGGTGAATATTCCTAGAACCCCCCCCACCTCCCACACAAAAAATACAGTAGATCAAAGATGGAAAATGTACAAAAGCATTGTCTCCATGTTCACGTATCGTAATTTTGACGGGAATCCTGCTCCGCTTTTGCAAACAAATTCCATTTCATGCACATTTGATTGCGTTTGTCCCGATGTGCTGAACCTGCAGCAATCGAACCGCCATATCGCCAGTGACGACGCTATCGTCTGGGTTGATATTTTTATTTGATGACGTACTGCTATTTTTTTCCCTTTTTTTGGGTGGGGTGGGGGGGGGGGCACAGGAACACTTGAAAGATCTTTCAAGTGCTTGGATGTGCGAGGAAGGAAAGGAGGCCATGACGGTGCAGATTAGCTCTGCGCTTGCATCACGGCCCGTCTATTCTTGTGCAATTGGATTAAATCCAAAATGGTCCCGGTCCTGTTTCTGTGTGTGTGTGTCTCTATCTCCCTTTCATTCTTCAAATGGACTGTGAATGGCAGAGATGCGGTCCTTGGCCTCGAGGACCGGCTCGAGGACCGAGAGGCAGTCCTTGGTCCTTGCATAGAAGTCAATCACGGAGTGCAGAAAAAGCGCTCATCTCTGCACTGATCATTTTACAGTTTACCAGCAGATCAGAAAAGTATGAGTCCCATTATGCATTGAGAGAGTCCCAAATTTCGAATTCTGAAATGGTCTACATATTCAATTGCATATGCTAATAACACAAACAACATAAACATGTAAATTTCCCCAGCGTGGGACGAATAAAGGATATCTTATCTTATCTTATATACTGTACATACAATTATAAACAAATGTCGCAAAAATGTAAATAATTCAGGAGCAGGCCTGAGGATTTCGGCTCTTTTAAGAACGATGAGTCGTTTTTAGCCCAAAAAAACCGACGGGCATCAGGCAACTTCCGGGTGGCAGAAAAATGACGACGGCTGACCTGAAGTGAAAAGCGTGTGTGGTTAGTCCGTCAGACAAAACCCCAAAGCCCTAATTTATTTTTCCTTTACCTTTCATCGACTTGTATCATAAGGCCGCGTTGCTCCCCGTTCATCTTTTGTCGAAGGTTCCCAAACTCCGGGAACCAAAGAATCTTCGACATTCTGTCACCGTTGGGGACTACTGCCACCCAGTGGACATCATCGGTGTAGCTGCAACTTTTTCATCTTTCATTCATGATGGGAGTCAGTTCTTTGCGCCTTGGTTCATTCGTCATCCAGTTTATTTGATTTTTATTTATTTGCGCTAAAGTTTCCTTGGAAGCTTTTTTTTTTGCAGTGTTCTCTTCGTGTTCTTTTTCCAGAGCTGCATCGCGCCCATCACAATCCAGTTTTTTCCACGTGTCGCGAGTTTCTCTCGGAGTGTCTCCGGCCTCTAATGCAGCAGCAGCAGCGGCAGCAGCAGCAGCAGCAGCAGCAGGCCGAGAGCGGGGCCGGGCGAGGCGGCCGCCGGGCCTCCGGAGCGAGACACCCGCCTTCCGTTCCGAGGCTGCACGGGGCGGAACGTGTTCACCATCGGCCTCCCGCTGGAGAAGGCGAGCTGCGAGACTAGCGATCATATAGCAAGTGGCCAGCTAAGATGTTTTTTCTTTATATACACGCAAACCATCTTTATAATTGCCGTGTTTATACTGTTTTACACGTTGGGGTTTGTTTACAAGGTAGTTTTGCGGCTATTTCTCTGGAAATGGTGACCACGAACCACCGTGAGAGCGTACGGATTCCTGCCGGCTCTATGTAGCGCTTCTTCGCTAGCCTCTCTTCATTTCTTTTGGGATACGCCCGTCTTCTAAATTCTTAGTGGACAAAAATCCTTGTGCTGAAAACGCCCGAGCTCCTCGCCAAAGCAGACTTCCCCCAAAAGCGCAATCGTCGGGTCTTCCACTTCCTCGCTTATTGGAAGTGGAATTTCCAGACAGATGGACAAACGCGTGGCACGCCTGAAGTCTGAGGCGAGCGTGTGAGAGTCAGCTGATCGGCGGGATTTGCCAGGAGAAAGTAAGACGCTAAATCTCTCCGGAGAATGTGACCTGCCGTCCAAATGGCACCGAGGGCGCGAGGTCAGAGTCCGGCTGCGACAAAAGAGCCCCGTTCATTCAAGCGCTCTTGCGTTTACTTGCAAAAAAACCAAAGCTCCAAATGCGGCGAGGGCAAAGCGGAAGAAGGCAAGAAGGGTTGCCCCCCCCGTTTGGCTCAGCCTGAATTCCTCACAATAAGCAGAGGAAAAAGCTTTTCATTGCTCAGTGGGAGGGCTTGGATATTCTTTTATTGATTGATGAGCGTTAGCACCCAAAGGAAAGAAACCCCCCCAGATGGAGGCGACTTATGGTTTCCTTTTCCTCCCGCTCGGCTCACGTCTGACGAGTCGCCGTCCATTTGCGGGCTGCGCAACGCGGTCCGATGCTTTTCGGCTCTTCTTCCAGGCAAACTGCTCTTCGGCTCTCTCCATCGAGCGCCGCACGGCGCTGGCGAGACGGGCGGCGGACACCCAGCCCGGTCCGGCTCGCCGTTTTTCCGCTCTCTCCTCGGCTGCGGATGTCAAAGCGGGGAATTCCGAGGTCTCAAATCCGCGGCGGGCGTTAGCGGACGCCGCCGCGTTCCTCCCGAGCTTCTGGGGCTCGCTTCTCCGAGCGGGGTCGGCGGCGGCGGCGCTTGTCAAGGGCCCACTACTTTCAGAAGCCGCTTTCATCCTCTGAGCGCTCCGCTCGGACATTTGTCTCTTCAGGAAATCTCCCGCGGGTTGAGGGACCTGTTTGCGCTGGGGGGTCTGCTTTGTGGCACTGCGGTTCTTGGTGGAGTGGAGCGCAAGCTGAGGGGCCTCCTCAGGCAAAGTGGCAGGAAGCCTCCCCTTCCTCGCTGGCTTGCGTTTTGACAGCGAGCCAGCAGGACGACTGGATTTTCCCGCCGTCTGAGGGGATGCGGCAAGGTTCCAGGCGGATCGGACGGCGGGTGGCCGGGTCTCCTTACCAGGGTGCCCTTGTTGGAACGTTGCGATGACGGGGAGGCTTTTGGCGGAATCGACCGTGGGTGGAGGGATCCCGCGTGCGTTCCCTTTCCTGGGCAGTCCCGTTTTTGGCCCAGGTCCGGCTGGAGGTCCGGCTTCTCCTGCCGTCCGCGGAGACTCCACGCCGGAGATGTCGGCGGACTTGACTGCGGGTGGCGGGATCTCCTCGCGGGGGCGTTGTTCGGGGTGTGACGCGAGGGCGGCGCTGAGGTTGCTCGCCGACTGGAGCGCAGGTCGGGGAATCTCCTTCGGGGCGGCCGCAGGTACTTTCTCCTGTCCCCGGCCGGTCCTCGGTCCTCCGCTTTTGGGCGGGCAAGCGGTTCGTCCTGCAGTCCCGGGCGACTCGGCAGTCTCCATCAGCGCTTCATCCTTCAGGACGTCGTCGCAACTCCGAGCGGACTGACCGTCACTCGGTCTTCGGGCGACCGTCTGGTCGCCGATGGAGTTGCCAGAAGGAACCTTTTCGACTGCTTCGTTGCCACCCGAAGCTAAAAGCGTTGCTATTCCTTTAACGCGAACAACTTTCTGTCGCCTTTTCTGCCCGTTTCTCTTTTTGGTCTTCTTCTCTGCTCCGTCTTTCTTTTTGGCCCTCTTACCATCCGAGCTTCGCGACTCTTTGTCGGAGTCGGCGGCGGTGGCGGCCGTGTTTCTGAGGGACGGTTCCTCGGGCCCGGACAGGGTGGCTTGCGTTGGGGTCTCCCGCTGGGTGTCGCGCTTCCTTTCGGGGGGCGCCCGGGTCAGTACGTCAATGTCGGCGATGCCGCCGTAGTCGTAAGGGACCGCCTCCTTCACCGCCGCGACCGCCCGCTCGTCGTAACGTTTGCACCTGCGGTCGCCGGGAGCAAAAAAAAAAAAAGGGCACCCGCGTTAAGGGCGGCACGCGGCGGAGGCGTCACGAGAGGAGCGGATACTTACGCTCCGTACCAGCGGCGTTCGGCGCAGCGCTCCTCGTAGACCAGCTCAAAGCAAGGCGCCCCGATGACGTTGAAGAAGGCCTGCCCCACCACCCGGGACGAGGTGTTGTTCACTCGCCGCAGGCAACCTTTCAACCTGCGCACGGGCACACGGAAACCGCTCGCAAGCCATTGAGCCGCGCCCGTTCCGTTCCGGAGGCCGTCCCAAAGGACTCCGGGTGAAAGGCGGACCACGCGGTCGGACCATCCGGGAACAAGTCCGGATCGTGCAAGTCGGAAGTTGTGTTTTGGGAAGCGTGCATCTTACGAGAGGAGTCTTGCGTGTTTCCAAGTTGAAAAAGCAAAAACTCGGGTAAGATCTTACCATGGTTGGCACCCATTTTTGGGTGCTCCGTGCACACAAACCAGAAAGCAAACAAAAGAGGTGCCGTGGCGTTGAGAGAGTCAAGTGCGCCTGGCGCCTGTCCTTTTTCCCGCTTGCCTTCTTTTGCTACTTACGCCTGGTCGCAGTCGCAGTGAGAGATGGAGTGCCACTTGAAATTGGTGTGTCCGTATTTGGAGGAGAAGGCGTGGATGACGTGGGGGCAGTGGTCGTGCGTGCGGCAGCAGCGGTCCGTCTCCTCGTACTCCCCTAAAAAAAAAAATTAAAAGAAATCCGCATTGGCAAAGCAAGAGACAAACAAATCATGGTCCCGTTATCCTACCCAGTTGCTCGTAATGATCGGCCATGTTTCCGGCGCCGCACCACAGGGTCCCGGGATACGTGAAGCCTCTTTTGGCTCTGCGGGTCGCCTCCGGAGGACGCCCGATCTCCGCCCGCATCGATGGCTCGGCGCCCGGCGGCCCGCCGCTCTCCTCCGAGCGCCGCCCTGGAGAGGGGCCCACCCCGGCGCCGAGCGCCAGCTCCCTGTCCTGGCAAGACAGAAGCACCAGGACGACCCACCACATGGCCGAGGGTAGGCAGAAGTAAGAGCCGGGGCGAGAGGGGGCGCCGGGTCGGCCGCTCCGGCTTCTGGATGCCCTCCCACTTGGGCGCTGCGATGCTGAATATCGTGACTACGCTAGGAGGAGTTATCCGCTAATGGACTTGAGTCAATGTGGAGGTGGGTGGAAACATGAGGGGGGGGCTTTGAATGGCGTGACAGAAGAGCGCTGGTAATCCAGCAACCCCCTCCTCCTCCTCCTCCCTCTGCAAACCCCCGACTAGCAACGAGTAGGAGGGACGCACTTTGTAAATTGGATTGCATGCGAGTGCTGACATCCAAAGTGAGAGTCAAAAGTCTCCTTGGGTGCCTTGAAAGTTGCTTCCAAATCAAACGTATTCTTATCAAAGCCATGCCATGGATTCGACCGCTGAACTGGAAAGGGGCCGATGTGGAATGCTTTGAAGGGGGCCAACCAGGCGGAAGGCTGCCAGGGTGTCTTTCATATGGCACAATTTGAGCATGTGACGTGCGTCTCGTTTTGTTTTTCACCCGATTGTCGTTTGGATCCATTTCCTGATTGGTGCGGTGCGCATTTGTTGCGACGCTCCCTCCGCGGCGGAGGCTCCCGCTTCGCCATGGAAACCGGCGTGCGCCGTCGCAACGCAGGGAGGCGACAGAAGAGTCCTTCTTTGTCGAAAGCGGAGCGGGCATGGCTCCAGGGTTTGTTTTATTCTGTCGCGGGGCCAAAGGGGGCGCTTCACAGATACTAAATCCTTTTGAGGACAACAAGGAAAATGCCGGCGGTCTCTGCAGATTTCTGACACTGCATGTGTGCCTGCATCCCGTCCGTTTTTTGTACATTTTAACATTTTTTCCCATGTAATGTTGCATGTTTGGTGGCAGGACAAAAACAAAATATGTAAACTTTGAGAATTTGTTTGAAAATGATTTTTTAAATTTGCGTACAGTTTTCAGGGGGTTTCCGTTTACAATTTTGAGTTTTTTTTTTTTAATCAAAAAGGTTTTGTTGTCAGAAAAAAAGTTCCAGTCATTGTTTTTAGAATTGAGGATGAGCCGCCGCCCGAGCACACGTTCGTAATGAGGGCGGCGGCGGCCGAGCCCTGCCGACTGGCCGCGCCTTCGCGAGAACACGGAAGGAGGCAAGCGGATTCGAGCCCGTTACAACTGCTCGCACTGCATCCCCGAGGAGCAAATCGATGACAAACATTTGGACTCCTTCAACAGCTTCGGGAACTGAAAAGAGGGCCAAACATTCCTTTCAAAGAAAACGTTTTATTGTGGACTTTGCAAGTAGGACACTCTTGGCGGCGCCATTTGAAAAGGCGCTTCCCTTTGGAACGTTACCAATAAAGTTGGCCTCTTTTTACCGGAAGGCGACATTGTTTGCTTTCTAGAACGGACTGCAAATCTGGAAAAGCGGACGACACAAACTACTGTTCCCTTTTCCCCTTGTAGGCGGCTCATCTGTTTGGACGAGCCACTCCCACGCACGTTTGTTCACAAATCGGAATGTCTTTGGTTTGGCAGTCGCGGTTTTCTCACACAAAAAAAACCAAAAAAACGCGTCTTTCACGCCTTTTTGATCACACCGAAGTTGTGATTGGCATTTGGGCTGACCAATCGATATCAGATAAGAGAGTGTGCACAGACACGGGTTGTTAGCACAAGTTAGCAGCGCGTAAGGAAAAGCGCTCTTTGGGCCAAGACAGCGTGATGCGCGCACCCCCCCCCCCCCTCCTCCCGCGCAGGCGGCGTCACTGACAGCAGGCGGGCTGCTTCCTCTTCTTGGACAGGTGGCTGCTGTTGCTGTGGATTCCTACGGGCAAGCGAGCGTCGGTCACACGCCGGCTCGCGGCTTGGCCGCCGCGATGGGGGGCTACTCACGGACGATGTTGCCGATTTGCCTGCTTCCGCTCTTCTCCAGCTCGGCCAGGACGTTGGTTTCGAATGCCAGCGACGCCACCCGGAAGAAGAACTCCTTCACGTTCTCCCCTTTCAAAATAAGACGATGGAGGCATTTATTTGATTTGACTTGTCAAGGGGCGAGTCTTTTTCTAAACACTTTTTTCCAAATTTGAAATGGACCGACATGCTTTGCGGGCCACTAAGAAGGCCAAGCGGGCATCTGCCGCCTGCGCTCTGCGCTGTGAGGGGCCTCCTGACAGTTATTCGACGTTATTGGTTCAGGGCCGAAAGAAGCCACTCACCCGTGAGCGACGACAGGGCCCAATACTCGGCTCGCATCTCCTGCGCCACCTGCAGGGCGTCTCGTTCAATCTGAGAATACTGAGCGGGAGACTGCGAGACAAACCACGAGATGAGCGCCTCGCCAACCAAAAGGCCGCCTGATCCGAAGGAGGCGCTCGTGAAAGAGTGCCAGACTTACGCTCAGGTCTTTCTTGGTGCCGACCAGGAAGAGTTGGACGGCCGTGGGGTCGTTTTCTCTCAGGGCGTCTTCGAGCCACTGCCTTGGAAAAAAAACAAAACAAAAGGATCCGACAAGGACTCGAGCGGTCCAAAAGCTGCAAGCGGAAGCCATCCCCGCGCAGCCGAAGCATTCTATCCGTCTCACTCCCACAAAAATAACTCCATAAATACAGAAAATGAAATGGAATCAAATAGCGGGTGACCTTTGACCTATGGTGGCGCGGGATTCGCATCACCGCAGGTGGCGAGCGCTCATCCATCCCTTGCCATATCTTTTTTTTTTTGTTATTCTTCTCATTCAAGAATCAGCGGGTGCGACCTTACCTGCTGTGATCCAAAGACGCGACGTCGGTAACGTCGAAGACGATAATCACCACTGTCAGAAAAAAAAGCAACGTGACGTCCGTTAGACGCTTTGAGGAAGTCGTTCCTTGGGCACTTGCCGGTGGCGGAAAGCAAGCGACTTCGTGCCCAGCTCAAGTCAAAGTGTTTGAGGGTGCAACGCCAGACATGCGCCGATATATGGGGATGATCTTGGCAAACGTGAGATGGACCTGCACTCGCACGGAGAATGGCAGCGACGCGCACAGCGGCCGCGCCGTCTTGAACCGGGAGGCCCGCAACGGTTATAACTCGCAAAATTTGAGGTGATTTGTTTTGGGGAAAATGAAGAAATAAAAAATACATATGACAAAAAATAAATCAATGCGGAGGAAATTTCTCTTCACAAAAAAATAAAAACCCCACATAGAAATGGAATAGACGTGAGTTTCATGCATTTAACAGGTGTCTGGTTTTCAACTTATTTCCTTCAAAATAAAATGTTTATTTGTGTATTTTTTTTGGGGGGGGGTGAAGAAACATTTTCAACACACACTTTTTTTTTAAAAAGTGTGCTCATGCTCATTCAATTCTCTCTACAGGCCACAATGATGTTCATATTGTCTTCTAATTGGTTGAATTAGGTTTAGAGTTTCTCTTTTTCTTTTTTGGGGGGTGGGTGGGGGTGAAGAGAAAAACTTTTACCTCATTTAGCCTTTGTCGGCGCTGTGGGCGCTTACTTGTGACATGTCTTTAAAAAAGCCTTTCAGCTGCGCCCGCTCACCTTGTGCCGCTCTGTAGTACGTGGAAGCGATGCACTTGAACCTCTCCTGACCCGCCGTATCCCACCTGAGACGAAAAGCGCAAGAGTGGCGGTTTCGCCCGTGCGCGACGGCGATCTACGTCGCGCTCGGTCGGGACTTACAGCTGCAGGCTAAAAGGGACGCCCAGCACCTCGAAGCGCTCCATCTCGAAATCCACGCCAATGGTGGCCTTGTAGTTCTTGTCAAAAGCGTCCTTGCAAAACCTGAGCCAGACGTGGCACGCCGTTAGCGCGCCTTCACTCTTTCAAACGGCTCTTTTCTCGATTCTTTGGTCTGCTGTTGGCGAAAGCAAAGATTTCGTGTGCTCCAAGGTTACCTGTTAATCAGACAGGTTTTGCCCACCGCCAAGTCGCCCACCACGATGACCTTGGCGATTTTAAACCTGCAAAAAAGAGGACAAGAAACATCAAACCGTGAAGGCCTCCTCCTCCTCCGCACGTCGCGTCGTCTTCTCTTTGGGGCCGGGGGACGCACCCCACCGTGCCGGTGCGCTGCTCCTGGCACGCCGCCTTCACTTTGGGGTTGAAGTCGCGCTCGACGTGGAGCGCGGCATCTTCGCGGAAACACTACGGAGAGAGATGCGCAGATTCCGTGAGCCATTTTAAGTTTTTTAGGCCCTTAAAACGTGTAGTGTTCAGGTCAAATTGGAGCCATTTTGACATTCCAAAAGAATAGAAATAGAAAGCCCAATGTCATTGTTGACCCGGACGTGTGTTGACTTTTTTGGTAAGAGGGTGAAAGGGGAAAGAGTGTTGGTGATGACATGAATGTTTTACATGAGGGAACTGCGGGATGATGCGATCCTTGCGAACGGGTGGTAAGACACTCATGGTTGGACTTCGCATCGACATCAGGCCTGTTGGGAAGAGATGATTTATTAGAGAGCGGCGATTCAATGTCGGCTGATTGGGGGTCTTTCTTCTTTTTTTTCACTGCTGTTCTGCGCGGGCGAGTAGTACCACGTCCTATTTTCTGTCCGGATGTGTGGATGCAACTATCTGTTGCGTAAAGAGTTAGAATGCTGCCACACAGATGTGGTTCGTTAGCCCGTCTGTGGTGTTCCACATTGTTTGTTAGCATGAGGCCAGACGTACTTTGATGAGGCACGGCGAGGTGGTTCTTTCGGACAACGTGAAAAGCGCAGTTGAGTCCGTTGTCATGGTGACACTAACACACCAGCGGCGCATCCGACCCCTTGTCAAACTTTGCCTGGTGGCCTCCTCAAAGTCTCCCTCGAGCACGGCGGCACACGACTTGAATTTTAGCCCGAATGATGTCCAATTGTGTGGAACCGTTTTTCTAAAAATCCGCAACGGGAGGGGGTGTCCTCCGCCAAGGCTAGTTTTAAGGAATGTTGGGGGGGAAAAGGTGACTCACGGAGTGCACTTACTTGAAAGACGGGGGGGGGGGACGTTTTTTAAATGAAGGAGCAGACAACTTGAATCGGTTAGCATCGAAATTGTATTCCTATCGCTCGTAAAATGTGATACTAGTTTACGAAGAGTGGCGTGGTTCCAACTGGACTTTTAAGCCAACATCACACCGAATGTGCCTTTTGAACTTTTATCACCGACTAGAGCGTAAAAGCACACTTCTATGAGAGAAAACTCGTAGTCCAATACGTAAGTGGAGGGGAAGGGTGAAACGAGCGAAGAAACAGAAAAGAAGCCCTTACCTTAGCAAGAAAAGGAGGAGGAGGTGGTGGTCGCTCTTCTTTTTATCCGTCTTTTCCCTCCCTTTCAGCTCCAAATGTCACTCAATGTGAGGCCGACGCGGTCATGTTTGTGGCAGGGGTGATCAATTGTGGATTTTAGGCCGAATTGTGGAGAAGAAATCTTAGGAAGAAAAGAAGTCAGGGGGGAAAAGACGCCTCAAAACTAAAACCGTAGAACACAGATGATCCCATTTCTCCTCGTCACAGCGCGACCCCTGCCGGCCGAAAGAAAAAACTACCGGATGTGATAGGAAATGAGGAGGACTAACCGGATGTGATGTCACTGTTTGTAAATTTAACGTAAGAAAACCTTTATTTGTCTCGCAATGGAGAAATTCCCAATTGACAGCAGCAAACTTATTAAACGGAGAAGACAGAAGACAAAAAACAATATATATAAATACAAAATATAATAAAATACGTATATTTAAAATGGGTGACTGGGGGTGAGTCCAGGTTACTTTTACTCGATCTAGTAAAAACTCTCGAAATATGTAAATTCGTTTGCTTGCGAGAAAGGCGTAAATCCACGTAAATCGTGCTATTGATGACGCAGTCCTAACTCATAATGATTCTCTCTCGTGCGTTCAACGTAAATACGAGCACCAGAAACGCAGTCACACTTTTTAAACACGTCTAAAATGCAATCTCACTCGTAGACTCAAAACACGTACCTGTCGCCACTTCATAAAAAAACACACGACAGTGTCACAGTCAAGTGTTGGAGGATTAAAGATTAAAATGTCATTTTTTTCTTTTTCGGACAAAAACGATGCGTCATATTACAGGAGTTGTTTTCAAAAGGCACTGGGGGCATCATGGCATTGCAGAACAGATCAGCTATTGTTACTTCCTAATTTCTCACGCTCGTTATCTTCTTTATGAAATGATCTAAAATGATACAAAAGTAAATATTTGGCTAGCGTTTGAGTTGTGGAACGATTTGAACGTGTGAAATGCGCTTAAAGTTGAATGTGCACGTGTGGACGTTTGTTTGACTTGGTGGGTATTGTGCTGAAGTGCCGCCTTCATAGTCAAGTCAAGTCAACGGTATTTCTGGAGCACTTTCAAACAGCCATCGCTGCATACAAAGTGCTGTACATGGAGCGATTTAACATGCACAATAAACAGTCAAGGGGAAATTACACTTCATGCCTTTCGTGCACATCATAGTTTGCACTTGAGGCTCAACAGGAAGTCAAATCCAAAACAGCTTTAGCTTTTTTAGCTTGCGGGCCATACCCGTAAACTCCTCCTTCAACCTGCTTTGAAAAAAAATAATAATAAATCACTTGCCATCCAGATCCTGGTAATCCTCAGAGTGTCATGGGAGGCAAGATGTTTAAAAAAAAATTTTTTCTGCCCCACCCCTCCCGAAAAGTTCAGATATGTTCAGTTAGGACTGATAGGCAACTGTGCTCTTCTGTTGATGATGCACAGATTCGAACCCAGAACCCCTTGACTGCATGGCAGACGTGTTGTTAACCCCTTGAGGGAGGGGCACGGGGTCCGGTCGAGCAAAACAAAGACCGAAAGCCGCCACGATGAGGCGCTTCCTCGCCTCTCAATCGGTGACGAACTTCTTGGCGTTGCGCGTCCCGTTGCGCTCCGCGTGCGCTTCGCCGGCGCGCGGCAAGAAGTCGGAGCGGATGAGGCGGTACAGGTACACCAGCATGATGATGTTCATGACCATCAAGCAGGTCATGAAGAAGGCGGCGCGGTCCAGCCTGGGGTAGTTTGCGGCGATGTACCAGGTGACGTAGAACTGAGTGGCCAGGCGCACGGCCACGAAGGTGCAAACGTTCAGCACCTTGTTGAGGCGGTAGGCGGCCGACGAGGTGGCGCCCGCCATCTTGAGAAGCAGCCGCAGGTGAAGCGTCACGCTGTTCACCTCCACCAACAGGGCCGTCACCGCGCCGGCCACGTACAGCTGCGTGTACAGCGTGTACAGGAAGCACGAGAGTACCTGACAGACGGAGCCAGTTAGCGAGAGCGCTAGCTACATAGCCAGACAAACGGCCGGTGGATCTTTTTCTTTTCTAGGCCGCTTTCAGGCACCGACGAGTCAATGTGACAAACATTGACCTTCTGATTGGCTTTCCTTACGAGCGCATGGTGGAGGAGGAATTCCCAGGATCGTCTTCCGTTTCCCGTCCCGACGATATCGGTCGTGTCGTGAACAAAGTATCCTGACAAGGGGCGACATTGAAAAAAGATCAGCCGAGGGCCACGCTTCTCAGATCCATTTTGTTTGCGATTGACGTCAGAACCGCAACTTTGGCTTTGTTTGCTTTTAATATGCCCGCCCTCATTTTGCCATGACAATTTTTGCACTATCGATGTCGGTCTTTGATGCATGAGGGGTCGCCGGGTGGTCAATGTCGGTTTGGGGCCTCGAAAGTGCAACCGCACATGGCCCCTAAAGCGTTGGACTATTTCCTCACCAAGAGGCGAACCTCGGCACCTCTGGGCTTGCGAATGAGCGCGCCGTTCTTTTTTTCCAGCCGATCCCGGCACGCGCCTGTTCCGGATAAGCGGGATGTTCCGAACAGGCGTTCAATGAGCATTCGACAACTTTGGCTTTCGCATATTCGTGGCAAGACAGGCTGAACCTGACTTGCAAATCAGCGTCCTGTCCTCTCTTGTTTATTCTGTTGAGCACGACGTCCCAATTTCATTGGCCTGTGTAGCTCAGTTAGATGACAACATTCCTTTCGAGTGACATTGCTAATATCGTCGTAGGTGTTGCTGGCTTTTGCGGCCAAGTGGCGAGCGGCCGCTCGGCGTGGCCTTTTTATTTGTCATTTTGTCTGCCTCTGCATGTCGCTTTGGTTTGGCTGCAGCCATCCCACTGACTCAGAGCTTTTGTGCCAAGGAATGACTGGCACGCACTCTTTTGCTCACACTCACACACACACACACAAGCACACAAAAGCATTGTGTGCATTGTGTGTTAAACAACAAGACAAGCAAGCGTTGTCAGGGGCCAAAGCTCGAGCGATATCTGCGTCTTGGTAGGCCGACGCACGCGCATGATGCGGTGAGGCACCAAGCAGATTCCGGGGCGACACGATCGTTCGGCCGCCGCCGGCGCGCTTGATTTGAGAAACAGGCTTTTTGTTGGCCGGCAACCTGACGATGTGCGCTTCACTGACCGGTGGAAACGCACACAAGCAGGTAGGAGAGCGGCGTGTGGTACACGTGGAGGTCGCTCAGCGTCTCGGGCCACAGCAACACACTGTGAGGATGAAAACGGTTAGGAGCAGAATTAGATCAAAACAAAAGATTTTTCAGGGTAACGGGCTTTTTTTTCTCTTTGCAGGAAAAAGTAACGCTTCAAGGAAAGCATCCCGATGTTAAGTGCGTCTATCTGTGTGTGTTTGGAAAGGGGAAAAAAAGGCATTTGTCAAGAACATGTGCTCCATGAAATATTTTAAAAAAGGGGCCGCGTTCTCAAAATACTTGGAGCGTGGAAAACAAAAGCGACTGTACCTTTCCTGCGGAATGCGACTTGAATGAGTCACTAAAAGCTGCTCAGGTGTGGCCGCAGCAGGTTTGTCCAGTCCACCTTCAACCAATACTAGTCCGACTTGTACCTCGGCTGGGGCTTTTTTTTTTCCCGCTGTGGCTTGCGCACTCGTCCAAACGTGCCCACTTTGACACTCACACACCAGAACGGCGTGGAAATACTTTGTGCAAAGCAAAACGTTTTGCTGCGCTTCATCTCCAAGATAAGGCCGTTTGATTGGCCGTTGCTTTGCTAGCTAACGGCGCGCCGCAATTAATAAGCCGTTTGATCCAATCATATCAGAGAACAACGATGCAAAAAAAAACCCTCCAAAAATCATCCCTTCCAAAGCTGCTTTTTCACTTGGATTTGTTCCTGCCGAGATTGTCAAGGTGTTGAGCCGAATTCTGCTGAGGTGCGCGGTGAACTTCATGAAATGAAACAAGAGTGCGGATGTTTTGATAAAGAATGACTTCCCAGCCATGTTATTTGCGTGAAACGGCCCCATGGACCAGAAATTTGGGACTCGAATGGAAGTTCTGAGTATGCGCGCAAGTCCTCCTACCTGGAGACAGCCCACGTCCCGGTGAGGGTGGAGTGCACCAAGGACAAGGAGAGGTTCTTCCACTTCCAGGTTTGGAACTCGTCGCCGACCACCACCTTGGGCGGGGTCACCTTCCCCAGAAGCCCGTGGAGCACCCTGAAGAGGACGGCGAAGAGCACCACCGAGGGTCCCGGGTGCCTCTTGAGCGCCGCGACCAGGGCCTCCATCCCGGCTCCCACCTGTTACGTCCTCGGCCCGGAAGCCCGGATGCGTCTGAGTGGAGAGCGTTCGGGACTCGCGCGCGCCAACGCGCTGCGCGCTTTCGATCGTGTCGCTTCCACGCAAAATCCGAAAAGAAGAGCAAAAGGCTGGGAAACGTTTCGGTGATGCCGTCGGAAGCCGAAGGTCCGCTCGCCTGTTGCGCTCGGCGTTGTCGCTCCGAGTGAGGGGAGGGGTGAGGGGTGAGGGCGCGGTGTTGGAGGAGCGTCTCGTCACGTGCGAGCGAGCGCCGCACCCATCGGAAGACGCGAAAAACCGTCAAGGGGCCGGAAGAAAGGCAAGGTAGTGCGCTCGGAAGGAAAAGAATTCTTCCTTCAAACAGTTCCGGTCAAACTTGAAGTCGCAGGCCGAACAGAAAGACTTTGCTCTCCAGCGCGGGAGACGCCAAGTGACATGGCGCAGCTTCATTCGCATTTCATACACGAGGTTACTCGATGCGCTTCAAAACAAGAACGTTTGCTATCGCTTTACCAAACGATATAAGACAGCTAAAAGCAAACACGAGAAATGGACAAGTAGCGGTAAAAGAAAACGTAAAGTGCAAGAACAAGATTGGGGAACATTTTTTACCACTGCTTACAAAGACCTTCATCGCAGGCGAAAAGAAAAATAATCTTTTGGGTTTCAAATATACTGTATATACACACACTGAGTTGGAATCGTCACAACTTTGTCATGAATGTGTTTGCAGGGAGCAAATGCTCGGCGGCGGGCTCGCTGCCGTGCAGTTCCCCGTTCGACCGCTGGGTGGCAGTGGAGGAAGTCCTTTTTGTTCCATCGGTGCCGTCCGAGTTCACTTTGAATTTCTAACACTGGTTATGGCTTCGGAATGAAGGTTTGAGACGGCATTAGGGTCAATTTCGGTTTCAAGGCTGGCTAAGGACTTCTACAGCCTGCCTTAGGGTTTCACTGTCGGGTGGAGAGCCCAGGTTAGGGTTTCAACACATCAAATTAGGATTCCAAGCCTGGGAAATGGCTTCAAATCAGGTTTTACATCCCGTTTTAGGGTTTGAAGCCAGGTTTGATTTAGGGCAGGAGTGTCGGTCCTCAAGGGCCTCCATCCTGCCTGTTTTCCAGCTTTCCCAGGAGCAACACACATGATTAAAATAATCTGAATTGTTCTAATGCTGCTTCAGAGCTGGCTGATGATCTGATCACCTGAATCAGGTGTGTTACAGCCCAGAGAGATGGAAAACAGGCAGGACGGTGGCCCTCCAAGACCGGAGCTGGACGTGCCTGAATTAGGCTATTCAATTAGACTTTCAAGCCTGCATTTTGATGCCATTGGCGGCCGTGAAAGTGTGCGCGCTCGGACTTGTGCAAATTTTGTTCAATATAAAAATGGATGTTGATTGTTGATAGTGTTTCCAAGTTTTTGTTTTCCCGCCCCCCCACACACTCACACTCCCTGCCCATGACCTACTAGCTCCGCCACTGGACAACATGTTTTCCTGTTTGTTATTTCTTCTTTCTTCTTTCTACCTACATTCTTGCTGCTGGAGGCTGTAAATTTCCCCAGTGTGGGACAAATAAAGGAGATCTTATCTTATCTTATTTTAATAATCTGCCCCGTGGGATTGTGCCTTGCCCTCGTGTGAAAGGTGAAGAGCTGAGCCTCAGTATTTGTTCTGATGGAAGTAACGCACGTGATCTTTTCATAATCCTCTAAAAACATCCTGTCTGAGTTTCAGCGCAGCACATTCCCCGACACGGACTCTTGCCTCACGCACTCGAATATGTCGCCGAGCCAGTCCGAGGAGCGGCAAACTTCCTCAAGGTGCTTTTTCTCCCAATGCGATATTCGTGAGAAAGACACCGGCCGGCTGAGAAAGCCGGCCCCGCTCGGCTGACTTCATTCCTGCTGCGGCGACGACGGAACCGGGATGGTCTGCGCGTCATTATGCACTTTGAGATGGATGATCATCGTCGTGTCGCTACACAGGCCTTTCTTTGTCACAGCACAAAGCGGTTATTATTCAGCACGCTATCTCCTTTTCACCTCACTTACCGGAATTCGTGAATTTCCCGTTCTTGTTTGATGCGCAGCTTCGGCTGTTCAACGGTCTCCGTTGTCATCATTTACAATTCATAATGCACCGGACATTTTTAGTGGCAGACGAGTCTGGACTGCAGGCATGCTAGGAAGCCACACTTTTGTAACATGCAAAGAAAGTGCTTTGGCATTGTCTTGCTAAAATAAGCACACAAAAAATGGGACAGGGGCAATTGATATGCAGTGATTCTATGCTAAAAAAAACACGTTTCCCCCGGTCCAAGGTTTCATTTCTGTGTATTCTGTGTCAAAATAGTCCGTTTGACAGATTGACGCATTTTATGATTATTTTTTTGCCTGTGGCCTGTTTTGTTCCTCAATGGCTTCCGTAGCCAAAACGTGGGTTGCCCGGGGAGACGGCGGAAGTGTTCCATCTCAGCGGCCCTGATGGAGAAATACGAGAAAATCAAAGTTGTCGGAAGAGGAGCATTCGGGTAAACCAAACGGCATTCAGCTCGACTATTCACGGCGCTTTGCTACGCCCACATACTTTTCGGGAGTATTCAGAGAAATAAAGTGTGTTCACGTTTTAGCTGTAAAAAGTCACCAATTGAGTCCAGAATGCTCGGCTAACTAGCTACTGTAACTTGATTTGCGGCAATGGACACGAATGGCCAATAAACATATTCAAAGGGGGGGGGGGGAGCACTGAGCATTTTTTCCGACTTTTTAAACGTCCCTCCCCCCACCGTGCTTTCTCACTTGTGTTTTCAGTCAAGAGAGAAACTTGGTTAAGTTGGCAACAATGTAAGTCGTCCAAATAAACGCACCGACAATACTGCTAATCAATTTTAAAGTCATGTTGATTAGTTAGTTCATCCGTTCTTTCGTTTCACACGATGGCGTGTCACATACGACGGATGCATTTGTACACACGGGGAAAAAAAAATAGCTATCGCGTTACAACGGGGTCAAATGTTCACGTTGCATTGTTCTATGTTTTACATTTTAGCGTGACAAATGATCAAGACAAATCTGACATACGCACGCGATTTAAAAAAAAGAAAGAACTCAATTCTCTCACCCCCCCCAAAACAGTTACAGCCTATTTTGGTATTTGCAACGACAAAGCAAAAATGATGAATGTCAGTACGGTGTCTTGGAACTAATTCAATATTTTCACGTTAAAAAAAGTCATCCGATTACTTTTTTATGTGTTGAATAAAAAAAAATAATGCAACACGTTATATACAAATACTGAATTTGGACAATTCAAACATTTGAAATGATGTAACGCATTTTCTTTGAGCTTATTTTTCCTTCTTGAAAACATTCAGAGCCCCCAAACGGCCCCCGGGCTGTATTTTGGACACGTTTGGTCCCTGGGCTCCAAAGTCTTGTTAATCGAGCCCGACCGTCCTTCAGGATCGTCCACCTGTGTCGGCGGCGCGGCGACGGCGCTTTGGTCATCCTGAAGGAGATCCCGGTGGAGCAGATGTCGCGCGACGAGCGCCTGGCCGCTCAGAACGAGTGTCAGGTGCTGAAGCTGCTCAACCACCCCAACATCATTGAGTACTACGAGAACTTCCTGGAAGACAAGGCGCTCATGATTGCCATGGAGTATGCACCCGGTAAGCCACGTCCAGCCCACGTGAAACTTTGTGGCACTTTGGGCTGCGATGAAACTATAAGCGAAAGGTCCTTAAAGTCAGATCCCGAAGCCGCTCGGGCGATGGGCTTGATATTTGCTCAGCATCCCCCTCCCCATATGAACGTTGACGTGCAGGTGGCACCCTGGCCGACTACATCCAGAAGCGCTGCAACTCGCTGCTGGACGAGGACACCATCCTTCACTTCTTTGTGCAGATCCTGCTGGCCCTCTACCACGTGCACAACAAGCTGATCCTGCACAGGGACCTCAAGACGCAGAATATTCTGCTGGACAAGCACCAGATGATCGTCAAGATCGGCGATTTTGGCATCTCCAAAATCCTCGTCAGCAAAAGCAAAGCGTACACCGTGAGTTCCGTTTCCTTTGAGAACGAGTTGTTATCAAAATAAAGCCGTTTTTTTAAGATAGCAATTTCAAACTATAGGGGGAGGGGGTGGAGAAGGCCAAATTGCAGGCAAAAGCGTTTCTGGTGTGGTATCCTGAGCGCGTTTTCCTGCTTAGGTGGTGGGGACGCCCTGTTACATCTCCCCGGAGCTTTGCGAGGGAAAGCCGTACAACCAGAAGAGCGACATCTGGGCTCTGGGCTGCGTGCTCTACGAGCTGGCGAGCCTCAAGAGAGCCTTTGAGGCCGCAGTAAGGAAGCCTCGCCCAAGACCTCCCTCAGACACCCAATTTGTCATTTCTTTCTTTTTTTTTCCTTCAGAATCTCCCCGCCCTGGTGCTGAAGATCATGAGCGGCACTTTCGCCCCCATCTCGGACCGCTACAGTCCAGAACTGCGCCAGCTGGTCCTCAACATGCTCAACCTGGATCCCTCCAAGCGGCCTCAACTCAACGAAATCATGGCGCTGCCCATCTGCATACGCCCGCTGCTCAATCTTTGCACGGACGTCGGCAACGTCAAGATGCGCAGGTGACCCACTTTTTTTTGGGGGGGGGTTCCTCTTTCTTGAAGCAAGGTGACATTTGGGAGACGAGACTCTCATGGTGTAATTCCAAAAGCTACCACCAATGTCACTCTTGGTTGAAATGTTTCGTGTCCAGGATTGAGAAAGCGCTGTCCAACGTGCAGACCGGCCCCCGGGGCAGAGCCGGAGGGAGAGTGCCAAGCGGCAGATCCAGAGGTAGCAAACCAAACACTTTTTTTTTTCCTTCAAATCCCCCCCAGGGTCGTTTCACGAAGAGGTGAAGCGACTTAGGCCGAAGCACCAGCTCCCCGTTTGTTGGTGCGAACAGACGGCTGCGGCGCGGGCAAGTTGCATTCCCTGCGGCTGTCGTCGGTGTACACGTGGGGCAGCGGCATCCTGGCCCCGCTGCGTCTGCCCATGCTCAACACCGAAGTGCTGCAGGTGTCGCTGGGACGCACGCAGAAGATGGGCGTCACCAAGTCGGGCCGCCTCATCGCTTGGGAGGTGCGTGAAGACAAAGAGACGCCGTCGCGCCAGACAAAAGACACCGGGCCACGCTCACCCGCCGACCGGCGCGCAGCGACCGGTGCAGCGTGTCGTCCGGATTCACTTTGAAAAAGAAATTGCAGGACTTGCTCCGAGCCCGCTTAGCGAACATCATGTCCCGTAAGGCCGCCATTATCTGCTGCGGCTTAGCCGTCAAGCTAACGGACATCCCGCCACCGTCTCCTGATGTTTTTCGTATTTCACAACACAAAAACGGGGGCGGGCTTGGCGGCCCACCCGCGGCGACAGATCCCATTTTGAGCCACCCGCCACACGTTATCCGTTCATTTCCCCACGAGGCGTGAAGCTTTGGCTGGTGTCGGCCGCAGGCGCCGTCGGTGGGGTCCGCCGAGCTCAGCCTGCCCGGAGCGGTGGAGCAGACGCAGCCGCAGTTCATCTCGCGCTTCCTGGAGGGTCAATCCGGAGTCACCATCAAGTCCGTTTCCTGCGGAGATCTCTTCACCGCCTGCATGACGGGTGAGGGATCCCGGCCGCGGCCGGCATGCGAAACGTGCACACGTTACTCTAATCGGGAGGTGCCGGCAGCTACCCGCGAGCGCACACAAACGTGCGCGTCGCCCGATATGATTGTGATTCGGCACGATGGAAACAGACCGAGGGACGAGAAATAACCCACAAAGTCAAGAAAGCCTCAGTCCGGCGTCGGCTAACTAAGTGGTTTTGCAGACAGGGGCATCGTCATGACCTTTGGAAGCGGGAGCAACGGCTGCTTGGGCCACGGGAACTTCAACGACGTCACGCAGGTACTCGCCGTCCACACGGAGGCTGACGTGGCTTTGCGGCGTCACGCGCTTCGTCCAGTTGCGGTTTCTGTCCGGGCGGGGTTACGAGTCGCCTCCCGTTGACGCCGTTCAAATACAATGCGTGTCGCCAGGTGTGTCGTTCGGTGTGTCGCCAGGCATGTCGCCAGGTGTGTCGCCGCGCAGGGATTGAGACTCCGTTACGCCACATCCGATTTGATCCGGATCCGATTCAAATAACTCATTGGCGCATTCCGAAAGTCTTTCACCAGATCGGGTGGTCATTTGCCTGCCCAGTCTAAGTTTGAAGTCGCTTGCGGGTGGAAAGCAGATCGGATTCTGGATCCAAGGGAGCATGAATCAATATCTGAGCATGATCGTCTCGTCATTTTTTCAAGTGAATACCTTTTAATGGAACTGGAGTTGAAAGTCCCCCCCCCCCCCCCCCTCTTCTAGCCCAAAATCGTGGAGGCGCTGCTGGGCTACGAGCTGGTGCAGGTGTCCTGCGGCGCTTCCCACGTTCTGGCCATGACCAACGAACGGGAGGTGTTCGCCTGGGGCCGAGGCGACAACGGTAACCATTCGGGCGAGGAGGCGGGCCCCCAGGATTCTCGCCGTCCGGGTTAGATGACGGCGCCGTCTCGTCCGCCCGCCAGGTCGCCTGGGTCTGGGCACCCAGGACACCCGCAACCGTCCGCAGCAGGTGCCTTTGCCCGGCCAGCTGGAGGCCCAGAAGGTCCTGTGCGGCGTCGACTGCTCCATGATCATGGGCGCCGGGAACGCCATCGCCGCCTGTGGCAGCAACAGGTCGTGACCTCGCCCGGCGTTTGCGCTTTTGGCTGGCTCGCCGCGGCCGCGGATTCACGCCGTTTTCATTGACCGTAGGTTCAACAAGCTGGGTCTGGATAAGATCACATCAGGCGAGGAGCCCAGTGTCTCCGATCAAGTGGAGGAGGTCCACTGGTTTGCGCCCGTCCAATCGGCGCCGCTCAACCAGGAGACCATCGTCTGCGTTGACATCGGCACGGCCCACTCCGTCGCCGTCACAGGTCAAATCTAAGCCTCCGGCCCTCTTGCGCAACTCAAAATGCAAACTCCAGTCCACCCCCAAAAAATGGGGAGGGAAAATGGAGTCCTTTTTTTTCCAATCAATACTCGATTGTTAAATTGAGCCCTTTTTTGGAGAATGGACAAAGTTCTGATTTGTGTTTTCTCAAAATCGGGCGAATGTCACTTGTTGCTATAGGTGGCAATTTAAAAAAAAGGGAGGTGGGGGGGCATATTATGAAAGCAACGGTAACAGAAGCGTTCAAACGGTTTTGTTTGTCGATGGCGGTCACCCGTTGTCCCCCCACCCCCCCCCTTCCAGAGAGCGGCCACTGTATCACCTTTGGCAGCAACCAACACGGGCAGATGGGCTGCGCTTCCCGACGGGGCAGCCGCGTTCCTTACCCGGTGCCCGGCCTGCAGGGCATCACCGCGGCGGCCTGCGGAGACGCTTTCACGCTGGCCATCGGGTCTGGTGAGTTCACGCCGGCGAGCAATTCCTCACCGGAGAGCCCCCCCCGCCTTCTCACGTTTCTTTGGCCGGCGCTGGATTACTGAGGCCGTCTCAAATTTGTACAGCGTTTCTCCTAGTCGGGTTGATTCCCGTCGTAGCAGGCGGCGCGAGCAACCGTCTCGACTGGACGCGACTCAAGTGTATTTCTCGAGCGCTGTCGACAAAGTGCAGTCCGAGGAGCCAAAGTAAATCAGACAACAAAAAAACGAGAAATGAATAACAAGGACAGGAAAACGCACCCAAACGGTCCAACTAAAAATCAAGTCTCGTGCGGAGTCAAAAGGACCAGTTTGAAAGATGGGCAGCAAGGGGGGGCCCAACTGGAGACGCTGAATGGAGGATTGCCACACTCCCAAGTAGAGTGCCTTGCAGTCATCCGGCCGCGACGTGACGAAGGCGGTGCTTTGCTTGAATGCGACTAGGGGGGCCGCTTGACTGAGAACGCTTCGCAATACAGGAAACGCCACATTTTTTTGCGAGGGGGGGGGGGCTGAAAAGTGACGTGTGGCGAATGCGCGTGTATGTTGACATGCTTCAGCGTGTGTATGTGCGCGGTCGCTTTGCTGGGGGAGGACAAATGGTGAAATGTCACATTGTGCCACTGATTGGCTCCCCCGGTGCGAAAGGCTGCGGCCGACCTGCCCGCCTGCGGCTTCTGCTCATCAAGGGACACTTTTGTTGGCAGATGGAGCCATTGTGTCGCCCCTCCAGGAGACACCCGGCGACATCTGTGTGTGTGTGTTTGAGGGGGGGGGGCGCACATCTCCAGGCTACTCTCTGGGGACTCCCGTGATTTTTAAATGGAATTACAATTTTTTGGGTCCACATGCATGGGGGCAAAGCAAGTGATCAAGTTGTGCACGCGTGTGTTTTGTGGCCACCTGCACTCCTCTCTGCTTCCCTGTGGGCAGACGGTGAGGTGTACACGTGGGGAAAGGGCGCCCGCGGCCGCCTGGGGAGGAAAGAGGAGGACTCGGGGATACCGAAGGCGGTGCAGCTGGACGAGAGCCAAGCCTTCGCCGTCACCTCGGTGGCTTGTTGTCATGGCAACAGCCTGCTGGCAGTCAAACGTAATATTTTACCCATTGGCCTTTTTTGGAGGGGGGGGGGGGTGCGGGGGGGCAACGTACTAATCCCTCCACGAGCGCCGTTCATCCTCTCATTCGTAACAGTACTCCAGGAATCAGCGGGCTTTTTTTGACATTGTTGCAGCCTAAAATGCCGAAGTGGGTGGCAGCATTTACTCTGATGACATCAGCCCAATTCCTGATTTGAAAATCCAGCCGCCAAATCCGCCTTCACTTCGCCACATGGAATTTAGTGGCCTTAGCGATCTTGAATAGACCCATCAGAAGTTTTAAGTAGTTATTCCCAAAGAGACATCAAAAGTCTGTTGTTTTGGTTGTCGTCGGCCATTTTACTTCCGAGTCATTTTGGCCACTGTCCTTCAAAGACAAACTTTTCGCAGACAAATACATTTTTTAATTCAGTCCCCAAAGCCGTTTTCACCTGGCCACGTGAGATTTGGTCGACATGTCTGTTATGAGTAGACCCACAAAAACATCCTATGAAACCATGCCGCAAAAGACACAAAAAGTCTGCCGTTTTGTTTTGAAGGGGCACGGACATTTCCGGCGCTACGTCAACAATGAGAGAGTTTGTCAACATTTGCTTTTGATTGAAATTTGAGTTTTTACATTTTCAACTTTGAGGATTTGGTACCACAAAATTGATCTGTCGTGACTCGACCCACAAAAAAAAAAGTCTCAAGAAGCCACGCTTGAACAGACACGGCAAGCCAGCCATTTTGTTTTAAAGTGGTCCGTTTTAAGCGTCATTCTGACCATTTCTTGGGGCGCTTGTTCGATGGCCAGCGCATTTGTACTCGGAGGGTTGGAGGACAATCGCGTACTGAAAAACTCCACAAATCCATTCGCGGTGCGCACCAGCCGGTGGAGTGCGCATTAAAAATAGATGCAGATTTAGAGAAGATTACAGTGCATGACAATTTAATAAGCAATCGAGATGTTGTTGGTAATCCTCGCTGCCGCCGACCTGCAGCACATCAAGAGGACGCGCTGGCTGATCCTGACAACATGACGCATTCAAAAAAAACGACAACAACAACAACAACTACAGATTGACTTGATTCTCTCGGCCTCCGTTTGGGCACATTGAGGGATGGTGTGTTCCAAGTGTTGTTCCTCGTGTTTCATTTCTCTCTTTTCCTGCTTTTTTGTTTCCAGCTTTGTTCGATGAAGGCGCCCCGAGATGACGGCGTCCGCAAACGGCCGCTCGCTCGTCCCCGCAATCGACACCAGCCACAAAAAGGTCGAAAACACCTCGAGGGGATGAGAGCGGAGCAACAGATAGCACTCTTGGAGGAAGACTTTGGACAAGATCTGGGCGTGTGCCTGAAAGCACTTTGAGTTTTGTGCGGTGGGACCAGAAAAGGGAAATTCCCCGAACCCTTGCCACAAAGCATACGATTGTCCCAAAAATGTCACAACAATGAGGCTCCAACAACCAAGTCTCATCCCGGAGTTCCGCGGTGGCGACGCGCGTTGACGGAAATCAAAAGCCTCAAAAACAGGCGCCTACGTCATTGCGTTTTAAACATAGCTACGGGTAATTACACGCGAGATGTTCCTTCCAGAACACATTAGGATGGGGGAAGCCGGCGTGAACAGGACAATCGCATGCAGAAAAGGCAGCAAGTCCAATTTTGGGCAAGTCAATGTCATGAAAGTGTCCCCCCCCCCCCCCCCCACACACACACAATGTTTCCTCTCATCTCAATTTGTATTTATTTTGATAAAACACATTTTTATAATCATGATGTCATGAAGAGGATTTCAGTTTGTCCTCGACTGCTCCAAGGCGGCCACACTGGAAGGAGCAGCATTTGTGTGACCGCAGCGCTTTTGAAAAAAAAAAAATGATGTCATGACGTCATTGTCGTGACTTCTTTTTTTTTTTTAGAAAGTCAGATAGTAAAGACTGCTACTTATTCCTCATGAAAATACACCTTACAACAAGTTTTGTTGCTTTGGAGGGTGGGGGGGCTGAAACGGAGGGATGACATTTGCATTGATACCACTGGGAAAAGGGTGACTCGAGATGGTTCTTCAAGGCACAACCGAATCCAGCGGGCCGCTTAAAAATGGACGGCGGGCCTCCGTTGGGCCTCCGTCGATAGTTTGGGCACCGATGGCCTACCGCGACGGACGGCCCGTGAGCGGAAGGCATCAGGCCGCCGTCCACCCGAAGCGCCGCGTCACGCGCATGACGAGCCATCAAAAGCCCTGTAAGAGTGTAAAGCAGTCCCGGGCCCGCCTCCACCCCCCCGCCCCCACAACCACGTAAGCCTTCTCGTGAATGAAGATGTTGACAATGTGCACTAGAAAGAACAGTAAAGTCTTTTAGCACGTCGTCAGTCAAATGAGCCGTGCCGATGCACGCTGATCCGCGGACACACTGCTCGCATTGTGCTCGATGGAGTCGGGCGTTCCGAGACCATGGCGGAAGTCCTCGCGCCGGATCTACTTTGGTAGAAGTAAACATACTTGCGTTAAAAATGGAACTCGTTACTTAAATGTTAGTAAAAAGTCTCAAACGAGAAACGGGACTGGGTAAGAAAAATGATCTGACGATGGAGCCGGAGGGAGCCATTCGGCCCATAAGAAGCCAGCAAAATGACAAGAAATCAATCAGAGATGCGGGCAAAGAAGACAAGATGGAGCAAAGCAGAATGTATCGCGTTTTGGACAAGCCCACGATGAAGGTTGGGGTCCCAGCCCGTCCCTTTGGAAGTGACTACGACTCAAACTCGAGTGGGATTCATAAGAACGTCTCAGCTCCTTTCCGAGCTCATCGGTACGACACCGATTTTGGTCGTCAAGACAAAGAGGATAAAGGCTTGTGAACGTCTGCGTACAAAAAAAAAAATAGACAACATCCACTCATGTATCCTCTTGAGCCGCTGGATTTCTTTAGATTTTTTTTAATTGCTTAAGATTCGGGGCCATTCTTATGGTTTTACCCTTAAAGCAGCTAATCAACTGTGTCCGCCTTCGCGTCTTCCGTTGAGGCTACGTTTCATAACGTTACCTGCCGCAATTGCGTATTGTACTCCCGCGCTTATGAGTTATTGATTTGAGATGATGGCGCCTGTTTCCCCCCCATTGCCATTGTTTCTCCGGTGATGATGAAATGATGATGTAATGCTCGAGCAAGACAGCGGCTGAAAACTGGTCTCGGAGAACGCGCGTGGAAAATGGCCGTTCAAAATACTCGACCTCGGAATGCGCGTGATGTTCACTGAGCGTTTGTCGCTTTTCACGCGCAAGCCCAAAAGGGCTTTTTTTGGATTCATTTGCCTCTCCTTTGTTTTCCAGTTGCACCTCGAGATGGCACTGTAGCGCTTCTGCTCGTGGGTGGGGGGTGGGGGAAGGTGAGTCTCGCTCCCTTTATTTTGCATTTCATGTCACGATGACAAGGAAATACGCATCCCGCCCCCTCCAAAGTGGCTCTTAGACATCGGAGCAACGTGCGAAACCTGAGCACGCGCCGACGTGGACAAAAGCTCCAGGAAAGAGGAGATCGGAGGGTTAAAATGCTGCCAAGGGCTTCTTGACTCCTCCCGCTCGGAGGAGGCGGGCCTCGGTGCACCTCAACAGTCGGAGGGCTCGCCCACTGCCTTCAGTCCGTCAGCAGCAACTCCGCCGCGGCGCCGATCTTGACGCTTCCCCCTCCCCGCCCCGCCGGCCCCCCCTAACCGAAGCCTGCTTGTTTTCCTCCAGCTTGGCGTCCGTTTTTTTGCACGCCGGAGGGGGCCGAGGCGACCGCCCCGGAGAGCGAGCCCTCGATCGGACGCGATATGAGCCCTCGCTCGGCGTAAAGGCGCGAGCAAGGAGGACGCGAGGACGGGGACGCGCCGCCAGGCCGAGCGAACGCCCGAGTTGAGTCGAGCCGAAGCAGAAGCCGAGCCGAAGCCCCGCCGCGGTCGGAGCCACCATGCCCGGCTTCGACTACAAGTTCCTGGAGAAGCCCAAGAGACGCTTCCAGTGTCCGCTGTGCAGCAAGGCCATGCGGGAGCCCGTCCAAGTGTCGACCTGCGGCCATCGCTTCTGTGACACCTGCCTGCAGGAATTCCTAAGGTACACCTCCGGCGACCCGTCGATCGATCTCGCTGATACCGGAGAGGCGTGCGGTTTCGGTTGAGCTTGGCCAAACGTAGGCGTGTCCCGCTCACCTTTCGTCGGTATCGTGTTTACACTGCGCGGCGATGCCACCGGCGCCGCGAGACGAGCGCGACGGATTCCGCTGGCTTCTCGGCCGCGGCCGCTTTTTCCGTCACTCGTACGCGCTCACGTGCACGCCAAACGTGCGCCGTGTCTCGTCGTCGGGGCGCTGATATTCTTTTATTTTGGAAAAGAAAATGGAACCCCTTGCCGTCTTGCGTTCGGACCGCAAACGGCGCTGTCGTGAGGTGTGCGGGCAGGTCAAAGGTTCTGTTGACACTTGGCTGGTAAACGTGCCTTCGGGATAGCGTGAATTCCGGAGCACTTTCAGGTCACGAGCTATTAAAAAGAGACAAAAAAAATCAAATCCCAAAAGGTGACATGGCCTGCCATTGAGGTGCTAGCTTTTGTACCGTTTAGCCGTTCATTCCTTGGATTATCTTGGAACAAGAAACTGGTTTCGGGTGACTATGGGCTCTAAGAAGGAACAACACCCACCCCCACCCCCCATGCCCAACAACAACGTGATAGTGTCTGGTCAAGAGTTTCTGTTTTTGTTCCCTCAACACGGCGAAAGTAGCCCGTAGCACGCTTGGGCTACTCAGGAATTTCCCCGAGTTTCACGATGTGCTCCGAGAGAGGACAGAAAAGTCTTGTCGTTGTGGCGCTAGCAAAGAAACGCTCAGCGTTGGCGCTATCGGACACCCCCGCTGGAGTGTATGTCACTCCTTTGCCGAATCGGGTCTTTGTAGCATGGATCGATGCAAACGGACTGCCGCTGTCCTCCGTTCACAAGCTTTTTAGCAGGGGGACTTGGCAAGTCGGAATTCTGGCCCGCTCCATTGGTCCTCCAATGGACTTCTTGGGCCCATCCAGAACAACCTCACATTCATCGTCTCGTCTGCAGTTTTGCCCCGAGGTGGCGTGCACGTGAGTGGAGGATGATGAGGTCAGGCCAACTGGGCCAGTTGGAGCGGTCGGAGTGGGGGGGTTCCAGTCTTGCCTCCAGCTCAGGATTAGACGCACGCGGAGACACCCCGCCGAGGCATCTTTCACTCGGAGGTCAGACCAGCCACCTCCGGGCTTCACCTTGCGATCGGCCGCTCAACCCGGAGAAAGAGACGTCTTTGTTCGTATCGGAGCGCGTCATACTGGATGAACCGCACCGAAGGAAGAAAAAAAAAAGGGGGGGGGGTTGGACTGTCCCGAAAGGTCTTGTGTTCTTATCCCAGCAAAAGCGGTTCACTCCATTGCGTTCTCTATTTGTGTCATTTCCTTAATAACTGTAAAAAAAAACTGTCAATGTCAACTTTCCGCTTCGTAAAATTCAAGTGGGCTCGGATGTCTACGGATGAGTCGCATGCGCATTCCCGCACGCCGCGTGATCAAAAAAATGGGATCCGTTTGGAGGACCACCCCAAAAAATATTCAACCGGATTGCGATGACATCAACTGAAGAGAATCTCCGCAAACAAAGAAAAAAAGGGGTTGTTTTTCCTTGGCGTCCATTTTTTTTTTTTTTCCTGGAAAGCCTCCGTCACGTCCACATGTGGATTTCATGCAGCTGCTTATCTCGGCCGTCCACGAAGGAGTTGAAAGTTGCGCCCGCTCACACAGCAGCCGCGCTCTTTATTTTGAGCTCACTGCGCCCCCCTCACCTAAAAACCTCATCATACAGTCTACACAAGTAGTATAGGTCGTAAAGTTGCTGCAGTTTTTTTGCGAGGGGGGGGCATGCTGCCGATTGAGTTCAGCCAAACTGCTTCGCTGTTGTTTTGGACTCCGACATTTACTGCAACTCGAAAGTAGGCCGTGAAGCCTGACGGCACCCCGGCCGGGGGGGGGGATGGGCGACGACTCCCAAGCAAGTAGAACTTGGCGTGGAAAGAGGAACCCGGCTGACGATTACGGGGCTCGGATAAGCGCAACGACAACGACGAGTTTGTGATGAGCTGTCAGGAAGTGCGACTGGCGCGGAGCCAAAGGCCGCTGCAAAAGCAGAAGCAGGAGGGGGGGGGGCGGGCTAACGCACGCGCACTCCCACGGCCAAAGGCGGCCAAGCTACCGTTGTCCGGTCGTCGGTTGGCCGCGCGCTCGGTGCCCGGGGGGTGTCGGCCGAGGTGGAAATGGGTCGACGCCGCGCGCCCGGACGTTGTCGAAGGTTCGGGCAAAGGCTTGGCGGCGGCTCCGCCCGCGTTGCAAATGAAGCGGCATCCAAAAGTCACGCCGCTCAAGCCGACAAAAGCCGCGTTGTTTGGCAGCTATTTAATGAGCGGCGTGCGCCAGGCGAGGCCGGCTCGCCGTCTCTTCCGCCATGGCGCAACCTCTGCCAAGTTGGCTCGCGCGCCGCCACCGTCGCTCAAGCGGCTCTTTGCGCCCACATTTGCAGGAATGCCGCCGCGCGACATGACCGCCGCGTGAATCATCGTCGTCGCCCTCGCTCGAATGCCGCCGTGCTAACGTTAGCTTCTTAGCTACGGTCCGCGTACGTCCTCTGATAAGTGCTTAAATGGCTTTGTACAAACCAAGAAGTGAAATTTTTATCCTTTCTTTGTGAATTGGTTAAGGGAAGAAGAAGAAACCTTTTTTTGGGGGGGGGGGGCAGGCTGTGCACAATCCTGGAGGTGGTTGTTGATTGTCTCTCCTCGCTCATGGCACCCGGAAAGTACATCGCTTGTAGGCTGGCGTTGATATTGTGCACTTTGCTCCTCACCTTGCAAGTCGGGTGCTCGCTATTTTTTCCAATCGGGGGCTTCAAGTCAGGATTCAGGTTGGTTGGTGGGGGGGGGGGGCATGAATTGGCCGGCCGCTGTCGAAGGCCCACATCGAAAGCGTCGGCTTGAAAGCTTCGCCAAAGGCGTCGTGTGTTTGAGATGCTGCAAAAGCAGCCCATGCGCGCACATTCCTGAGCAACGAGCAAAGGTTGAGCGGCGCTTTTGCAACGGGCGTCAAAGTCAAAAAAGAAAAAAAAAAAAGTAAGTGGATCAAGCTGTGCCCGTAATCCAAGACAGCCCCAGGAAACGGACCAAATTGCTCCAGTTTGACGGCCAAAAGGAAATGGACATTGACACCCGATAGGCGACCATTAGGTCTGTTTGGAGGCCCCCCCGCCCCCCAACTTTGAACGTCTCATGTGAAAGTCACATACGAGAAACAACAAACCGTCCGCTAAAAGCGTTGCCGCACCGCTATCTTGCGTGCTGGGCAACTACGTGCGGGTGCGAGGAGGAGCTTCCTTTCCGGCCTGTTGCCTTGGATCTCGTCGGCATCTCAACCAGAGGAAAATGATCACTCCTTTTTGGGGCTGGGGGGGGCAATTTTGAGCAAGCGTCGCACGCGCGACTGCATTTTTGGGCCCGCCACGGCGAGGCGGCTCAGAGTCGCGCCTGGCGTGCCGTGCCCGAGTCACGGCTAATGGCTGCAATTATTTAGGACTGCAGGCCACCGCCCTTCATCTTAAGTGAATGCCGCTCGTGGAATCATTTCTTGATTTATGTTTTGAAATCTGAGCGGTTGACGTTCGCAACAACCGTCCGCCATCGACCTTTTCGAACAAAAGGAGACGAATGGAATCATTGCGAAATCGGATTGAAACCCTCATTTATGAAGACTTATTTATGAACAAAATAAGTATTTTCAAATGGACTTTGTCTTTTTTTTTTTTTTTTTAACTTTGCAGCTTGATTCCGGCATCTCCTTTCTGTGGCCGCTCGCTGTTTTCTTGGCACGTCGCGGAAGCGGAACTTGTCTATGTGTGTGTGTGTGAGAGCGGATGTTGTGGGAGGCGGGCGGAAAGCTCCGGAGGCTGGCGGGGGTTGCCTGGCACCTGCCCCCAGTTGAAGGGCCCCTCTGTGGGGCCCAACAGGTGCGGCGGGAGCCACTTGGCCGGTTGGCACTTCCGGTGGTCTCAACGCACGTGGCGGGGGCCGCTTTGTGCGCCCGCTCAATGAGTCCTTTAACGTCCGCGGGCCGGGAACACGGAAGCTTATTGAGGCGCTCGCCAGAAGCCCGGATGAGGGCGCCTTTCTTTGTTTGTTTGTTTTTCCGCACGCTCGGGAGAGCGCCGGCCCCTTCCCAGCGGCGCCGGTCAGACTTTCCCCGCTGGGGGGCCGTGGACACCAAAATCATACATACATTATACAGAGAGAGCAACAGTGACGTCTGTTTACGACCTGAGATGGAAACAATAATGTGCCTTTTCTTCATTTTTCTCCGAAGCTCAAAATGTGGGCGCCTCTTTGACTGTCCCCCCCCCCCCCAAAAAAAAAAGGTTGCATGCCGTTAAAAAGAAAGAACTGGTCTGAAAGTCAAAAGGCATCTTCTCTCCTTTCTGCTGTGATGACATCCCTGATGGCTTTTGCCGTTCGCGCCGGTTGAGGGGGGGTGGGGGGGGGCAAAATGACGTCACGCATCCGGCAGTTCCTCCCGGCAACGCGGGCAGTCGGAGGAATTCACGCCGGAGGAAAACAAGGCGGGCCCACTGGACGTCAGCGCCTCAGCCAACAAAAGAAATTTCACCGGGCCGCCAGTGGGGCGAGTGGACGCGTGTTGGGGGAGGGGAGCGGGGGGGGGGGGGGCTTTGTGATGGATGTGGATTTGAATGGCGGCGATGAAACGCCGAAGACTCGGCGCTAGCGTGCGCGCTCGCCTCGGTGTGCTCGCGCACTATCTGCCAGCTGCTCCCAAAAAAGATCCTCTCGCCTCCCGTCCGAGTTGCCATGGAGACCAAAGCGCAGCGGCCTGAAGTTGCCCGCGTGTGCCTCCCGGACCGGCGCGCGTCCATATCGGCGGGCCGGAAAGCGCCTCTCCTCTCCATTTTAAGACAAAGCCGCCTTCTTCAAAAGACCTGTTTGGAGTGGAGCCGGGAGATGTCGTTTGATTCCTTCTCTCTCTCCCCCCCCCCCCCCCCCCCCCCCCCTCAGGTCAAGGGCAAAGGAGACGATTGCAACGCCATTTTGGTGCTAGCGCGACGGTGATGATTTGTTTCTTTGCGGGCGTCAAATGAAGGCCACGAGCGCTTCGCCGATTGTCTCCGCTTGCCTTGTCTAACGCTGACAATTTGTGAAGCCGGTCATTCATTTAAAGGCCGCGGGAGGTCAAAGAGCGACGTGCCCCCCCCCCCACGCCCCTTCCTCGTCCGCGCTGGCAGACGCGTCTCCTTAATAGGCCAGGCCATGGCTTTGGCACCCGGACAGCAGCTTTCCGCCAGATTAGCGTGGCAGCGCCACCGCAGCCCCCGCAGCCCCCGCAGCCCCCGCAGCCCCCGCAGCCCCCGCCCCCACTTTACTCGTCAATCCCTCCAATCTGCCCTCCGAGGCCCCAGCTAAAATTAGATGCGCCATCTGTGATGAAACAGCCAAATTTCACACGTGCCGACCTCTTGTTCTCTGCAAACAAGGGGGGGGTGAGGGGGGGGGGGGGTGTGGAAAGAAACCCGATCGTGTGGGGCTTGGCGCTTCACTTCACGGTGACACTTTCTCATGGGTCAAAGATTGATTGATCTGGGCTCGCGGAGGTCTTCTTTTTTCTCTCTCTTGTTCAGAATTTTAAAAATGAGCTTCCTTTCTGTAAAGGCGCCACGTTTTTGCTCAAGGGAATCGTTCCCTCGGACCGGGATCGCACCACTCCCGCCCCAACGCCATGACTTCATGAAAGCAGATTGATTGATTGATTTTATTTTTTAATGGCCGCCGAGCTGCGATGGAGCCACGGCAAACAAACGCCACCGAGCTTTCTGCTGCGGTTGCTTTTTATGTATTTGATCAGCGATCGGCCATTGGCGAAATTCCGACGAGATGGAAATGCGAGGTGGAGAACGGGCCAAATGGCTTCGCTCGTCCATCATTTTAGCCTCCTGACTTTGAATGCGCGGCGTGTCGGTCGAAAAGATGACGTTGGCTGAGAAACTATTTGGAGGGGGAGCCCAATCGGGGTGCTTGTCTTGCTTTCATAAAACCAAACCAAACAAGACACGGCGCCGACTGCGGGAACGCCGGCCACAGTTTAGTTCCGCCAAAGGGGAGGCCCCGGCCCCCCCTGCCAATTATTCCAGAGATTTGCTACTCTGCACACTTGAAATAACAACGGTGACTAGAAATAATCCCGCCCCCCCAAAAAAAGTTCCCCCGGGTAAGGTACGAGCCGGTCGTCGGTCGCCAGTCGGCAGCTATGTTAGCTTAGCTTAGCTGCGCCGAATGAAAGTTTAGAAATCACGTTGAAGAAAGAAGACGCGTCAAATGAGTTGATGGCTGACACCGTTTTTGTCTTGAAAACGCCCCCCCCCAATGTCTCAACCAAGTGTGCCTAATTTGTCCTCCAATTCTGCAAAGAGCTTCTTTTGCTAAGCTTTCCGAAGGTCGCGTCTCTTTTCATAAGCGCGCCGGTCGTTTCTTTCATGCGTTCCGCAGCTCGTAGTAAATGTTTTCTTTTGTGTGTGTGTGTGTTGCTATATCGCTCCACATTGGCTCCCTGGTGGGAGTTGCTAGCCCGGGAAGCGGGGGCCACACTTCCACTCATAGTAGTGCCTGGCCTTTTTTTTTTTCTTTCTTCCACTTGCATCATTTTGTTCTTTTGTATTTCTTTCTTTCTTTTTTGCTTCTGCTGGCAAAGCAAGCAAATGAAAGTCGACTTGTTGAAACGAGCTTCAAAACAAGTCGAGTTTCCAAGTCGAGTTTGCCGGCAACGTTCGTTCCGCGCAACAAGCGCATGTTTGCAATCATGAGGCTTATTTCAAGCTGCTCTTTTCTTTTTTTTGTGGTTGTTTTTCAACCGGCTCCATTCCCGACTTCTGCTGTGTAAACCCGAAAGGCCACGTCGGGCGTTTGCCGCTAAGCGATGGTCCGCTCGCCCAATCATTGGCTCCCGTTTCTCGCCACCAGGGACAGCTTTCGGATTTTTATACCGCGGCTGCAAACGATGGTCTGTTCGGAATCTTACCGTCAAGGTGTCGTTGGGCAAGAACAGCGTTCTGGAAAGATTGATCTAAAAAAAAAATAAAACAGCCAAATGCCACCCGGCCGCATTTGCTTTTGCGGTGGGGAATCCATCCAATTGCCTTCCCGCGTGCCCGCGACCAAGGCTCAAGGCGGGAGGGAGCGCGCGCACGCTCGGATGCGCCTTCCGCCCCCTAACACGCTGTCACAAAGAGTCGAGCGGCGCTACGATGCGCCCCATCGCTGGAATCGCGCTGACAGCCCGTGACGAGGCTCTTTTGGCCTGTCTGCATTTTGCCGCGTCACACGCGGGCGGAAAGGCGGGATGGGGGTGGGGGGTGGGGGGTAACACGGGGGGGGGGGGGGGCCTGCGGCTGCGTCCCGCCTGCGCTCTCATCAGGCCTTTGGACCTGTCGCTTCGCATCTCTGTCGGGGCTCTCGGCGCAAAGTGGCCTTTTTTGGCTTCCACGCTGACCACTTTCGCAGACCAACTTGCCCTCGTCTCCAAAATCCAACGAGCCACCAAAAAATTTTGGAAGAGGAACCACTTTTTGCAGTGCCGTTTGTCAGCGGCACGAAATGCATCTCAAGAAGCCGTGGCCGAATAGACGCAGGGAGGCGGCCATTTTGCCCTCGAGTGCATCGTCTCTTGACAATGCCGGTGTTAAACCCGCGGCCCGGGGGCCAGATGCAGCGCACTTCGTCACTTCATGCGAATGAATCAACTTTGTGTTGCCTTTTCAAAGAGCCCAATTCGGGCCAAAACAAAGTCCCGCGCCTGGCGGTGCCGCCCGTTCCGAATGTGCTCCGATGCCTCTTCTCAAAGGAGTCTTTGTTTTCTTGCCGTTGCAGCGAGGGCGTCTTCAAGTGTCCCGAAGACCAGCTGCCTTTGGACTACGCCAAGGTGAGACGCACATTCTTTGACCCACTGCCGCGTGTGCCCAAAATGTCGGAATGATTTTGTGCCGGCGAGTGAACCGCGAGGGCGCTCTGTTGCGCAGATCTACCCGGACCCGGAGCTGGAGCAGCAGATCTTGGCGCTGGCCATCCGCTGCATCCACAGCGAGGAGGGCTGCCGCTGGACGGGCCAAATGAAGCAGCTGCAGGTGACTTGGAGTACCCGTTTTTCACGTCTTTCTTGACCGCTGACCTGGCGTCAAGCGTCTTTTTCAAAATGTCCGCCGTTGATTTGCGCGGCGCTCATTGATCCCGACCGAGTGACGCTGTCCCGCCGCGACCTCCCCCAGGGCCACTTCTCCAGCTGCGCCTTCAACGTGATCCCCTGCCCCAACCGCTGCTCGGTCAAGCTGACGCGCCGCGACCTCCCCGACCACCTGCAGCACGACTGCCCCAAGCGCAAAGTCAAGTGCGAGTTCTGCGGCAGCGAGTTCACCGGCGAGGCCTACGAGGTAAACGAACAAAACTTTTTTCTTTCCTCCTCTCGTCTCTGCTTACACGTCGTCTCCAGTCAGCAACTGGGCCGCATATGAAAAGTCTTCTTTGTGTTAGCGCGCCGGGTGACGGAGGTGTTTTCAAAGCTCCTGACTGAGGTCTTTCATTAACACCCCCCCCTTGGACGCACACGTGGCTGCCGCTAATTGGGTAAAACCCTTTGCCAAGGGTGTCCAAACTGTGGCTCACCGGCCCTTTCTTGGCGGCCCATGACACAGCCCCCCCCTCCCACCCCCCGCTCTCACCAAAGAGAATTCAGTGTCAGCAGCAAGTAAGGAAGGGCATTTCTTCAAGGGACGGCGGGATTTGTTTTGATTTGAAGTCCTTATTGGCCAGCCCAAGTCCAAAGTCTTCCAGGAGTTCCGATTTGTGGCCTAAACTTGCTTTGGATGTCGACGCTTCTGTTGGCTTTCTGCGCCTTTTCATCTGATTTTCTCAGTCCCTCTGTGCGTGTGTTCAGAACCACCAGGGCGTGTGTCCCCAGGAGAGCGTCTACTGCGAGAACAAATGCGGGGCGCGGATGATGCGTCGGCTGCTGTCGCAGCACAGCATGGCCGAGTGTCCCAAGCGCACGCAGCCGTGCAAGTACTGCGGCAAGGAGTTTGTCTTCGACACCATCCAGGTCAGTTTGCTCAAAAGGTGCAAAAGACACCTCGCTAGACGGCGGCAGTCTGGACTTCGGTTGCTGTTTAGTTTTTTGTTTTAACGAGGGCCTGATATTGTTTTTTGGAGGTCGGTGCCCGTTTCCGTTATTTGTGTGAATCAGTCTGTGAAAAGCCATTCATGGGTCCATCCTTCCGGTGTGACCGCCTTGGCCACTCGGCGGCGCACCATAGGACTGGACGTCTGGATGGTCGAGGTGCTCCTGTGGTGGTCGTTTCGCTTGAGCTCGATGGCGATTTTTTTTTAAAGAGGAACCCCCACTGAGCCCCGCCTCCTCTTCCGCAGAACCACCAGTACCACTGCCCTCGCTTTCCCGTCCAGTGCCCGAACCAGTGCGGCACGCCCAACATCGCCCGCGAAGACCTGGCCAACCACGTCAAAGACAACTGCGGCAGCGCCCTGGTTCTCTGCCCCTTCAAAGACGCCGGCTGTAAACACCGAGTAAGTCACGACGTCTTCCTGGGACCAGATCGTCCTCGGTCTCTCGAGATGTGTCGCTCCACCGTTTGCGTTCAAATGTCCTTTGCTCCAAGGGCGACAATCAATCAAACGGCGACGATCGACGCTAAGCGCGTTGGAATTGGGCCGGTGGTCACCATGTTTCATTTAGGGGGCAAAGCAACGGCTCGAAGGCTCTTTTTGGGGAAGAATTGGCTTTCATCGTTCCCCGAAGGCTAAATGCTAGAATTGCCGTTTGGACAAAGTCGCCGTTTTCCGGGGTACGTGACGCCGGCCGCGTGTTCCCGCAGTGCCCCAAGCTGGCCGTCGGCCGGCACCTGGAGGACGGCGCCAAGTCGCACCTGACCATGATGTGCAACCTGGTGGGCCGGCAGCGTCAGGAGATCCTGGAGCTGCGGCGGGAGATGGAGGAGCTGTCGGTGAGCCACGACGGCGTCCTGATCTGGAAGCTGAGCGACTACTCGCGCAAGCTGCAGGAGGCCAAGCTGCGCAGCAACCACGAGTTCTTCAGCCCGCCCTTCTACACGCACCGCTACGGCTACAAGCTGCAGGTGTCGGCCTTCCTCAACGGCAACGGCAGCGGCGAGGGCTCGCACCTCTCCGTCTACATCCGCGTGCTGCCCGGCGAGTACGACAACCTGCTGGAGTGGCCCTTCGCCTACAAGGTCACCTTCTCCATCCTGGACCAGAGCGACCCCTCGCTGTCCAAGCCGCAGCACATCACCGAGACCTTCAACCCGGACCCCAACTGGAAGAACTTCCAGAAGCCCTGCGGCGCCCGCAACTCGCTGGACGAGAGCACCCTGGGCTTCGGCTACCCCAAGTTCATCTCGCACGAGGAGATCAAGAAGCGCAACTACGTGCGCGACAACTGCGTCTTTGTCAAGGCTTCCATCGAGATCCCGCAGAAGATCATGGCCTGAGCGGGAGGACCGCCGCCGCCGCCGCCAAACCCTTTAGATACTTCCTACCTGACTGACTCCGAGGAGACCCAACCCCCGCGCCACCACCACAAAAACAAAAAAACAAAACAAAAATCGCCTTGGAAATCAAACAGTGCCTAGAAGTCGATCGTTTCCGTCGTCATCTCCGCTCGTAGGTTGACAGATTGCGGACAGGATGGGAGGGGGCAAAGGGCTTCATTCTGCACTCAAGAGATTGAACCTTGGACTTGGAACCCACCGCGCCGGTGCGAAGGCGCAGCTCCGTCGTTCACCCGCTATGCAAACTTCCCCGGACCGAACCGCTTCCTTCGAAGGAACCCGCGCATCGCGTCTTTTCTTGTCGAGAAGGTTGAACTTTCCCCAAAATCGTTAAACAAAAAGCACCCACCAACTTGGTCTTGGTCTCCGGATGACTCAGCAACAGCAAATTTGGTGGACCCGCAAAAAAGTCTCCAAAAACCAGACCGTTTGCCCATTTGGGTTTGAAGCGAGCATTCGCAAAGTCGCGGCCACTGGAATTCCTTTTGAAAATTGGGCCCCTGGCGCCTTTTTGCCTGAGCAAGGTGAAATTTGGTGGGCACGTCGATCGTTGGTAGATCCCCCCAAATCTCAATAGGCCATGCTCGAAGCCTGCGAAAAGCCCGCCGATTGGATTTGAAGCTGTCAGGTTGAGGTTTGTTTTGGGCTTTTCCGACGCTCTTTCCAAATTGAAAGGATGGCTGCTGCTCAGTCGGGAAGATTTGGACTTTTTGTCATTGCGTGTGGCCCTATCGTGGCCGGCACCCGAGTTTTTCAGACGTTTCACTAAACGGCTGGAAATTGTTGCGGCATGCATAAGCCAAAACACACAAGTAGTTTTATTTTGGTTTGAAACCGCCAAAATGTGACAACCTTCCTGTTTACATTCTTCTGACCAATAAGCGAAAGGGGTGATGTCAGGGGGCTGCTTTTGTTTTGTGACAAAGAAAACGTAGCGGGTGCGGGAGGACTGGAGCTAAGGAAGTGAATTTGCGCATCCTTAACGGGCCAGTCGCACCAGTTGTTGGGATCCAAACATGCATTTCAAAGCGAAGGAAAAGCCATGTGGCCTTTTGACATCGACTGTCTGAGCTTGCTTGAGAGGGGGGGTCAATGTCACACACGCGCATGCTTCATGTGCTCACGCCTGGACCATATTTTGTACTGTAAACTGTTCTCTTGAAGAGTCCCGCAACTATTTTGCCCCTCAGCCCACGCTTACTTTGGGAGAGTTGGAAGAGCAGTTTTTTTAGGATTAATCTTGGTTGGGGGGTTTTGGGGGGGGGGGGGTTGTAAACAGAAAATGTGAACGTTGCGTGCGGCTACGCTGTTCAACAAGACGACGTGTTGACATTTGGCTGCGTGTTGATTTACGTGCATGGAGATCGTCTCCCTCACAGCGCCACCGACTGGACGGAGGACTGTAAAAATGATGGACATTCCACTTATTGGAACGTGTGAATATGTCATGTACAAATACAGAAGCACATTCTGTCCTTTGTCATACTACGCGCACACAAACACACGCACACACACGCACACACTGATTTCCTCTCATAATGCCAGCTGATATTTCCAGTGATTTTAAAGATGTTTTTCTACGATTCTGTATTTTTAAGAAGAAGAAAAAAATCCTTTCTGACCGTTTGATACTTTTTGGGTTTGAGAGTCGAGTCGAGGGTCGACTTGGGGATTCTGTCTGTCTGTCCGTGCGTCTCACGTGTTTGAGCCTCACGTGTTCTGTCTGTATTGTTTTCCCCCGTTCTGAAAAAAGAAGGAAAAGTATTTATTTTAAAGCGCCGCTGCCGCCAGTCGATGCAGACGCCGCAGAGAACGTTTTAACGTGACGTTTGATGAGTGCTTGTCAATTTCATAATTGAAATAAAAATACCATATACTGTGTTTTAAAGGCGGCTTTCGCTTTTTTTCCTCTTTTATTTCATTTTTGGGCTTGGCCTACATGACAAGGGACAAGAGTACTTGGGATGAAAACGGAATGCTGGGAAGACTTCCTAGAAGAAGAATTATAAATGTCATTCATTCTCAAACGTAAATAAACTGTAAAAGCAAATGAAAACAAATGTAGCGTGTTTAGAATAAAGTTCGAAAAGAAATCATTCTGAACACTAAATATGAATATAAATTCATAGCGACCAACACGGAGAGTCGGTATGCATTTTTACATTTTTAATGCAAAATGATGGAAAAACAAATATAGATGTAAGAAAGTAAATGATCCAAATTGAAGAGAATGTTACATGTGCAAATACTTGTTCTGCTTACAGGTGACATTAACGGTGGGAACATTTTGGAAGCGATATATCCTAATCTCACAAAAACCTGGGCATTCCAACTGGGGAGGGTGTGTAGACTTTTTTTAATCTGCTATCGCTTTCTTTTTCTTCATACGACATTCTCATGTATGAGTCAAGTTCCTGGAACGCTGTGCAGTTTAACAGGTCTCCACCTGTGTTTTGGAAAAAAAAAAGACAAAGAAAAGAAAAGAAAAGCCACCCCCACGATTTCTGTGTCATTAGTTTGATGAGACGAGGAGAGCCATGCAAAAAGAGCAAAAGCAAGTGCGACGTGACAAGAAAGTCATACTGGAGAGTTGGAAATTTGTTTCCTGTGTAAAGGTCATCTTTTTTTAACGTTCCTCCCAAAAATTCATCTTTATTCTCACAACTTTGTTGTACGTTTTTTAAATGTACTTTATGTTTTGATTGTATTCAAGTTTCTGCTATGTATTTAAAAAATGATTGAACTTGATATGATTGATTTCTCATTTTATTTATGAATCATTGTCATGTTTTATTGCATTTATTCTTCCTTCATAGAAGTGCACCTTAACTTATTCAACACGAGGGGAGGTCTTTCTTTCATTTTATTCTTTGAAGGCAACTGTGCGAACGCGCATGATGTACGCATGACAAAGTGAAAGTCGTGACGGTCTCGTACATTGACACTTTTATCCTTGTAAAATTGCTTCGATTCTTCTGAAAACAAAGTAAATAGATCTAGTTAGCTAGGCAGCTAGCTAGCTAGCTAGTGCTAGTGCTGGCTAGCTAGCAAGGACGTGAGTTCAGGGGAGGCAAGTGAGGCAGCCACTTTTCAAACGGAGCGGCACAGCCGAAAAGAACGCTGATGTGGTTGTCCTTCGAAAAGCCGTCTTGACTGTTTTCCCTGCCTTTTGTTCTCAACTCGTGACAATGTCTGGACTAACACGGGATATCGTGACATGAAAAGCGCAAGTATCGATTTGGCACGGAACGAACAGCGGAGGCTCAACGTTAGCATTCGCAATGGCAAGGTAAGGGGAAAGCGAGAGATTTTGAAAGACCTCATTCATGCAAGCTGCTTTTTCGCGGTCACGGCGAGAGGGCAAGCTCTTCTTTCTAATCGTGGCGATTATGTAGAACTGCTACATGCTTTTGCCGAGAAAGATGAGAGGTTAGCTAGACATTTGGACTATACGCAACGATTTAATTGAAGCTTTCGGTGACGCGATAATAAAGGATCTAAAAAGGGAGATCGATGCCGCCCCATTAGTTGCCGTAGAGGTGGACGAGACTACGGAGATCACAAACGAAGCACAGATCTGTGTTATTTTGCACTACGTAGCCAAAAGTGAAGTGGACCGTGTGGTGAAGGAAGCATTTTTAGGATTTGCCTATCGCGTAAGTAAATGATAGGCGAGCCCCTGCTGTGGCTGTGTATATCTTGGAAGTGTTGGAGAAAAACAGCTGATCCCGATCGCTGGAACAATGACACTCAAATGGTGGTCACCGGATATGTAAGCAAATTGTGTTAGCAGTAGCAAATTGAATAAGCTACCGTATTTGCTTGATAGATTTGTAAATCTGACACTAAAGGAGTCGGTGCCTCACCAACCGTGAACCTCACCGCATGCCACTGTTGGCTAGCGAGGGAAATCGTTAGCTAGCTAGCTGTCTAGCTAGTTGTCGGTTTAGTTAGCTATTTGGATGTGTCATTAATAAAGCTTTGTGTGTGTGTGAGAGTGAGAGTGACCTCCTTCCACATGCTTATTGTAGGATTATCCCAAAAGTAATCCCATTACTCAGACAGGCCACGGTGTGTGGTTTAACTCAGCTGCTGCTCTGCGTCCGCTTCCAATTCCTTTAATGACGTGCGGCTGATGTGATATTTGGGCGGAAAAAACGCAAAAAGCAAAGTTGCACCGAAGCGATCGTTTGGAAATAAACTGACGAGCGACCAAACTGTTTGGCGCTGACAACTGAAATCCAGCTGAAGAGAATTCAAAGCCAAAGTGTCGTTGATCTCCTTGCGTGATCGCACTTGGCGAAGCCTTGCGCTTGTCATCGCACGCTTTGTTGTCTTGCGCTTGCTTTGGGCCAACACGGTGAGGACCAACCAGCTAAGCGATGGCTTTCGGAGCCTTTCTGGAAGTAGGGCCTCCCTGTGGCCCCCCCGAAGAAAAGACCACATGGAGCCCAGAGCGCAGGCGGGCGGGCTGAAAATAGAAATAATGTACGTCTTTCTTGCTATTTCGGAGCAGGGCTTTTTTGGTCGAATGTATGACGCAAATGTCGTGACTACTGGAAGCGCGCAGGGACAGTTTGGAGTCAAACGGCACATGGAAGCTACGTTTTTCCGCTCACGCTTGAGTCGTTTCGAGAAGAGGACGTCACAACGGACGATCGGATGAGCCCCCAAAGGTTAGCGCTCAATGCTAACACGGGGAGCCTGAGCGTGACCTGCAGTACTTTTTGGGTGTCACTGTAGTTTGGTGCAGATTTCACACGCGGCGCCGTTTGCAATCGAATCGTCGCGCTCGGTGGGAACGCGGCTCGTGGTGGGGGGTGCCGTGTCGCGAAACGCCCGGCGCAAATCTCCTCCTCCGCTTCCTCTCCTCTTGATGTTGCACTCGCACATCTGTGCCGGCTCAAATATCGGCGCCGCTTGCCCCCGCGAGCATCTGCTGCGGGCGGAGCCAGCGCACGCCGCTTCCACTCATTCGAAACCAAAACAACCGTCCCGCCTTCCTTCAAGAAGAAGGGGGTGGGGGGGCGAGGTGGCTTCCGGGTTGGCGTTGGCCGAGGAGCGGCAAATTCTGCCAATCGGAAGCCATCCGGCCATTGTTGCCGAGCCGACCCCGACACTCGAGCTTGTGAAAAAGTCTTGGCAGCGGGTGTCACACGTGAACGTACTCATCTGAATGTTGTCGGAAGGGCTCTGTGTTTTTCCTCTCCATTCTTGAGCCCGAAAGCCGAGTCCGGTCCGGCATTGTTCTGGCAAATCCCGGCTGGATTTGCACTCGGGGCAGAATAGGGCCACTAAGGCAACTCGAGGCCCGTAGTGTCCCGCCGGCTGATGCGTTGTGACGTTGTTGCGCTAGATGCGCTCTGCTGGAAAGAGTCGCCTGGCGCTTCACACGGCCCAACTGTGCGTGCGCGTCAGTTGTTTCTGGCTCCTCTCGAAGCAAAGGCGCTTTTGTTTTCTCCATGAATGAAAGTAGCGCTGCATTGTCAGCTCTCAATGTCAAAATGGAAGGAAAGAGAGCGCAATAAAGCCAAACGCACCCACACGCACACGCACACCCTTACTTTAGTCCCAAAATGTGCGTGCAACTGGCTCCCACCCAAAAAGTTTCGTAATTTCCACAAGATGGCAGCAAAACACTCTTCAATTCAACAGAGTTCTGGCCTGCTTCAAAAGAAGCTCCTCCTCTCAGTTCAACCCTGGTGCCTGGCAGCAACATGCCAGCAGGTCGCACCAAAGCTCCATTTTTAGAGAAAAAAAAATGATTTTTGCCTCGGCACAAAACAGTGGGGGGGGGGGGGGGCAAAATGGACGTAGGACAAAACGAGGAGGTCTTAGTCCAGATCAGATTTTGTAAGGCCTTTAGTATTCGTGTCTGGGATTGGCAGCCCCTATATATGACACATATCTCACATTAGAAATGGAAAAGTCGAGTAAAAAAGTTTGCCCCCAAAATGTAAATGTGCCGTGTTTGCTCATAACCACCAGAGGGCAGCAAAAATGCCACGGAGGTGCTTTTGATTGGACCTTTTATTTGCTCCTGTTCATTTTTTATTTGTATTTTTTTTTACAGGTTCACTTCCCTTCTCCACACTGTCACCGCTGTATGGATGCGGAGGACTTCATATGAGGAAATACTTCAGAAACGACGACCGGAGTCATTCATTCAACCATCCAAGGAGGGCTCGGAGGAGCAAGCCGACGGCGGCGGCGGGAGAACACGTGGGATGCTTTCTTCGGGGTGGAGCCGACGGAGAGCTCAGATGCCCAGCGCGTCGCTCGGCACGTGACACCCCAACAAAGCGTTGGCGGCTTCCACGCACTGGAGCGCCGCGGGCGCTAAAAGAGAAAATGAAAGCGGCGTCGGGGGACGTGAAATTTGGAGTCCTGCGTTTGGGAGGCCTACCCTTCTGAGCGCGGAGCCACGTCGCCGCCTTCACAGCCAGAAGCTGCCACTCGTCTCGGGCCTCAGACTGGAGCCCGTGAAGCCAGACCAGAGCAAGGACGGTGGCCCACACTTCCCCGCTCGCCTAATTCGCGGCGCAGAGAGGGAGGAGCTGCCGTTAGAAGGAGCCGGGCCACTTTGCGGGCGCTCGCTTGAGAAGGCTGAGATTTGATGTGGGCTAGCCAGCGCCTCCCCCGGTAGCGCCGGCGTTCCGGGAGAAGCGGCCGGCTGGTCATCCCGAGCTCCTTTCGCCGCACGGTGACTCACCGCTGCGGGTTTGGGGGCTTCCACCTCCTCGGCGCTCTTCCCCAGCGCGGCGGCCAGAGCCTCCTCCAGCGGCCAGCAGCCGGACGCCTTCTGGAGGGACACCAGCTCCAGCAATGGCTCCCTGTGGCGGGTTGCCGGCGGCTCGATGTCCAGAAATTCGCAATCTTCTGCTTCGGCGCAGAGGTCTCCTGTGAAGGATCCTTACTTGCTTTGCACGAGCGGGCTCAAGACGACTCATTTCTGACGCCGTCGATCCAAAGCAAACTCAAATCTCGGCCAAGCGTCGTGACAAAGAAGTGGCTGGGCGGCTAACTTTTGTGCATGTGGTGCAAAGAGTTGAAGTACCCATTTCCTCCAAGCAGCAGCTGTCCGCCATCACCATGGGGCTAGCGCAGCACTTAACGTAGCCTCTGAGGGAAGCTGCGCCCTCCCGACAAATGCGGCGTTACAATCTGAAAGGACATCAAGCGCGCCAGCGTCGTCGAGATGTACTCACCCATGGGTGGTGGACACGACCTCATTATCCCCATCGGCATCACTGAAATCAAACCACGGCTGGGTCAAAAAGGCAATTCTTCCTTCCCGTTCACTTCATTTCACCCTCATGTTCTTTCATACTGTCCCATCACCAGCGGTGCCCTGCAACTGACTGGCGACCAGTTTGGGGTGCGCGCTCTGCCTTTTGCCTCAAAGTTAGCCGGGAGCACGGATGCTGCAAATCGCTTTTGTATTTTAACATTATGAAGGATAATTCTCCAAATAACACCGAAAAGCAGCGCCAATTGAAATGAAAAATGGGGCGCGATGGGCCGCAATGTCTAACTTTGACCGCCAGAGGCCGCCGTCGGATGCCTGGGAAGCGGACGCGAGGAGAGAAATGCTCTCCGCGTGCCGCCGCAGCGGGAAAAGGCCAACTGGGATCGGCCGTTCCGGTCGGACGCCGTCGAAACGTCGCTGCCGCGAGAGCCACTTACAAGAGGGGACGGGGATGTTCCGCCGCAGCAAAGGTCCTCCGAGCGCGGCATCGTCTCCCTGGCGGACGGCAACGAAGGCGGTGTAGCTGCTGCTCACCCCTGACTGGATGCTGAGTTGCACCGCTTTGTCCCTGGCGCCCACCCCTGGCCCTTTTTTCTCTGCGGCTTCCTCCCAAGGCCGCAGAGCGCTCGCGTCCTCCTCCGTTTCCAGGGAGCGAATGGCGCTCCGAGCGCCCAGCCGATGAATGGTCAAGCTGCGGACAAAACGCAGAGAGAGAAAAACGCTTGAAAAGTCAAAGGTGTCACTTTTGGCCCGTGTTGTGCCAAAGCTCAAGAGGTCAAGCGGCCCCCCCGGCGCGTTTGCAAGTTACCCGGTGTCCTCTTTGGGTCGAAGGGCGAAGCGGAGCCGACTCTGGCTCGGTTGGCCGGCCAGGTTGTAGCTGACGGTGACGCAAGCGTCTTCCGCCTGCGAACTCTGCGGAAACAAGGCGGGCCAAAGGGAAAAGGGGCTCGGAAGCCTACGAAAGGCCAGAAGCTTCCGCCGGGCTGGGCCTGGGTCCCTTTTGCCGCGCTTACCTGTCCGGTGAGCTGAGCGTAGATCAGCGAGCGCTGACCCTGGAAAATGGTGGCGAGGGGCGGAGACAGCGGCGTGACCGACACCTCCTCGGGCAAGTCCCACGTGAGCGTGATGTCCTCGGCCGCCGCTTGCAGGGCGAAGCGCAGGGATTGCATGGCCTGCTCGACGGCGGGACGCCCGGTTAGCGCGCTTGCTAAATCAACGCGTTCTGAAAAGGCTCTCAAAGTGTCGTCTTGTGCTTGCTCTCCAGTCGATTGATGACTACCATCAACATGATCGTTTATCATTATTCCTTTTCGGAGCCCGAGCTCAGACTGGCACCGAAATGATCAACTCTCACGACGGAAAAGATCTTTTGAGTTCAGCCCAACGAATCCGCATGGCGTGGCATCGCGGCCAAAGGCAGAAGAACCCTGAGCGCAAATGGCGCTTTTGGCCCAAACGTCGGCGACGTGCTGCAGCTTTTTGCTTTTGTGAGATTTTTGGACATCATGTGAGAAGGTGAGAAGCAAAATTGGCTTTTGATGAATGGATTTTGTTTTTTTTAGGGTGGGGGGGGGGGCGACTTTCTGGCAAGAGATTTCAATTTGTTCAGATCTCAGCTTGACCGGAGTGCCTTTGGGGCATCGAGCGGCCATCTTGGTTTTGTGCAGAGCGGTATACCTTTGCTCGCATCCGTTGGGCGCCGCCGGTGATGAACTGAGCGTGACCCCCTCCCTCCTTGGCCAAACCGTTGATGAGAGCGGTGCTGGCCCCTTCTCCGATCCCAAAAGAGAAACACCTGCAGCGCGATACTTTGCATCAAACCAGACGTTTGCTTGGCAACCGCTATGGACCCACCGGCCAAGAGGCCGGATCAAAGTTGTCCGGCCCGGGACGACCATCCCCAAATAATCGGGACAAAATGGCCGACAAGAGGTACGCGACCCAAATAGAAGTTTTTGAATCTACAGCCCTCCCCCGGTGAATTGGATTGCGTGGGAAATGCAGTCGTAGCAAATGCGGCTGGCTGACCTGTGGGAAGCGGAATGCCGCTTCACCAGCTGGGTGACTTCTTTGGTGTTCCCCACCTCGCCGTCGGTGAAGACAAAGAGCTGGGAGGGGAGAGTTTGCACTTGGCTTCAAGATTGACTGGCGCTTGACCCGACGGCTTTTGTTTCATTTCTAAAGGCGGAATTCATTTCTCGTCCACGCCTTTGCGTCGAGCGTTACCTGTCGCGGTTGAGCGGGGATCTGGGGCTGGCCGTAGATGTGCTGCAGGGGCCGAAGGATCTCCGTTCCTCCCAGATCGGCGCCCATCTGCTCCACCTCCTTCAGAGCGTCCGCCAGGGTGGCCTCGCCGTACTCCACGCTTTGGCTGCCACCGCAAAGGCAAAACGGGGCCCACGGTCACGCTCGACAAAGTATCCACGCCCGCTTTTGTCTGAATAGACGTTTGAAACCGTCTTTGGGAGTGAATGAGCGAAGTTGGAGTAGCTACAACTTCCTCCAATCGGCTCACGCGGCGTCTCAATTGGCACAAACAAACACGGCCTTTTGCATATCTGGAAGGGGGGGGGGAACCTGACAAATTTGGAATTCTAGTTGTGATCATCATAAAAATATAAAAATCAAAATTATTATTATTATTATTATTATCGATTGAGGTCTGCACTCGGCACCTCTCGAAGTGACGGCGCCGCGTTGGCTGAAAGTTTCCGGTGGCTGGATTCTTACGGGAAGACGTGTTGGAAGGAGGAGCCGAAAGTGTAGATGTTGAAGTAGCAGCCCATGGGCAGGCTCTTCAGCAGCAGCAGCAGCGTGTCCTGCGTGCCGGCCAGACAACGAGCGTCAAGGACGACGACGGCGGCCGGGCGACCGTTTACGGATGTCGGGGGTACCCTGGCGCTCCTGATGCGGCTCGCGCTCCCTTGACACTCGTCCATCGGGCAATCCATACTTCCGGATCGATCCAGTAGGAAGACAAACTCCCCCCGAGTGGTGAGCGAAGACGCCGCCGCCGCCGGGGGGAACTCGGGGTACAGGCTCAGCATCACCACCGCATCTCCCATCAGCGTGCCTGGACCGACCACAAGACGGGGGGGGCAAAAGCTCCAGCGAGCACGCGGACGCATGGCGGGAAGCGGCGGAGCTCACCGGACTCGGCGGACGCTTTTCCCGCCTCCACCACGGCGGCTGGCCGGTGGGCGTCCTTGTAGTAAATCAGCAGCTCGATGTCCCTGTCAAACCGGTGTCCCTCGGACAGCCGAACCTGAAATCCCGCCCCCAAGCAAGACCGTATTGGCCCGCATATAAGACGCTGTTTGTTTGCACTGACGGAAAACGTGGCGGTCGTCTTATATTCGGGGTCGAGACGTTATACCCATTGGTGACACTAGATGGCGCGAGATATCATTGAAGCCAATGCTCAACTTGACTCACAAAGACGAAAAATAAAAAATAGCCGTAAGAAAGAAAAGAGAAAGACAATCATGCAACAGATGACTGAAAAGTGGGTCGAAGATGGGCCAAGTTAAGAACTTGTGATGTCATTTCCATTTGGAACACCAGACGGCATTCGTTGACGAACTTTAGTTGACATGTTTCAACGTTCGGATACGAAGATTTGAATGAGGCAAAATAACACGCTTTGTCTCTCACATCTCTTGTTGGAATCATTTGTTTCAGATGTCCCGTCATGCCCAAATGCTTTTGGTTTTTTCAAAGACGAGTCTCGAAAAAGAGGGGGCGGTCTTATAATCGGGCCGATCTGGTAATCGGCACGCCTCGGGCGGGAGCGGCGGCCGTCGGACGTACCAGCGCCGAGGTCTGCTCCTTGTCCAGGTAGCGCAGAGGCTCCAGGCCACACTCGGAGTCCACTTTGGCCACCTGACGAGGGGACGACACCCGGGCCGAGAAGGAGAGAGCGTACGGCGCGCCGGAGGCCCCCGCGGACGTCACCTTCACGCCTTGGCTTCCTGCGTATGGGGCACGGCAAAGCAAAGGAAAGCCGCGCCTCTCTGACGCCGGGAACGGAAGCCGGACCGCCCCCGACCGACAAAGGAGGAGTCTTTGCTGGAAGCGGCGAGGGTGGCCGTCGGCCTACCTGCAGGGTGGTAGCGAGGGTTGAGCACCACGGGCAGACAGAACCTCAGCCCGTCGTCCGCCTCCACGGCCAGCTCGGTGACGTACTCCAGCCTGATGGAGGCGCTCTCTCCCGGCGGGAGACTGCCCACGCTCAGGGAGAAAATGTCCGGGCTCTGCTCGCTCTCCTCCAGGAGGAAGGCCTGGCGCCCGGAGCTCAGCGCGTCGTCGTACTCCTCCCGGGCCTGGGGAAGAGCGCCGGCAGGCGTCGGCGGCGGCGTCCTTTCGGGCCGGCCGCTCGGCGGGGATGGCGCTCACCTCTCGTCTCTCCTTCACCTGGGCCACGATCTCGCTTTGCCCGATCTTGGCGGCGAAATGGCAGACGGCGGCGTCGGCGGGCAGAGGGAAGACGAAAAGGGCCTCGATGGCGCCGTCCTCCTTGTTCTCATAGTGCAGCCAGGCCAGCACGGTGGCCACGTGGTCCCGCACGTCCACCTCCACCTCGATGCTCTTCAGAGGAACTGCCGCACATGCGTCAAGGGTCCAAATTCAATCGTCTGCATGGAAATGCACTCAGAATTCGGAGCGGTTTGTCAAGCTGCCCCTTCCAGCTCCATATTCGATCTTTCCTTCATCCGCAAACAACGCCTGCTTGAGTGCAAGCCCCGCCCCCTTTTCCAACCCTTCCATGAGTTCAACGTTAAAGATGTGCCTTAGCTCCATCAATGCTTGATGATTGAAAATGAGCCATTATCTTCACGTTGCCGTTAAAGGATGGGAGTGTGGGGGAGGGGTGGGGGGGTCCAGGGGCTACTGTACCTGGTTCTTCCTTAGCTGTCAGCAGTCCACAGCATCTCTCCATTGCACCTCTACACAAGCAGACAATCAAAGCCAGAGTGAGCATCATGTTGGCAATGTCGCATTCTTACCCCGGAGAAGCCAAGAAGCATTTTCTTCTTTGCTAAATGATGAATTTGACATGACATGACTGCTCTATGTGCACTGAACATGAACGTATACAGTATGGGTTTTTTTTTCAAATATGCTTGAATCCTAATTTAGGATTAGGGCCAAATTTGACTATTTGGGATTTAAGGGCATACCTGTTGGATTGCCGGTGTTGGATTCACGTGGCGCTTTAAGAGGGGCGGGGCTGCCCCTGACAGCTGACCGTTCGCGCGACGTCTAAAAAGCAGCGTCGCATTGTTACGTTGGTCAATAGACTCGCTTCGTCGTCGCCATGGCCCGCTGGTAAGCTACGCGTGTGCTTTTTCTTTACCAGATATGTCAAGTTAGCTTTTACATTCGATCATGATCGGCTGCTATGTTTGTCCGCTTTGCATGGTGTCCGTTGTGCTCTCTGTTTGCCGCATCTCAAAGCGATCACAGTCACTTAGCGTTCGCAATCGGCAATTTCAGCAGCGTGGGCTAAAGTGCTGCTAGAAAGCGGTGTCTTTATTTAACTCTTTTTTTGCATTTTCCGGCTGCAATTTGCAAACTAAGCTGCAACGGCTGGGCCTTGTCATGCCGGCGCTGCACTTCCGGGTTGGGCCTTTGGGACTTGGAGTTCTTTTGCTCGAGTCGACTTGATACGTTTGTGATGTATGGTTTCTTACGTTTAAAATAAGGGATAATGATGACGATAATAATACATAGTGAAATCATGGTTGATTAGAGTATTTATTCAACGTACTGTTAAAATAAAAGTATTCATTCTTTCATCTAGAACTGCTTCACACAACAAAGTGTATGCAGAAAAGTGGTGAAGATTGCACGCAATGGCGCCGCGAGAGTGTCTGCCTTTCCAGCAGCTCCTATATTTTGTTGTTCTATTTCTTCCTTTGATAACATTGCTACTGTCAGTTGGGAATGTCTCCATTGCGAGACTAATGAGGGTTTTCTTATCTTAATTAATGTCAATTCTATGCCTATTTACATCGTGATGCAGAAAGAGAGATGTATTCATTTTTTTTGACTGCATTTATGTGCGCTTTAGGTTATTACCTGCTTCTGCAACTACTTCTGTTACCTCTCCTACTTCTGCTGCAAAATAAATGTGTCCAAAAAGTACAGAGAGAGAGTGATCCTGCCATGCTGACCGACGATCCCTATTCGGAGGGCCGTGAAAAACCGAATTAACTGAACTTCGGGGAGGGAAAAAGAACGGAAGTTTTCAGAATCCGTATGATTTGTGCGATACGGCCATATACGGAAGATTCAGCACATAATCCGTATGAGTTGACAGGTATGCAAGGGAAGCATCATTTATAGGGGCCAAATTTGACCCCGGGGGTTCTCCAGGGTTAAAAATGCGTTCCCGGCAATTTTCCTTTGCTCAAGACGGCGGCGACAGAAGCGTAACCCGAAACTTTGTTGACCACTGCGTCAGCGCGATGCGTTTTGTTTTGTTCTTCCAGTTGAAATGGCCCCAAGCTCCGCGAGGTGAACGACGAATCCGGGTACTGGTCCGCTTTCGAGGCGACGACGCACCTAATCTTATTTTACGGAAAGTGAGCGGCAAGCATACCTTGATCGAGTCTTCTGCGGGTAGACGTGAAGATATGCGCTTGGGGGCTCTTGACGCGAATCTGAGCGTTGCTTGTCGACTACTTCAGGGAAGTGCGCGAGCGAGGGGCGTCACCGCACTAACGTAGTCGTGCGGTGATGTAGTCGTAGTCTAAGTGTTGCGCCACACTTGGAAAGCGGGCCGCTTACTCGCTTTCTCCGAAGACGGCAGCGGATGGAACTTCCGCGGAAAATAACCAAAGGGCGTGAGCGCCGTGACGTCACGCGCGCTCCACTTTCCCTCCCACCGAACCATTTGAGCGAAGTCTCGTTCTCGTTTAGAGAAGATTGGTTACGAGGAGGCCAACAGTCCATGTTATGGTGCGATATCGGATTGAAGTCGCCGCCTAGAACGAGACCGGAATTTGGCAATTTAGCGAGTGAATGTTGAATATGTTTTTCTAATTCTTCAAAAAGGTGATTATTTTCGTAATTTGAGTTGTACCCATATGTGTTAACCATTATTCTAGTGACGTTTCCCGTGTTGATTACTTGTTAAAGTAAATGGCCTGCTTTATCGCATACAGAATGTAACATACTTCCAGAAAACTGGTGTTTGAGCGTAGCGACCCCTGCTGAGTGTTCAGATCCATGTGCCACCCATAAATCGTTACCCCATTGAGTTTTCCATAACCGTAAATCGATAGTGATCGAGTGGGAAATTCTGAAGAAAACAAAAATCGTTTCTGTGCTGCTTAGCAAACAAAAAAAATTGCTTTACGCTTCACAACGTTTCTTAAACCGCTGTCATTGAGAGTAATAATAGATAAAGTCATATTAATAACGACAAACACACACTTAGAAATAGTGTTCGACTCCCCGAGTCGAAAATGAGCCGTGCGTTGGAGCCAACCGAACGCTGTGACGTCGGGGGGCGTCCCTCTCACTACCCAGTGTTTTCCTTTCGGAATTCTGACTGTAATTTCCCCATTGCGGGACAAATAAAGGATATCTTTAAAAAGGGAGAGATAGAAAACATGCCGGGTAGCGCGACGCCCCCCCCCCCCTCCGGACTGGGATTGCCCACCCCTGGGCCGCACAGAAAGAATGAATAACTTCCACGACTTCCGTTTTATTCATTTCGAAATCTGAAAAATAGTTTATTTTGAAAAATTCTCTGTTACATCCGTCTACAATACGTCACTCTTGACGCGGGCGAAGGCGCGATTCTCAGTCACGTGATAAGTTACCGCCAAAATGAAACCCGGGAGCTGGCGAAAGAAAAAAAAAAAGGTCTTTGGGAAGGGGAAAAGGCCCAGGCATATATTATTTAGTTGTCTTCATCCGGCCTTGAAAAGGCCTGTCCCTGAAAATGTTGTCTGACATTCAAAGGCAAAAAAGGTTGTGGACCGCTGGGCTAGGCCATCGAGTTCAAAGGTCGCGGTCAAAAGAGTGGGATCCGTGCAGTACCGCATGTTCCCAGCAGAGAGCGCACGCCCTGTACGATCGAAGTTGGGATTTGGGTTTCCATCTTGTTAAATGATTATTTTTATTTTTAAAAAGGCCCGATCATTTTGCCGTACGAAAAAATCAAGACGAGAGTCCACACCCATATCGCACATTTGCCTGCACGGTGCAGCCCTATCGCAGTTGTGAGGTTTGGTTTCCCCATTTGGGCGACCGGTCTGTTTGCGGAGCGACTAGTCCAGGGTGTCCGCCGCCTCTCCCCCAAAGTCATCCGAAAGAAGAAGTAGTAGGCCTTTTGAAAAGCGGCGGACGGGCGTTCATGAGCCCTCGAGGTCGAGGGGAGCCCGGCGGCCGGCGGGCGGGCTCACCAGCCCCGCCTCGGCGCCGCTCTCCCCGTGCCCCGCGTGCGTCCTCCTGACGGGCAGCTCCAGCCTGAGCTTCTTCCAGAAGCGCGACGTCATCTCCCGCGAGCGCTCGCCCTGCCAGCGCACCACGGCCAGGGCCACGCGCGCCCGCCTGAGCTCGCGCACCCACTCCCGCCGCCGCACGCGCTTGTACTGGAGCAGGATGAGGCGCAGGTGGCCGCCGGCCAGGCCGTCCATGCCCGCCTTGAGCTCCAGCAGCGCCTGGGAGCCCTGCCGGGCGTAGCCGGGGCCCAACACCACCAGCAGGCGGCGACTCCGCGCCACGAAGCGCAGAGTCTCATCCGTGATGGCTGACGGGAGGACAGAACGTCAGCCGCGTTTTTTTTCAAAGCCCGATCCAATGATTCCATCCGTTCGAAGAATCGACAACAAAAAAATGGCTCTTGTTGAGAGCGGGGAGAATCCGTCTGCTTTCGTGGAGGATGACAGAAGTCTGCCACCATCCGGAGATGTGACTCGGAACAAATAATCCGTGACTTGGTTGTTGTTTATGTATAAAAAAGGACGCGCTTTGACCAAAAGGACATTTTTTTTCCAAGAGGAAGGACAAAGACACTTTTTTTTCCCATGCGTCGTCAAGAGAATTTTTGAGAAGTCAATTTCCCAACGCTTGGTCGGTAGCAGGAACATTTTTCAATCATGTCCTTCTCATTTGAGCTCCTATAAGCAACGGAGGGAGCGCTGGAATAATTCCAAGCAGACGTATTCTCTCTCGCTCTCTCTCAATATGCACAAAGTGTGTTCCAAGTGTGAACTCACTCCCGCCCGGCAGGCTGTCTCGGTCAAAGATGCACAGCGTGTAACCCAGATGGTTCTCCAGGACTGTGCGCAGTGTCCTCAGAACAAACTTCTCCTCATCGCTGTTCCTGGCGTATGAGATGTACACATCGAACTCCTTGTCGTCTGCGCACACGCACACACGCAGGGGGGTTATTGACAAGAAATCACTTGGAAAAAAAAAATCCAAAGCACCATTGAAATGATGACGCAAACTGTCGCAAGATCACGTTTTGGGGCCGGGCTAACGTGAATGCAAGAAGAGCGGATATGACATTTTTCACTCACCCGTGTGCCGCTCGTCGGCGCCGAAGCGGGACCTGTAGAGCAGCAGCAGCTCCAGTCGGAAGACGCCGCAGAGCGCCGAGACGGCCAGCGACAGCGCCAGGATCAGGGCCAGACCGCAGCCCACCTGCAACCACGGCACCCACGCTGAAGCGAGAAAAAACCGCAAAGGTTCTCTCTGGCGCCTCGGTGACATTCTTCCCCACGGCAAAAGGGCGCTCGCCTTCCTCCCGGAGCTGCGCCCTGCGCGTCTGGAATCCTCGCCGGTTCCTCACGGAGCAGTTGTAGGTCTTGCCCAGGTCCTCGGAGCCAAAGTCCCGGATCAGCAGGACGCTCTCCTCGACGCGATCTCCGTATTTGCTGCTCACCAACCTGAGCGCAAACAAAGCCGCCATCCGCTTTGGCTTTGGTTTTGTGTTCCAGATGACTTGGGTTTTGCTCAAGGGCCGCGCCGGACATTCAACGCAAACAAAAACGACATGAACACTTGGAAAGAGTCATTCATGCCTTGGTCACATCCCGACCGGATGACCGCAACGACCTTGACTTTGGAGTGAGCCGGTCCTCCAAGAAGCGTCTCCAGTGGCTCCAGAATGCCGCCGCTCGCCTCTTGACTGCTACTCGTAAGAGGGAGCGCACAACTCCTACTCTGGCATCCTCTTATTTCTTTTCCAATCTCTAAATGACCTCGCTGAGCTCATCCGCCCCTACGCACCTACCCGGCGCCTCAAGTCTGCGGACCAGACCAAGAACTAAACTGAGGCTCAGAGGGGATGGAGCCTTTTCTCTTGCCGGCCACTGAACAGTGGGCGAGCCTCCTCGCTGGCCATCTTCAAAATCCTCCTCAAAACTCACTTGTATTCTTTGGCATTGGACTCGGCGTGACTTGGATTTGGAGAGTAGAAACGTTGTTACTTGTTGCTGGCGGAGAAACGGGGATCCGCCGGCTGGCCGTGCACCGCGTTGCCGTCCACGCTCCACCAGATGGCCCGGTCCGAGTCCCGGTCCAGGTAGGGAAAGCGTCCCCTGCACACCAGACGCACGGACGAGCCTGCCGGCAAGCCAGACGCCAAAGCGCCCGTCACCTCAACGCCGCGATCCGCTCCGAGCCGTCGGCGGGCGGGCGGGCGGGCGAGCTCACCTCGTTTGACGCGGAAGACGTGCTCGCTTGTCGGTTGGAGCACGCTGGGCTCTTTGGGCAGGAAAGGGGGCGCTGCGCGACACAAAGCGCACGTCTCAGCGTGATCCATTTTTTTGGGCACGCCCGCCAAGTGTCTTTGTTTGCGGGTGTGTCGGTTTTTTTCTGTGCGTATGTATGCATGCCAGTGTGCGCACCAAGCTAGGCACGGGCCGTTTACCAGGTTGAGGGTTTACGCGCTTTGAAAAAGTCAAGCCGCCTCCTTCAAGTTGCAGGAGGAGGGACACGGGTGCTTTTTTTTTTTTGCCGTTCATTAAAAGCGTCAGCTCGGTCTATCGGCCCATGCCTGGCGGGCGCGCTTGCGGCGGGCGGCGTCCTCACAGACGGCGGTGACGTTGAGGCCTCGCGTGAAATGAAGCGCTCGGCCGCCTCTCCGGTAGTGCACCTGGCACGTGTACAACCCCTGGTAGTGGTCCACCATGTTGTGAATCTGAAGATGAGCGCCCACCTGCTCGCGCTCGCTCGTCCAGTGGTCGGACCGCGAGCACGCCTGACATTCGCACGCACACCCAAAACACACACGAGCGGAGAGACGCACGCATCAACGCAAAGAAAGAGAGACGTTTGACCTGCGGCCGTTTCCCGTGATCGTCGGCCGAAGCCGAGCGACGGGGTCCTCACGTGGTACCAGGTGACGGCGGGCGGGGCGTCGGCCATGTCGGCGGCCTCTCGCCGGTCGGGGCACTCCAGCATCTGGTCGCTCTGCAAGGCCACGACGACCTGATCGGGCGCCACGGCGAGCGGCCGCTCGCATTTCGAGTCCCCCGGCGCCACCTGCGGCCGGCGGACGACCGTCACGCGCACCCACGTCTCGGTGCCCGCTGACCGCTCCCTGGAGGAGGCACGGGGAATGACGTGTGTGCGTGAATGCGTGCCACATGGGCGGTGGCGCTTCTCACCGTGGCAGGCAGGCGTAGCAGCCCGAGTCGTCGGCCGCCGCCGGCTGAAAGCACAACCTGTCGCGCTCTTTGCTCAGACGCCCGCTGCGGCCAAACGACACCACCGCGTTAGCGCAACACAATCGCGGTCCCGTTCCGCCGCACAACGCAGGCGCAGGAAAACACAAAATCACAATTCATATCATTGACGCAATTACATCTCAATACACCCCAAAAATCCCAAGCAAACTGGGTGTGTGCAACAAAAAAGAAATCGACTCATTCCAATGTCGGGATTTTGAAATAAATCGATGTCAAAGTTCAAAATGGATTTTCATGATTTTTCAGAAAGCAAAGGTGAAGCCACCGCTTTTCTCCAGCAGATGGCAGCCCAGAGCCAATTTGGGAGTCTGACCCCCACCACCCTCAAAATCGAGTCAATTTGACAGCCCGTTATTTTCAGTGTATGTCATTAAGTTGACTATTCGACAAGTCACTTGATTCGACCACGAGATGGCGCTATTGATGATGATGCTCGCTTTACTTGTGCGTGATTGGCCGTTCAAGGTGTTGTCCTCGGAGGCGGCGGTACCACGTCAGGTCGCGTGACGAGTTGTCTCGGGCCGGGTGGCCCGAGAGGGGACAACGCACCCACGCCGCCTCACCCTCCAGGACGCGCACGACCTCGGACCACGACTCGTCCCAGTCTTGGCACCTCGTCCCTAACCACACGCACACGCGCAGTCGCCCGATCACATCCATCCAAACATTTTTCCAAGCCCGATTGTGAACCCGAACTTCTGTGACTCGCTTCTGTGTTTGTTTCCAGTCGTCGGAGCGCCGGGTGCCTACCTGGCGGGCCGGTATCCGGGTGGAGTTCTGCCGTCACCGTGGCAACCAGCAAAGGTACAAGCAAGATGACAAATGTCCTGCGCGTACACACACACACACAACATCACTTTGGCCGAAGTGTACGTGATCGTACGCACGTTGACTGAGTAACGTCTACGATCCATCCGGCCATTATCTGAACCGCTTGATCCCCACGAGAGTTGTGGGCTACCGGAGCTGATCTTGGCCTTCTTGGGGCGCACCCCGAAGCGGTGGCCACCCAATCGCAAGGGCACACATCGACAAACAAGCGTTCGCCCTCACATTTACACCTGGGGACCATTTCGAGCGTACCTGCCATGTACGTTTTGGGAATGCGGGAAGAAAGCGGAGTACCCGCAGAAAAGCCACAGGGGGAGAACATGCAAATTCCGCACGGGAAGTCCGGAGCCAGAATCCAACCCTGCACCTCTGCACCCGACGCGCTAACCAGTTGACTGCCGTGCCGCCCCACATCGACAATAATAATAATAATAATAATAATAATAATAATAATGTTTATGATGATGACATCATCGAGTTATTGCAGATTTTTAGATCAGACAATATGGTGTGTACACTGTTGTTGATGTGTTCCGGCTTGTTTGTTTTTTTTGAAACACTCTTCTGCATGCCATCGAATCGTAACAGAGGAGGAAAAAAAGGAAGTGCCGAGACCGTGGCCCGCGAACACGACCCCCCCCCCCCCCCCGCAGTAACAAGGGAAGTTTCAAGCTCTTAGCCTGCTCCGTTTTGTTGATAAATTCAATCCAAAACAATATTCAGCTTTATTTGTACAGCGCGAGAAGGCGAAAGGCGACTGCGCCGCTGCCAGAGTCCGAAGAGAAAAAGAGCAAAATAAGACAAAAGCAAACTGTCGACTCACATGAGCGCGAGTTGGTGGCATGCGTCTTCTAGCGCGTCACGGTCCGGAGGGGACCGAGACTTCGGCGTGCCCAAAGGGAACCGCATGGCAGCGGGAGGCGAACACTTGACACATCCCGCACGCACGCGCACTCAGTCGCTCGCTGAGCCCGAAATCCGTTCGGCGTAATCGTGAAAAGAACAAGCGCGCGGACGCCGTTCAAAGTCGCCCAAGTGATCGCCGATCGTGTCTGTGTATGATGGCGTAAGTTCCTGTGCGGTTGCGAGTTGCGACATCCAGTTGGGTCGTGGGATTTCCCACTGACGTCACCCGCCACACGGTAACGCTGCCTCCCTCTAGCGGCGCTCACTAGTCCTGCACGCTACATTGGAGCCACAGCGCCAATTGTTGCATCTCGAGAACTTGTTCAAGAGCATGTACTATTGAGGAAAAAAATGGGGTTTATTCGTTTGTCTCATTGTGTACATGAATTGTTTAGTTGTTGTTACTTTTTGTATTTCTCTATTTATGTGTAACCAGGTGAACCTTACTTAGACGTTTGCGGTGAAGGCTTCCTTGTTTAACAAATGGAGCACTGTCACTTTAAGAGCCATACTAGATCAAAACACGCGGGAACATATGGAGCGCGGGAGAATCAGACCAGGAAGGGAGGTAAGGGTGACAAGATAAGATATCCTTTACTTTTCGAACTCTTTTAAAACTCGGTTAACATCTCAAGACTTTCATCTTAAAGCTGTACAATTTCTCATTGTTCGGCCGGGAATAAAGCCCACCTAAAAATGATTTTGTGTTCCGTCTAGTCTTTCCAAAGACTCGGCTACAGCTGTCTTTTTATACAGTTCAGTTTCCCTGCCGCTCTTTTTAGCTGTGTGTGTTTTGAATGCAACGCATGTTTGTGTAAGTGACATTTCATCTGTGCTGTTTGGTGTACATTCAGCATATGTGACAAGAAAGCTGACTTTGACAAGAATACAGCAGTATGTTTTGTAAAATGATCAACTTTACATATACCGGTACGGTCAACAATGATTGCCCCCACCCCACGCCGCCAATGATTTGTTGACCTTCTCATTGTACTTCTCCCCCACATGAAACGTGGAGGTCGCTCGCGTGACCCCGAGGCTTCAAGTGATCAGTGAAGAGCATCCCCCTTGCTGGATTCCCATTGGTCGTGGTCCCATTGGCCGCCGCGCATCACATGCGCGCGGCCCCCACCGCACGCCGACGAAATGAGTTTGAAGTTTCCCCACTTGGCAGCGGTCATCTTCCCCCGCCATGCGCGTGCTCTTGCTCTGCGTGTGCACGACCGCGTGGATGCTGGCCGCGCACGCCGCCGACGGCCGCCGAAGCCGGCACCGACACCGGGAGGCCGGCCGGCCCGGCCCGGAGACGGGGAGACCGAGGGGGGAGGAGGTGAGGGGGGCCGCGGTGCTCCCCCGATCGGAGCCCCCCGGGAAGGGGAGGTGAGTGAACAACCGCAACCGCAATTCCAAAGCGCTTTCTTGCTCTTTTCCACCCCGCTGGCCAAGCTCGACACGCCCGTGGACGGCACCTGTTCAACCTGCTTCTTTTCGCCGCCTTCTCATTCAGATCATTTGGGAAACGAAAGAAAAGACCAAAGTAGCGCTTGAAACTTGCTAGACAGCTCTACCGTGACTCGACCCACCAAAACCGTCTGGAGAAGGAAGCGTTTGCCTCAACAGACGCAGAGAAGTCTGCCTTTGAGTTTTCAAGTGGCCGTTGTCGGCTCACTTTCAGACACACTTTCAAGCGTCGCCGTGTGCCACCGCATTTTTCTCTTTGACAATAATTTTGTCTCAAGAAGCCATGACGGACAAGACAGAAGCAAGCGGCCATTTTGGTTCAGAGTGGCCAATTTAGCCTGAGTTGTACGAACTCGATGCTTGTTTTGGTCAAAATTCAGTTCTAGTTTGCCTTAATAGCGCAAAATTTGGTAAACGTGTCCATCGTGAGTTGTCAAGAAATCAGACAAGCCGCGATCCAATCAAAGAATAGACGATGACTTCTACTACTATTTGGTAAGATGTTGTCATGAGAGTCTCACAGACGATAAAGAATATCTGCATTGCGAGCATTGTCTACACGTGCTGTTGCACCGTTTGTGTTCAAATTGCCTCTAAAATTGCCATTCGCGATGCTAATCGTTAGCATGCCAGTTGCGTTTTGAGTTTATTTGGGTGGGTCTTTCAGCGCAAGGTGGAATGCTTTTTACTTGTCGCTCAAATATCCCGAAATGGCCTGTCACGTTCCCCCTCACCTCTTCTCCCGTGCCGGCCTCATTGCGTGTGCGTGCGCGCACAATGGGCGCAGCAAGCTGTGAGTAACGTTCAAATCCCCGGCGGGGGGCGGCATCCTCTCGCTTGCTGACGCGCTTTGTGGAGCTTCCCGGTCGGAGGCGTCCACGCGACACAAGCCAATCAACAACACCCACAAAAGGGACAAATCAAAGGCTTCCTGTTGCACGCCGGCTCACCACTTTCGAGCGCTTAGCGTTGACTTTTCAACAAAGACTTCAGCCAAGATTGACAATTGATCACAAGCATCTTCAAAAAAGTCATTCTTCTTTATCCCTTTGGGATCACGTTGTGTGTGTTATTTCCTGTGAGTTGACGCCATTAGCATAGCGCTCACCTGCGTCAATACGTCGAAGTATCACAATCACTTTTTGTTAGAGGAAAAAGTCACCTTGTATATGTGTGTTGCAGATGGGGCGCGTGTGCAGCTCTGGCAGCCAGGATGAGGACCACGGCGTGCACCAAGGGTGAGGACCAACTGCCAAGATGGCTGCCACACCCGCTTTCACCGTTCTCCGTCCGTCGCCGCAAAAGTTGGCGTGTGAGAATGAGCGATTGTCTTCCTTGTGTGTGCGTGTGTGACCTAGCTGTGTGCTTGTGTGTGTTGCCAGAAAGAGAGCGTGTCCAATGGCGGTGTAGGAGTGACGTATAAGTAAATGTGTCATTCTTAAAACATGACACACCCACATCCACAGAAGCAGAGAGGAAAGTCCTCCCCAAGGTGTCGTTTGTGAGCTGGCATGACTCACCTCGGTCGCTCCCGAGAGATCTGCCAATCGTGGTTCAGTCAGTCAGGCCAGGAATGGGCAGCATTTTCCACAAGTTCAGCGTCGCAACTCCACAAAGACTGTCTGGCCTCGGGTGGTCTTTGGCGTAACTCAACTGAAGGCAACTGCGTTGATGGAGCACTTGAAAACAAGCGGCGCTGTCCAGCTAGCCAGCTTTTTGATGATGCTCAAATGTCATTTCTGAAGTACGGCTCACCGGGGGCTCATTTTGCTCCTGGTGAGTCACGGCTCTTTGCAATTCAACTTTTCTTCTCCTTCCTCATCCCCTTTTCACCTTTCCTCCTCTCCTCTCCTTGTGTCCTGCCGCAGAGCGTTGTCCTCCTCGTTGCCGCGGCTCCTCCCGGTGTCCAAAAGCCCTCTGCTTGGTTTCCAAGGTGACGGGATCGCCTGCCAATCACCTTGCCCGGCCCGCATCTTCCGGTTCTTCGCAATTGGAGCGCTCCGGCGCGTCCGCAAAGCTTGCGACTGGACCAAAGCGGAACGCTTTTCGACCCGCTCCTGAGAATCCGCCTGACCCCACTGAACTCCTGCAGGGAAACACGAGCGTGTCTTCGAGCTCTCAGGAAGGTCTGGAGGCCTCTGAGGCTTCATCTTCGAGTCCTAACTCAAGTCCTGAATCTGAGGACTTTTCACCGTCCTTCAAGCTGTCGAGCGGAACCAAGTTGAAGGCGGTAGCAGCAAAAAAGAGTTTTCTCAGGTGAGGAGTCAAATTTGGTCCTGGGTCAAGTTTGGGTCCTTCCCGGTACGCTTTGATGGTCAAAAAATAGTCCGCGTTGACTGCGGAATGAAGCTGCGGTAGCTCCTTGGCGCCGGGATGACGTCAAAATGAAACTCCTCAACTTCCATCCACATAGTTGCTTGGCACAGTGAGGAAAAACCTTTGCCTGAAGGAAACGCCTCAACTCAAACTCGAAAAAGAGTGACTTTTTTGGATTTTCAATCAATCCTTTGTCAAATGAATGACAACTTGTTTGTTTTTTAATTCTTTTGTACTTGTACAGTTTGCGCGAGGCTCAGGCCGTACTCATGAAGAAGATGGCGGGGGGGAAACGAGACAAGTTGGCCGGTGCCCTCATGAAGCATATCGAGAAGGAGAAGAAGAGACTCGGCGTTGGGACGTCCTTTTCCCACCAAGGCAACGTCACCCTACACAGCGATGCACCCGCAGGTAACGGAATGCGGCTTGATCGCATAATCCCGTCAAATGACGTTCGTTATCTTTAGTATATATATAATTTAACATTTAGATAATCATTTTAAAATAAGATATACTGTATATAAAACGTGTTTACTTTAGCATACATGGCAGGAAGGTTATACATTCATTTTCTGTGTACATTCCCATGATGTTATTTTGAAACATTTCCAGTGACCTAATGCAGTGTGTGTGTGTGTGTGTGTGCGTGTGTGCGCGCGCACTCATGTATGTTTATCTTGCGAGAGTGCCGCTATGTTCATCATGCCAACATCCATTGCATGTCTCGGATCCCAGATTTGTTTTCTTCTTTAATCGGGAATGTGCAGATATGCTCTTGGTGATGGATGCGTTGCACACACACACACACACACACACACACACACACACACACACACACACACACACACAGGGAGTAAAAACAAGCTGTTGGTGATGTCACTGTTGAGGAATGGCGCTCTGGGGGCTTTGTGAGCTTCAGATAAGGAACGTAAACGTGCTCGCCGATTCCTTCCTACAAGCCCCACTTCCTGTTTTTGTGCTGTACCGCGGCCACGCCCACTTTTGTCAACGCACTCGTCTGTGTGCGTGTGTGTCGGGGGGGGGGGCATAAGTATATCATATCTAAAAATGTGCAGTGCTGCCTTGAAATTTGATTGAATTTCTTGGGTGATCATGCTTGCACATCTCAAAACATCTTTCCCCCTTGAAATGAATGCAAATGCAATTAATCTGTCCCAGTCCCGACAAAACGACCCCAGGCGGCAGCTCGCATCCCAAAGGCGCCACGTTCGGACTTATTCCGCCGTCGTGAAAGAACAACTCAATGTAATACAAAGAAAGTGTCAAACATGAAACATGAGCATGAAGTTGGTGCAATGCAAAAACTTTCCTAAGTTAGACTACTTCAGTTGTAAGATATATTTGAAAACCCCCCCAAAAGACATTCAAATATAATAACTTGGATATGCTCGGCATTTGAATGGAGTCGTCATTTGGGGTTGTCGTCCTGTCTCTTTGTGTGTTGAAGAGCAATCACCTTTGCTTCCCTTCCGGCGCCACCTTTTGTCAGCCGGATTTACGTGTTGCCACCGCGCTGAAAAAGAAACATTTCTTTCCCCCCCAAAAAAGTTTCCAGGACGTCTAGACTTGTCCAGGTGTCGTCATCTTGTGCTTTGATGGAAAGCTTGCATAAGGTGAGGTGGACGTGCGTCAGGACGTGAGCTCATGGTCCAACAGAAACGAGGACAAGACTTCTTTATCCCGCCCCGCCCCGCCTGGAAAGTTGCTCAATGGGCTTTTTTTGCGTTTTACGGGGGTCCCGCAAGACCGCACGTCTGTGGCGGCCACCATGTTTTCGGGCGGCGTGCGGCAAGCGCGCTTTGGTTCTGCACGGCAGACACCGAGCGAAATGTTCTTGATGGACCGGGCGAGCCTCGCCCGTCGATGGCTTCCCAGCGGTCCAAATCGCAGCTTCGTGCGCGACTTGACAAGAGCGTATCGTTTGCTTTTTCCTTTGGGCTTCCTTGCGATGGCGCGTCACTTTCTGATTTAGGGCCGCTGGCTCGCGAGCTGCACGGGGTGGGGGGGGGGGGGGTGGCAGGAGTAGGCGTGTTCTGACCCAGTGTTTATGTTGGACCTGAGCCCAAGCAGATCCCTGCTTTCAATTAGATTCCTCTGCAAGTCCAAAGGGCTCGCTCGCTCACTCGCTTGGATCGGAGAGCGGCGGGCAGACGTAACGCCGCCGCAGAAGAACCGCAACCTTTGGGAGCGGACTTTATCCTTTGGAGTCCACCCGCTTCCTTCACGTCCTCGGCGGCGGCGGCGCTGTCGTTGTGATGCTCTGGAAGCGGATTTTCCAACTCCAGAACTCCCTCGCTCGCTCCATTGGCATTGGAGAATAGCAGAGACGCACGCGCACAACAACCACCAGCTTTGGAAGTAGTAGACTTTCTTTTAGAAAGCAGAGCTTTTTTTTTTGGTTTCTCTTCCTCTTCTTCTCATCCCGCCGCCGCTTTGGAACCAAACTCTGCTCCGTTGCTCCTCCCCCTCGTTCGGATGATGCCAGTCTCGTCGGTGCCAATCTGAGGTGTCCCGAAAGCCGTCATGCCGCGTCTCAGGCTCGTCTTCCTCCTGTCATGCCTTGTTGTCGCCTTGTGCCGGTCGGCCGTCGGGCAGTCGGCCGGGGCGCCGGGGAACGCCCCGGACCGGCTGCAGGTCATGTTCACGCCCACCATCTGCAAGGTGCGCTGCAGCCAACGGCGTTGCGTCAATCACTGCGAGCGCGGCAACGTGACCACCCTGTTCAGTGGCCCGGCGACGGAACGCCCGAATGGAGACCGATTCAGAGTTTGTGAGTAGCCTTGGGAACCGGGTGACGGCTGTCGTTTGGCAGTGGGTGTGGGCGCGGGTGTGGCAACTCTCCCGTCGTTTCTCAACGAGACTGACAAGTCTCCAAGGGAACGTTGGAGAGAGCAAAAGATGAGGACGGTGCTGCAAAAGTCTGCCTAGCAACAGGTGGCAGAGAAAAGCAATGTCAGTATTAAAGTTGACATTCTCCAACTGGATTGTCAGAGTTTGCTTTGAAAAGAAGAAATATCCGACTATTGTCCTCACGTATAGCGCTACATGAAATAATCGAGAGTAACATACTGTCAGCAGTCCAGCAGAGCCATTGAGATCCCTCAATTCTTTTGTTGAAGTTTTTTGGGGACCTGCAATTGTCAAAGAATGGGAAGCCATTCATACGGCTAGCGCGTCCTCGTTGTTCCGCAGGTACTTGTGCCTTGACTCGTCTTTGTAGTCGGGACAAAGAGTATAGCGCTGCATGGTCCCCAAGCGACTTTCCCCCGTGCGACGTTATCTGCTTGTTAGCAGCGCTTCCCGTCTGGCCGGGAGGTGGGAAGCGCGTGCGTGGCGGAGGCCGTCCGTGGCTGTTTTCTATCGACGATACGTACAAGCCAGGGTTGGGCCTTGACTGAGAGTGCTGACGCAAACGTCCGTTTGTGTAGTTGTGTGCCGTCTGCTGTGTAAGAACGGAGGGGTGTGTCTGCTGAAGGATCGATGCCTCTGCCCTTCAAACTTTACCGGAAAGTTCTGCCAGATTCCCGTCACGTCGCAAGCCACGCCCTCATTCACCTCGCCCAATGAAATCGTCAAGCCTCCCCGCGTATCAGTCGCGGCGCCCGGAACGGATCTGACCCGCTCGGAGTTTCTGCTGCCACTCAGGGGTCAGAACCAGGACCTAGCGGGCGGTGCGTCTGATCTTTCAGTTTGAAAGACGGCTTGAAACCCTAACCTAGACTTCAAACCTGACTTTGAAGCTTCAACTCTGTGTTCCCAGGAGCAGCCGGAGCGTCCCTGGTGAAGGTCAGGGTCCAGCACCCCCCTGAAGCCAGCGTGAAGGTTCATCAGGTGATGAAGGTCCGAGCTCCGATCGACCGATTCAGCATTTTGTCAAGTTGTTTGGCGTTGCTCACCGTTTGCGCCTTCAGGTGTCTGGATTCATGCCCGCCCCGCAACCGCTCTCGTCCGGCGCGCTGTCTGGGTCCGCGGGGGCTCCGGCGCCGGTGGACAGCGGTGTCCGGGCCCAGACGCTCGGGGAAGAGGGCGTCTACGCCCAACACGTCGGCTTCAAGTACTGCTTCAGGGAGGTCAAAGACGGACAGGTGAGGGGTGCAAAGTGATGGCGATCGCTCATAATACTTGAAAACCCTCTTGTGAAACCCCAAGCCTTCTTGATATCACCCGTGAAACATCAACTTTAAGGGGTTGAAATTAGGGTTGGTATTGTCAAGACCCTCGGAAGGCTCGAGTCTGAATGAAGACCGTCGCTTGCGCCAAGGCGCCAACTCCAACCAAGGCTCCTATCGGAACCGGGAATCTAGCAGAAGCCGGGGCACGAGGTGGAGTCAGGGCAACACCGGGAACCAGCGGGCAAAACTAAGATACTGCCAGGAAACAAGGCTCAAGTGAGCCAACAAGGTATACCAACCAAAACAAAGGCACTAACGAAAACCACAGCCACCAAGACACGTCCAGAAACCACAGCTAAGAGCAGAACCAAGACACCAGCAGGAATTGAGCATCTAGTGAGAGTTCAAGTCACCCACCAGCGGTAACACCAAGGGAACAGCACAAAGCAGGCACCAGCCTGGACCAAGGCTCGCGTCAGAAGCAAGATACTAGCAGGAGCCGAGGCATCCGCCAGAACCAAGGACTGCCGGGAAACACGGCACTTCCTGGAACCAAATCTCTAATCAGAACCAAGACATTAGCAGGCGCCATCTAATCTCACCACCAGGAACCAAGGCACTGGCAAAAACCTAGGCACTGGTCAGAACCAGGATGTCAGCTAGAACCAAGGCATGGTTGGGACCCAAGAGTCAGGGGAGCAACCAAGACACCTGGAAACAAGTGGGAGTCGGGTCACTGCCAGGAACCAAGATACCTGCCAGAACCAAAGCACTACCAGGAACCGAGGCTCAATATAAAACCAAGGCGCTAACGTGAACTGACAACTAGTGGGAGTCAAGTCACTACCAGGAACCAAAGCCAAGGCTCAAGTCAGGACCGAGACACTCACAGAAGCCAAGGCACAAGTGGGGTCTAGTCACTGCCAGGAACCATGGCACCAGCAAGGACCAAGACACGAGCGGCAGACAAGGCGACCACCGGCAACCAAGCCTCAAGTCAGAAGTACCGAAGCCCTAGCAGGATTCAAGGCATCGCCAGGAGAGGGGCCCCCCCCGCTCCCTGCCTTCCTCAAACGCTTGCCTCCCCACGATTCTGTGACGCAGTCACGAGGACATCTTTCAACATGAGTGCATAATGTCAGAGTCGCTGAATTGGGTTCAGTGTGAAAAACACAGAATAGGAAACGCCGACGCCCAGAGAGACAAAGTGCGAGCAGGCCGTTTTCCCCACCAAACACGTGCGGTGTTGTCCACCTCCTGAGGACCGGGACTTAATTGGAAACAGAAGGACTCATCATGTCGTCAACTGGAAGCTCCAACGCTTTTTTCGCACGTGCGCGCACACACTGCAGTGCATGCCAAGAACAGACGCTTCCCCAAAGTGTAACTTTTGAGCCGAGCACCAATATTGGACGCGGTCACCATTTATGGACCTCCACCAAGGACGTTTTGTGTGTGTGTGTGGGTGTGTGTCAGGCCTGAAGGTGAATAAATCTTCTTCCTCCTTCTTTGTGTTTGCGCGTACACGTGCAGTGCAGTTCTCCTCTGCCGGGCCTGAGGAGCAAAGAGATGTGCTGCCGAGGTCTGGGAAAGGCCTGGGGCTCCAGCGACTGCACCCTCTGCCCTCCGCACAAAGGTTGGCACGCTAACGCCGGCCGCCTCCAAAAAGCACACATGCCGTGATACTGGATCGCTCAAATATTTGCAAAGATCCCCCCCCGGGATAGCCTTCCATAACACACGCACACATTGACACACACATCTTCTCCTGGAGGACATGACTTGAAATCCTAGCAGAGCGCCGAAACCGATGCACTCAACCCCCCGTGTCGGAAATGTAATGACAAATGTTTTGAGTGTGTTTTAATGTGTTTTGTCAGCTTGGTGTGTGTTCGTGTTCACATGCTTGTTGTGCAATAATCCGTCATGAAATCACAACTCGGCAGGTCGAAACAACAGCACCTGTCCTGTTGGCTTTCAGCCAAGCAACGGAACCAAATGCCTTGGTGAGTTTCTTGTTTTTATTGTCTTTTTTTTTTTACTAAGTTTGGCTCCAAACTATGAGCAGGATCCCAAAGGAGATTTTTCTGACCATTTTAAAGGCGTCATCATGAAAATGAGTGGGAATGCCATTATTGCCGTTCCAAGAAAAAAACCACACACACAATATTGAGTAATAATGTACTTAAATAAGAGCGTCAAGCTTTCCACAGCATGTACATCTTGATTTAATGTTGCGGTTCATTTCATTGTGCTGCTTGTCATGGTTGGCCACCAGGAGGCAGTATGATACTGTAGATATGCAGACACAGCAGAAGAAGAACAGATTTTTTTTTCCCCTACTAGTGCTGAGCCGTGGTGGTCCTCGGGTGTTTCGGGATGTTCCCGAATGGCATGTCCGTTTCAGGGCCAGCCAAAACCATCCCCCACGAATATTCCCGGGATGAGTTTTTGTCCCAGCACGTCCCCGTAGACCCGAGAGTATTGTCGTACTACATGTGTTGCGCCACCATTTGCGTTCAAATATCTGCGTCGAGGGCTCTGGAACTGCAGTTATCAATGCTAACTGTTAGCGTGTCACGGGCATTTTCCATTTTGGTTAGCCTTGGGCTTGCCAAGGCTGTTCTCAAGGCTGCTTATACTTGTCTTCAGTCGACAGCGTGTCAATCTCCTGTCGCTCTTTGCG